>NW_024424897.1:8865812-8993306 GCF_017311325.1 Ursus maritimus | reverse complement strand
CTTCCTGGAAACCTATAAGCTACCAAGACTGAAACAGGAAGAAATTGATTATTTAAACAGATCGTTTAATTATGAAGAGATTGAAGCAGTGATCAAAAACCTCCCCAAAAACAAGAGTTCAGGGCCTGTCGGATTCCCCGGGGAATTCTACCATTCAAAGAAGAAATAATACCTATTCTCCTAAAGCTATTTCAAAAAATAGAAACAGAAGGAAAGCGACTAAACTCACCCCAAACCAGGCAAAGACCCCATCAAAAAGGAGAATTACAGACCAATTTCCCTAATGAACATGGACGCCAAAATCCTCAACAAGATCCTGGCTAATAGAATCCAACAGTACATTAAAAGGATTATCCATCATGACCAAGTGGGATTCATCCCTGGGATGCAAGGGTGGCTCAACATTCGCAAATCTATCAGTGTCCTAGATTTTATCCAGAAGGAAAACTTCGAAAATCATATGATCTCTCAATGGATGCAGAAAAAGCATTTGACAAAATACAGCATCCTTTCCTGATTAAAACCCTTCAGAGTGTAGGGATAGAGGGTACATTCCTCAATCTCATAAAAACCATCTATGAAAAGCCTACAGCAAATATCATTCTCAATGGGGAAAAGCTGGAAGCCTTTCCCTTAAGACACGATAAGGATGCCCACTCTCGCCACTATTATTCAACATAGTACTAGAAGTCCTTGCAACAGCAATCAGACAACAAAAAGGGATAAAAGGTATCCAAATCGGCAAAGAAGAAGTCAAAATGTCTCTCTTCACAGATGACATGACACTCTATATGGAAAACCCAAAAGAATCCACGCCCAAACTCTTAGAAGTTATAGAGCAATTCAGTAATGTGGTGGGATACAAAATCAATGCTCAGAAATCAGTTGCATTTCTATGCACGAATAATGAGACTGAAGAAATAGAAACTAGGGAATCCACCCCATTTACAACAGCACCAAAAACCATAAGTTACGTTGGAATTAACTTAACCAGAGACGTAAAGGATGTATATTCTAGAAACTATAAATCACTCTTGAAAGACATTGAGGAAGACACAAAAAGATGGAAAAACATTCCATGCTCATGGATCGGAAGAATTAACGTAGTTAAAATGTCCATGCTACCCAGAGCAATCTACACTTTCAGTGCTATCCCGATCAAAATACCGAGGACATTTTTCAAAGAACTGGAACAAATAGTCCTTAAATTTGCATGGAACCAGAAAAGGCCCCGAATCACCAAGGAACTGTTGAAAAGGAAAAACAAAGCTGGGGGCATCACAATGCCGGATTTCAAGCTGTACTACAAAGCTGTGATCACAAAGACAGCATGGTACTGGCACAAAAACACACACATAGACCAATGGAACAGAATAGAGAACCCAGAAATGGACCCTCGGCTCTTTGGGCAACTAATCTTTGATAAAGCAGGAAAAAACATCCGGTGGAAAAAAGACAGTCTCTTCAATAAATGGTGCTGGGAAAATTGGACAGCTACATGCAAAAGAATGAAACTTGACCACTCTCTCACACCATACACAAAGATAAACTCCAAATGGATGAAAGACCTCGATGTGAGACAGGAGTCCATCAAAATCCTACAGGAGAACATAGGCAGCAACCACTAAGACCTTGGCCACAGCAACTTCTTGCAAGACACATCTTCAAAGGCAAGGGAAACAAAAGCAAAACTGAACTATTGGGACTTCATCAAGAAAAAAGCTTTTGCACAGCAAAGGAAAGAATCAACAAAACTAGAAGGCAGCCTACATAATGGGAGAAGATGTTTTCAAATGACATATCATATAAACGGCTAGTATCTAAGATCTCTGAAGAACTTATCAAACTCAACACCCAAAAGACAAAGAATCAGTCAAGAAATGGTCAGAAGACAAGAAAAGACATTTCTTCAAAGAAGACTTACAAATGGCTAACAGACACAAGAAAAAATGCTCCACATCACTAGCCATCAGGAAAATACAAATCAAAACCACAATGAGATACCACCTCACACCCATCAGAATGGCTAAAATTAACAAAACAGGAAACAACAAATGTTGGTGATGATTTGGAGAAAGGGGAACTCTCTCACTATGTTGGTGGGAATGCAAGCTGCTACAGCCACTCTGGAAAACAGTAATGAGGTTCCTCAAAAAGTTAAAAATACTCTCTGACTGTGCTAAGTGAAATAAGTCCAGCAGAGAAAGACAATTATCATATGATTTGTCTCATCTATGGAACATAAGAACTAGGAAGACCAGTAGGGGAAGAAAGGGATAAAGAAAGGGGGGGTAATCAGAAGGGGGAATGAAGCATGAGAGACTATGGACTCTGAGAAACAAACTGAGGGCTTCAGAGGGAGGGAGCGGGGGAATGGGATAGACTGGTGATGGGTAGTAAGGAGGGCACATATTGCATGGTGCACCGGGTGTTATACGCAACTAATGAATCATCGAACTTTATATCAGAAACCAGGGATGTACTGTATGGTGACTAACATAATATAATAAAAAAACATTAAAATAAAAAAAAAGAATGACCCCAACTATAACATCATTAACATAACAGGGAATTATATTTTTGTGGAACAATGTGAGGCCACCGTTAATTGATAAACTCTTGCCCACCCCATATGTAATTATTTTCTGTTAATTCTCAGTGTGCTAAATACTCATTTCCACAAATGCCTTAATTGGACACAGAAGGGAAAAACAGAGTTTTATAATGTTTGATCCAAATAAAGGTTCACATCAAATTGCTACTAAAAATGACACTTACTCTCATTTTAGAAGCATCCCAGCCTGAAGGAAAAGATAAGCTGGCCACATTTTATCCCTAGACCTAAGTCCATAAGCAACTTTTCTCATAAATGGTCATTGAGAAGAATTTCTTCCCACATATATGTCAAAGAGCTTCTTAAAGAACTGCTCCAAGTGAGAACATTTAGAAATGCACATGCCCACATCGTAGGAAAGCCATCAACACTCTTGCAGAGCCATATGCTTGCCCTCGAGGGACCCAAAACTATTCCATTATACCAGAAAGTCTGTGGAATGTAAATCCAGGGGCCTGAAATACTGTATATTTTTCAAGAAGTACAAAGTGGAAGCCATTGAGTCCATGGATTCACCAAATGAATGGATTGTTTCATCTGCACAAATGAACTGTCAGAAACAATGGCCACATAACACATTTGCTCCTGTTCCCCAAAGAGGGAAAAAACCATATCCCAAATAAAGCTACATCTTTTTCTAAAACTTAAGCAAAAAAGCATGAGAAAAAGAAAGCTTGATTTATACTCTAAAATCTGGATGCCTGAATTCAGAGAGCATGGGCTAGAAGTATCCAGCTCATTTTCTTAATACACATAAAGGTATCAGCTCTCTGCCTTCAGAATGCGAATGGGTTCTGCATCCATGGTTATTTGAGCAAATCTGCAAAAGCACTACCTGTATTATGACCAGCTTTATTTTCTTATCACTCCTTTTAGTTCCTTTCTCCAATTTCTTCACCCCTAAAACTTTGAGACAACTTCACCTTCTACTTTTACCCTCTCTCTTGTTTTCAGATAGGATCTTTCATTTTGAAATATTCAAGATACACAAAACTTATAATGAATAATCTGAGAAACAACATTTTGACTTTATTTACCATTATTGTCAAATCTTAGCATTTTCTGAATTGGTCCAAATTTCTTTTAAGAAATTATTCTAAAGTTGATGCTTCTTGTCCAACAGTCTCCAAAATTATTACACTTCTCCCTTTTATTAATGATCTCTTCTTCCTGATGTCATATATATTATTCCTTCATATATATTATTTAATATTATTCATTCATATATATATAGTACATACTATTATATAGTATTTTTAAATAGTACGATACAGTACATATCCTTATGCAATTTGTTTCATTGGTTGCTTATGTAAAAACATTCTTTTGTGGAGGGCAGAGAGAGAGAGAGAGGAGAGAATCTTAAGCAGGCTCCACATCCAGCATGGAGCCCAACGTAGGGCTCGATCTCATGACCCCGAGATCATGACCCTGAGATCATGACCTGAGCCAAAATCAAGAATCCGACGCTGAACTGACTAAGCCACCTAGGTGCCCCTTCACAAAACATTCTTTTGAGCCTCATCAATATGTTACATGTAGCCCTGAGTTTTTCATTATAACTATATGGTACTCCTTATATGAATATATGACAGTTCGTCTAATTTCTTGCTGATAGTCATTGCATTCCTTTTCCATCAGTTTTTCTTTCTTTCATCTACGATAACTTAGGACTTTCATAGACCGGTTGTAGTGCTTCCTCTTTGAAAGGACATCCCTTCCATCCTAGGCAACAGAATATTATCTGCACCTGTCTGCTTTGGCTAATTATTCATGTTTTTGTTTCCTTTTGATTTATTTTCATACTATATTATGAATGAGTCTTAGGCTGTTATCTTTCTTTCTAAGCATTGTATATTTAGGCATATAGCTTTAGGACTAACGTGAATCTTAGAAGTCATATAGTCCAACCTTCTTTTTATAAACTACGACACTATCAAGAGGAATTGAATGACTTGCCTCTGGACATACAGCTGCTTAATGAAGAGCAGAGTTGAGGACCCAAGTCTCTTGGATCTCTGTCCTTTCTTTTTTCCAGTATACTAAACTGCAGTTCACCCACTCCATTGAACATTATTTGTTGTGTATCTGTGGTTTCTCAACAGTGGATCTTATATCCTGCTCATCAGAGCACTATGGGAATATCCAAAAAGGGCTCATGTCCTCAGAGCCATTAAACTGTAGATGAGGAGACTAAAGAGAAATGAAAACATTACAGGCAACTAAATGAACCCAGATATAACTAAATTCCAATAGCAAAAGCAGCAGTTTCTCTCTGTATGTCTATGTATTTTTAATGAACCTCTAAGAATAAGTTGGAGGCATCACACCACTTTATTATATATCTTTATGTACTTCTTAGGAACAAGGACATTCTCTTACATAGCTACAAAATTATCAAAACGCATTTTAGCATTGATAAAATGCTATCTAATCCACAGTCTACATTAAAATGTTGTCTCGGGGCACTTGAGTGGCTCCACCAGTTAAGAGTCTGCCTTTGGCTCAGGTCATGATCCCAGGGTCCAGGGATCGATCCCCATGTCCCATCAGGCTCCCTGCTCAGCAGGGAGTCTGCTTCTCCCTCTGCCCCTCCCCCTGCTCCTGCATGTTTTCACACTACTCACCTCTCTCTCAAATAAATAAAATCTTTTTAAAAATGTTATCAATGATCCCAATACTGTTCTTTATAGCTTTCCTCTCCTCTATCCCACTATAAGATCCAACTCAGGATCATACATAAAACTGTATAAAATTTGTAAGAAAAACGTTTTTCTTTGAGCTGTTTTTGATTCACCTATTTACATAACAGTTACTAAAGATCTGTAGAGAGAGATCTCTGCTCTCCACACATTCAAGCCACATGGTGGAGAATGGATGAGGTAACATCTAATCTTTAATAGATTATGACCAGCCCTGAGACAGAGATAATCACCAGATACTACGCTGTGAGGAACCTTCCAGGAAGAGGTTACATTGAAGCTTGGATTTCAAGGAGTGGAAAAGAGTGCTAACAGCTTTCCTAGCCAAAGCAGCATGTGCTATAACAGGATGAATCACAGCAGCAAGTAGCTCAGAGGTCCAACAGGGTAGGGGCTATGTGTGCATGTGTGGGTATATATGTATGGAAACACATGTATATGTGTGTGCATTTGGCAAGGTTTGGCACTCAATGGAAATTGAACTATGTATGGGCTACATCATAATAGACCTTGTATGTCATAATATGAAACACAAGCCTGAAAACAATGGAAAATTGTTGGAGAAATTTAAGCAGGGGGCCAATAAGATGTAATTTGATTTCCCTTGTCTAAAAGACTAGTCTGACTGCAGCACTATACATGAGTATTACATCAATAGGAGTGATAAATAAGAGCTTAAACTAGACCAATAATACTACTGAGTGGATTTAAAATATTTTAAAGAAGAAAAGTGGGTAGAAAATACAAACTGCTGCATAGGGGATGATGGATAGTGGTGAGAAGGAAGAGACTGTCCAGAAAGAGTTCTCTGAGTCCCAGGATGGGTCTGGACCCATTCTACAAAGAAAAACAGACAAAGTCTATGATTTCAGGCCACTGGAGCTTATTCTCCTAACATTCTCTCTATACTCTTTGGAAACATGGAAAAAATACATATTCCTGAGTCCTGCCCACACAGTTCCCTGACTCTTGCACACAAGCTTCCTTGTCTCCTAGAAGAGACTTGGTCTGGTCTTGGTCCATGCTCCCTGGGTGATCTGGCCACTTTCCTTCTTGCAGCTATTTCTCCATTTCTCTTAAAGTAAGTAAGCAGCACACCATCTTCCTTTCGTTGCTGTTTGGGTCTCATGCATCATTCTGCCACCTACTGCTGCTCGACTTTATATGCTCAGAAATGTTTCATATTTGGTGTTCAATATTGCTTAGGTGTTTGTCCTTCCCCTTCTGCAAACCAATATGCCCTTTTTCATAAACCTGAATACATTTCTCAGCCAACAGGTCATTTAAAGATCTGCAAGTCCCTGAGTTCAGCAGTGAGCTCATCTATTCAAGAGGGAAGATGCATCATTAAAGCCTTGAGGCATAGAGATGTCCTTGAATAGATGAGCTCAGTTGGTTTTGCTTCTCAAACTTCAAATCTTCCCCAATAACATCAGCTTAGGTAAACTTACTCTCTCCTCTATATTACTGAGAAGAATATATATTCTGTCTATAATGTCAAAACATAAGTTTACAAGTTTAACACTATGTTATGGGAGTGGGAAGGGAAAGACAAGATGTCCAAAGATGAAGTGGAGTAAAGAAAACATCTTCAATCATTTCTGCTAATAAGTATGCATGTTTCTTTAAATCTCAGCAGATTTCCTGCTTTCTTTCCACTTTTACTTTCATGTAGGCTTTGTCTCCAAATTTCTTTCTTTCTTATTCTCAATATCACTAACACCTAACATATCTAACTTCTGATTGGTTTCTCAAAACCAGTTATTTTTGTTCTACTAAATGCCCAGTTCTACTATTTCAAATCATCTTGGTTGTTTTCCTTGAATTCCATGCATGCATTTCTCATATATTTTGCTTCTATTAATTTCTTCCCCTTTTGAGAAAGATGATGCTTGATAGAAACTGAAGTGATAGGGATGATTATCTGAAAGATCATTTTCAAAAAGTGGAAGTGATAACTTTCTCTCTGCCTTCTGTTATGAATCCATCTTCCTAGGGGCTGTCTTCCAATGCACCATTTCTAGCCTGAGTAGATGCTTAGCATTACTGAAATGCATTTGACATGTCCTTTCTTTCTTCTACACCCCACTGTACTTCCACATTCCATAGCTCCTCTTAGCTTCTACTGCCCACCCACCCATTTCAAAAATACTTTCATCACAGTGTTCCTTTAGGTCTTCCTAGATGTCTTCCTTGAGGGCAAAGCATGGTTGGTAAACCTTCACTGTGTTTGATACTTCCTTCTCCATATCCTTCCCATTTCAATATGATAGTAGAGATAAGAATGAATAGGCCTCTACACCATGAAATACTGATTTATTGTTCTTGCCTCCTTAGTATTTCATCCCTATTGACTGGCATGTCATAAGGTGTGTCTTGGGAAAAAACTGTGACTATGACTGTGACCATAGTGGATCAGCCCTAGATCCCTGGCCAATATCCAGGATGATAACTGAATCCTCAAAATCAGACGTAGGCTCAAATAATGAGCGTGACTTTTGGCCCTGTGATAAAATAGTTTTGGATTTATATAAAGATACACAGAAACGTTCATCATGAGGTTGTTATAATAAAAATTTAGAATAAAAGTCCAACATTAAAAGATGAACTGATTCAATAAATTGTGGAAATAAGTACAGACTTTAACCTAAGGAATTTGGGAAGTCATTGAAATGTTAAAGCAGAGAGTGTTCTTTTTTTTTTTAATTTTTTTTATTATATTATGTTAGTCACCATACAGTACATCCCTGGTTTCTGATGTAAAGTTCGATGATTCATTAGTTGCGTATAACACCTGGTGCACCATGCAATACGTGCCCTCCTTACTACCCATCACCAGCCTATCCCAATCCCCCACCCCCCTCCCCTCTGAAGCCCTCAGTTTGTTTCTCAGAGTCCATAGTCTCTCATAAAGCAGAGAGTGTTCTGATTGGATTTTTGCTTTAGAAAGAGAACACTTTGCTAATGAAGACAATAATTTGGAGAGAGGCAAGAATAGGAAAGTGAGTGATACTGGTAGCTTGGATTATGGTAACAGAAGTGAATATGAAGAGACATACTTGGGAACCTCAAGGAGAAAGAATTGTAAGTACTTCATGATTGATTGGATGGGGAAGTTGGGAGAAAGCTCCCACTAGTCAGACATTAATCATACCACTTCAAGGTTTTTCTACACCTTTTTCTCTTCAGGGCCCTTCGTGTTTGAACCTATGTCACTCACAATACAGCCTTAGTAAATATTATCAAACAGAAAAGCCTGTCTCCAGTGTCAGCAGTCTCTCTGTGCCCTAGCTTCCCTCCTCCTCCATCTTCTCTGCCTCCTTCAAATTTAGACACCAGTGCTCTCTGGAGTTGATAGAGTTTGAGAAATCAAGATCTGGAATCAAACAGGCTCAATTTTTAATTCACTTCTGCCATTTACAAACCATGATACTGGGCATGGCATTTAACTCTTTAAGCCTGTTTTTTTTTATTTTTGTAAACTAGGGTAATGGTGCATACTCCATACGGATACAATAAGTAAAATACATCATGTATATAAACCACCCAGTAGTGTGTATGGCATAGAATAAATTCTCAAAAAATAACTGTTATTAATGTAGTCCCATCCAAGGAAAGAGTAACTTTAATGTCTATCTTTACATTGTTTAAAGTCAGATGGTTTTTTCTTTCAGGAATATTTTTCACTCTTGCCTCTAATGATAAAATGACACAATCCGCCTCTGACAATTAGAGAAATTTGTGGCAAAAGCCTAAGGTGGAAGAGGAACTTTTTTTGGAAACTAGGCCCATTCAATAATTTATCATTCCCTCTCCAGAAACTATCTCCTCACCTTTGCAGACACAACCTATAAGCACAGTCCTATAAACAAGAGGACTATCTATCCCTGCTCTTTAGGTTTCTGGTTTGTGTTCTAACCAAGCTGCTACCTCACAGTGTGAGACTTAAAAAGAATCAACTTCCTCCTGTCTATGGAACCATGGACAAGATACCTAAATTTTCTAAGTCTCAGGGGTTTTTTACCTGCATTCTGAGAACAACAACAGTACCAAAACAGGTTAAATTAATAATAGATAATTGGGTAAGTCAAGGACATAGCATGTGGCATGGAATGTAACAAACACTCAATAAATGTTTGCTTTGTTATTAGTAGTAGTATTGCTTCCTCTAAGTTTATCACTTAACTCTTCTCTTTTTCTACTGCTGCATATTTTCTGACATAGGCATTTCACATTACTGGGTACTCACCTTGCATAAACATTCCCAAATAACATTAAAATACTTTAACTCCACAAATAGCTTCTTGATGAAGAAACCTGTGATTTATAAGTTTTTGTTCTTCTATTACCAGTATTTTCTTTTTATCTAGGCCTTTGATTTGGTATAGTTTTTCTTCTAAGATTTGCTATCTCCTTTTTCATTATAAGCATGTTTTCCTTTAAGTCTTTAATCAAAAGTATAATAGCCACTTAAAAATTCTTGTCTGGGGACACTTAGGTGGCTCAGTCGGTTAAGCGTCTGCCTTCAGCTCAGGTCATGATCCCAGTGTCCTGGGATCAAGTCCCTCATCAGGTTCCTTGCTCTGCTGGGAGCCTGCTTCCTCTGCCTGCCGCTACCCCTGCTTGTACTCTCTCTCTCTGGAAATAAATAAATAAAATCTTTAAAAAAAAAAATTCTTGTCTGATTATTTCAACTTCCGAACCATCTTGGGATCAGTCTCCACTGATTTTTTAGTCCATCCTTGGGAAGGGCTTATGTTTTCCTGTTTCTTTATACATAAAGTAATCTTGGTTTGTGTCTTGGATATTGAAAATATGTTATAGGGACTCTGGGTTCATTTATGTTGCCCTAAAGCATATAGACTTTTAAAAATGCAAGTATTAATTATAGCAAAATATCGTGGAACACAATGGATTTTTTTCCTCTCCCTTCATCTCCTTCCCCACCATGACACATACTCAACTCCTTTTGGGACCAGGGACAGGCCAAGCTAGGGTTAAAAAAAATAAAAAATTAGGGCGCCTGGGTAGCACAGTGGTTAAGCGTCTGCCTTTGGCTCAGGGCGTGATCCCGGCGTTATGGGATCGAGCCCCACATCAGGCTCCTCCACGATGAGCCTGCTTCTTCCTCTCCCACTCCCTGTGCTTGTGGTCCCTCTCTCGCTGGCTGTCTCTCTCTGTCGAATAAATAAATAAAATCGTTTAAAAAATAAATAAATAAAAATAAATTTAAAAATAAAAAAATAAAGCAGGTAATAACTGACTAAATTCAAACTTCAAACTCTGAAATACATTTTTTTTTAACTTTAGGCTACTGGGGGGTCTTCCCTAAGCATGTATCGCTCAAGAGTCAACCAGAGATTTGTGAAGAGTTTAAACAAAGAATTTAAAGCTTCCCCTTTCTGGGATTCTCCTCTCCTACTTGCCAGATACTATGATCACCAAAGAGGACTCTGGCTTTCCAAGCTAAAATGGCAAAGAGTTTTTATCTGAGCTTCAGCTGTTTTACATAATGCAGAGAGATTGGGGCCTGCCCTCAGGCTCAAAGCTCTGAACAATGGGAAACTTGACCAAGCTGTTACCATCTTTCCAACATCAACTTCTTTTCACTATCTGCCTGCCTTTGCTTACTCTTTAGTGCCTTCATATGTTTGCATTTTGTATTTTGTCCAGAATTCATTATTTTTACCTATGAGAGTACTGGTCTGGCAGGAGCTATGCAGCCTTGCTGGAAGTAGAACTTCCCAGTATTACTTATATCTCTCAAACAGAATAAAAATCTTTAATGAAGTTTTTTAAAAGAATTAAAAATAATCTGAATGTTACCACTCTAAATATTCATGTTTTCCCTTCCTGTGGTTCTTTCCACTTCTTGTCCATGAATGTACTTTTAATTAGTTCATAAAATTCATATTTAAATTCCTATACTGTTGGCCCAACTCTGTCATTTTGACTTCTATGTTCTGTTCTCTATAACGCAGATCATGATGGCTATTTTTGCTATTTTACAAATAAAGAAATATAGGTATGCATAGTATAAATAACTTCTCCAAGAATGCACAGCAAATCAGGAATTAGAATGCAAATATTCTGATCTACACTGGCTATTCTAACAATAAAGTTCAAACATACACACACACAAACACACACACACACACACACACACACACACACATAACCTACACAATTCTTCCTAAAATTTATAGACATGCTTATGGGTTTCTTGAGACATGAAGATAAGAGAAATCAAACAGGACAAGTTTTACTCATTTTAAGTACCTGAAATTCATTTTCAAAAATCCCCTTAGCTTTCCCGAACACTCACAGAGTAACTTCTTTATAAAGTTAATTTGACTGGTGTTTCCTTACCTGTCCATGTCTGGTATCAAATTTCCAAAAACTAATATACTTCATGCTTCCTACACACAAGCAAATTCCAGACAGAGTAGTCAGCGCCCACACATGGGGGATGGATTCCCAGCAGGGTGTATGTGTCTTGGATTTGTGCTTTTTTTTTAATGTGTGGGATTGGAAAAAGAATGTTGAAAATGTCTTTTTCCCCATAACAGTTTAGGATTCTAAGTCATGTAGAACTGAGACAGCTATTTGCCATGCAATATAAACACCAGTACCATGGCAGCCCATACCCTTCGCCAATCTTACTATGCCTTGAAAATCTCATTCGTTTGGAGATGCTGGTTCAAGACTTCATTATCCTCAGAGACTTTCTTGAAAAGAACACACCCTCAGCTTTCCTAGGCAGTTTGGTAGACTGCCTCCATCAGGGGGAGTTAGGCTGTTGAAGAGTTGGCTAACCAAGGAGATGAGAGGTTCTTTCCAGGTCTTTCTTGTTATATTTAACCTATTCTCATCTGGTATCTCTTACACGAAATTCTATACACTATCAGGTTGTGAGATTCTGAGAACAGTGATCCTATATTATTCTAATATTCCTTGGACTTTACAATGTTCTGTATATAGCAGATATTCTATAACTTGATAGATTCGACTGAACTATAAAATCTACAAAAATTTGAATATACTCTGTAACACTGTTTTAGATGGTAAGGCCATTAGAAGTCCTCGATTTTACAAATCTGATAAAAATGCTTAAAAAACACAAATACGTATTGGGTAAGAGCTTATACTAAACTCTATTTCTGTAAAAGTCCTTATCAATGCAGCTTAGGTATCTTAAGGCCAATCATAGCACCAAGAATACTGCATTAAAAGAAATACTTGGTGGTTTGATACCTCAGCAATTTTCTAAAGAGGAAAAAAAAAGACTTCACCAAATACATATTCATATGTTGAAATTTAAAGCTATCTGACAAGTTACATGCCACAGTTTTAAAGGAAAGGAGACTGTAAAACTGATACGAATAATACACTGTAATTCCAAAATAGCATTGATGCCCAAGAATAGCATTTCCTAATAACAGGATTCCTGAAATACGTTCCTAGAGACAAAATACTAGCACTCAAATATTTTTAGGAAGCAATATTTACTATAACTTCCTACGGGAGATTCACAGTGCACATTATCATATTACAGGCTTTAAGAAGTTTCACTTATTTAATCTGAGAATGTGATAAATTTTATTTTGTGCGGCAGTATGAGAAGATGGAATCTGTATTTGGGCACTGTAGCTTCTAATCCTAGTTCAGTTACTTATCTGTGTAAACTTAAACAACTGATTTTATCTTAGAGTATCTCAGTTTCATCATCTGTAAAATGGGAAACAATCTTTAACTCATGAGATGTTATGTTAAAAATTAAAATAAGGTATTATTTAGAAAATTCCTTATAAAATGCTTGCCAAACATTTGGCAATTGGTAGCTGATAGCTTCTACTGTTCTTGTTTTTTTCTTCCTCTTCTTTCTCCTCCTCCTCTTCCTCTGCTTCCTCTTCCTCCTCCTCTCCTTCCCCTCTTCTTCTCCTTCTTTCTCTTTTTCTTTTCCCTCTTTGTTTGTTACTATTATTCCTCTCAAATGAACAGTGGCATATTTACCTTGGTTTAATGGATCATTAGTGATTGCTTTAATCAAATTTTGCTTACCACAGATAACACTGAATCCCAAGTCTTAGATATATTTTAGTGAAATTCAACAAGACAAATACACAAGCCCAACTCATCCCTTCCTGACTGGTAAGCTAACAATGAATGGGAAATCTATTTTGCAATTACTCTGGCTCACCAGCACACATTCTCTCTTGATTAAATGACTTCCTTTGATATGGGTCATTACCTCTTATTGCTTATACATATTCTTTCCTGAAGAATCACAAATTCTTAGAGGCAGGGGCCATTAATTCATTGTATGAATGTACTGGATTGCTAGGTGATACGGATGCACTTATTTGGTGTACCAATGAACAGGGCTTGTGTTCATTCAACAATGTTTGTGAATAAAATCAATATTCATAATAATCCTATTTACTGGATTTGCCATCTACAAAGTCATGTGCTAAGGGTTTTATTTGTATTTCCTATGATGAAAATCAGCAAGCTTAGTCCATTCTTGTCATGCACTGATCTCAAGAATTTTCACCACGCCCACAAAAAAAGGTAACTATGTGAGGTGGTAGATGTGGAATTAGATCGATGATGGTAATCATATCTAAGTATATACATTTATAAATTTATAAACAGCATATCATATACCTTAAATACATACATTTTTATTTGTCAATCATACTTCAATAAAACTGAAAATAAGTTATATAGAAAATGCTATAATATATGGAAGAAACAACATGTACTAATGAGATGAAGAGAAGGGAAAACAAAGGTACTGATAGCTAAAAGAACAGATGAGGCATGATGGAAGAAATTTCATTTTTTCTTTACAGTTAGAATTTGCTTATGAATGTATTAGGAAGGTTGTTATGGCCTGAATTGTGTCCCCCAAAATTCATATGTTGAGATCCCAACCCCCAGTACTTCAAAATACAACCATGTTTGCATTTAAGATCTTTAAGGAGGTGACTGAGTCAAAATGAGGCCTTTAGAGTGGGGCCCTAATCCAATATGATGAATGGTGCACAGAGGAGAGACCATGTGAGGACAATGAGAGAAGGCAGCCATCTTCAAGCCAAGGAGAGCCATCTCACCAGAAACCAAACCTGACAGCATAAAGATTTTGGACTTCCAGCCTTCAGAACTATGAGAAAATAAATTTCTGTTGTTTAAAGCCACCCAATCTGTGCTATTTTGTTACTGCAGTCCTAGCAAACTAATACAGAGGTTCTATCATATGATGTGATAACCATGACCAAAAACACACAGGCAAGAAACCCGAGGGAATGTGTAAACAAAAAATTAAAAAATAAAAAATAAAAAGCCATAGTGGCAGAAATATATTCACATTCACCTGGAGTATTAAGAATATAGTGAGAGATTGGCTAAACTAATACAGCTTGGGTCTAAATGTCAAAGGATGTAAATTCAAGAACAAGGAATATGGACTTCATCCAGTAGACAACAGGGAGCCACTGAAAGCTTTTGAGGAATACAGTAACATGATCAGACCTAAGATTTAAGGAATTAATTTAGCAACAGAGCATAGGATGGTTTATAATGGGGAAGACAAGGTGAGAAAGCAAATTAGAAAGCTAGAGCAAAAATACAGGAAAGAGGTCAAGAGAATCTGAATGACAACAAGAATTAACATGAGGAGACAGAGAGAAAGAAATATTATGGAAACAGCAGTAATAAAACTTGATATTAAAAAAATGCTCAAAACTATCCAATTGGCTGAGCTTAACTTTAAAGCATATTGCTCTTTCTTTCCTTTTTGAATTACACAAATCCTTAAAACATGGGATTGGTTTCAACCTGTTGCAGTTAAGTCCTCTTGCAGGGTCATTACTTGGTGTAATTGTCCCTCTTCTACTTGTTTTTTGAGAGGGAACAAAAGAGAAAGGGTGTCTGGGTCCTCAATTCCATAGTTCTGAATGCTTTCTCACTGCAAAGTTAAACATCTGCTTCCCATCAGGCACAGATGTGGCTGGGTTCTGCAGCATGGCCCAAAGATGAAATGCAGGAGATGAAGTCTAGCATCTCATTCATCAGGAGCTTCCCGACAATCTTCCAACCGTGGACACAGTACCTCGAATGATACCTCCCATCCTCCCTCCTCTCATTGTGGGCCTGACAGTGACTGGGTTCTGAGATTTGGGAGTATTATTCTTGTCCACCCTCCAACTGGTTCCTTGGAGATCTCATCAACTTTCAGACCCTCTCTTCAAAACAGAGAAGTAAATCTTAAAGGATGAAAAGGAGAAGAATTCTATTTGCAATGCACTCTAAGAACATCTCCAACTAGCCACTTATTCCAAGAGTGGTTAGTATACTTGCCGTGCAAAATGAAAGGATAACAAGGGAGAGAAAAAAAAATAAACTCTAATGGGAAATGCAGTATCATGAAGTGACTTTTATTTACTTTCTCAGCAGCAATGAGCAACCACAAAGTTGAAAGGTCATTTAATCTCTACCATTCACATTAAAGTATTTCAGAGTGGAGAGAAATATTGACCCATTAGCAATGAACCACTGGTGACAGACAACTACTTCTATCTATCACAAGCCTAAAGAATCATTCCCATATTCCACTCTTTGTTCAATAGGCAATTTGGAAGAAAAACATATTTCCCTGAAACCTTTGGCTGAGCAAGTGATTACTTCATCAATTAAATCTGAAAATATTTATTGAGTGTCTAATATGAGGTACTCTAGGTGGTAAAGGTGGGGAACAAAACAGATAAAATTCCCAGACATCTTGGCATTTATATTTCAGAGGGTGACAGAAAAAGTAAATGTAAAATATATAGTATGCTGAACGGTGACAAGTGATATATTTAAAAAATAATAATAAAGCAGGCTAGGATTAGGGAATGTTAAGGGAAGAGGTTGTGTTTTTATATAGGGTATTCAGAGTATTAGAAGAGAAAAGTATAAATGACTGAGCAAAGCAAGTATCTTGGAGAAGAGCATTCCAAGAAGATGGAGGAGCTAAGGTAAAAACCAGGAGCATGCCTGGTGGGCTCATGGAACAGTGAAGAAAAGTGCAGCTGGAGTCAAGTGAAAGAGAGGTTGAAAAGTAGGTGATAAGGTGCTGAGAGACCAGATTACAAGGATATTATCAGACACTGGACTTTTATTTTGAAGGAGATGGAGAGCCCTCAAAGGATGCAAGCACACCAGTGGCATAATATCACTGCTGTTTTTACAGGATTGGCTGCCTGCTGTGCTGAAGATAGACTGAGGATGAATTAATACTGGCAAAATTCTCCTAAAATTCTTGACAGTTATATAAGGCAGATGCACCAAAAGCAATGCAAAAGAAAAAGGACTTGGAGCAAGTACAAAACCCATTTAGAGTCAAAATGTAACTTGTAATGCAATCTGTGCAGAAATTTCCTCAAAGAATAACTCTCAAAGTCTGAAAAATGAGACCTATCTTTGCACTTCAGTATTTCTTACTACTCCACTTCCTAAGTTCAGTGAGCCACATTCTGCTCTTCTCTCCTTTAACTAGTAAATGGTTTGCTCCCCTCTTCATTTTGCTTAGCTTGAGAAAAGGAATTTGCATTTTTTAAAAGTCAACAGCCTTATTTTTTTTTTTCACAGTAAATGCTGAGTAACAGATTTCAGAACATCTGGGCAACCCTGATCACACTATGATTTCATATCCCATAGGCTTGCTGTTATTAGGGAAGGTGGAGGGAAACTGGTGTGTCCCAAGTACATGGGCAGTACGTAATTTTGAAGAAAAAAAATATATCATTACATAGAACATCTGGTGGAATTCAAGCTTAAGTTACAAATGATTTTGAAGGCCGATTATTAGACAAATGATGTCCACGGAAACTAGGCTGTAGTTAGTTTCACTACCTGGTAAAATTTTACTGATTGCTCTAAAACTTACTTATCATGGGATCCTTAATATGTATTACATTATACTGAAATAAAAGAGCAAACAGTGGTTTCTTGTTTAGAGTGAAATGGAAGTACAAAGTGTAGGAGAAATGATAGAAGAGGGATAATTACTTCCTATATCTATGTTGATCTATTAAGTAAATGTAACATGTCATATTTGAAACCCAAGTACGTGGCTAATATTAATAATAACAATAGTAATAATAATAGCTATTATTTATTGTGCTAAGCATTTTATGAGCATTATCTCATTTATTCTTTAGGTACTGTTATTATCCCCATTTATCGACTCAGTCAACTAAGGCTGAGAAGTTTAGCAAATTCACTGGGATGCAAACAAACTAAGCTGTGGAGCCAAAATTCAAATCAAGATATCCCAACCCCTAGCTGCCACTTTTAAACACTAGTTGTCCTGAGCTAGTTTGCATTTCACTGCAATGTGCATATCTCTACATGTACCTCTGTAATCCCAATATGATAGAAAATTTGTAACCTCATCAACTTACTCCTCTCGATCTTCACATTACATTTCTTGCATTCCCCAGCTATAGCTCAGTACAAACAACTCTCCCAATGCCTGACACCTGGATGAAAACTTGAACTATGCTGTGTGCTCTGGGGACTCCTGATTCAAAGTTATCTTTCCACTACTGATCTAGCCTTTATGAAAAAAGGTACTTTTACCTAAAAAAACTTTTCAAGAATAGCAATTCCTCTCTGCCCAGCCACTTACACTTTTGAGTGTGGAGCATATACCCAAAATAAACAGAAAACATGGAAGTATAGATATTTACTTTGCATTCCTTTTTAATAATGACTATTACCTTCAAGAAGCCATGACAGGACAAGGGACAGTAACAACTATTCTTCTATTTCTTGGTATTTGTAGATATGAATTCAGTGGTACAGTTTACTGAATATTAATGACTTCTAAAATATGTTAGATTCTGTTGTTTCATATGTCATCAGATAGGCATCAGAGCAAAAAGTCAAAATACTTTTTTCTTGGTATCTGGGACCCTTTAAGAAGGTAATACAACTTTTTTTTTTTAAATATAGTAGTCTCAGTTCTAAGAAAGCATGGCAAAACAACTCCGATTCAGAAGCCATTTAAGAGATCTTGTTATTTCAAGAAATTCCACAACATATTTGTCTTTTTAAAAACAGAGAGAGAGCTTGGGACATCTGGGTGGTGCAGTTGGTTGAGTGTCCGACTCTTGGTTTTGGCTCAGGTCGTGATCACAGGGTCCTGGGATTGAGCCCCACATCAGGGTCCACCCCTAGAATGGAGTCTGCTTGGGATTTCTCCCTCTCCCCCTACGCCTCCGGCTTGTGCGCTCTGTTTCTCTAAAATAAATAAATGAATCTTTTTTAAAAAATAGCTCTTGCAAAAACATAACCCCTTCTAAGAGCGAAGTGGACATATTTTGCAATTTGCTATTTAGCCAAAAAGCTAAGTTTAAGTTCTACTCTTGACATTTACTGCTTGTCTGGGGGGAATGTCACAATCCTATCTATGTGACATGGCTATTTGAAGGCTGACAAGAAGAAATGGATATGAAAGACTTTTTCTAAAGCTCATTTCAAATGTTAGTTACTATAATAACTTAAGATTTCAACCTCCATTGTCTCTTAGAAATAAATATTTTAAAGGAAGTTTTCTTAAAGTGAGGCACAGCTCAACATAAAATCTTCAGCCAAGTAGAAAGAGCTTGGCTAAAAACTGAGCCACACTCATTTCCAGTGACACCCGCTGTCATGGCAATAAGGTTCTCATTTCTTATCACTACCATGTTGTGATACTGTGATTTATAAGAAATACATATTTGGTATTTGTCCTTGTTTCCAGCACAAAGTTCCTAAAACCCCTGGGATTTCCTAAGGTAAGAGCAATGAAGGTGTTATGTTATTCATAATAAGCCCCTTTCAACCACACCTGAATTAATGGTAATGAGGTGACTCTTGGAAAACTCCTAAGGATGAGGGGAAGCCAAACATGATTAGATAGCTGAGACTTTCAGTCCCACACGCAGACCTCCTGGAAGGAGAGAAGGGCTAGAGGCTGAACCAATCACCAATGGCCAATGATTAATCAATCATGCTTATGTAACAAAGCCTCCATAAAACCCAAAAGAGGGTGCCTGGATGGCATAGTCAGTTAAGCATCCGACTCTTGATTTCAGCTCAGGTCTTGATATCAGGGTTCTGAGACTGAGCCCCACATTGGGCTCTGTGCTCAGCAAAGTCTGCTTGAGTTTCTGTCTCCCTTCCCCTCTGCCCCACCCCCACCCCTTCCCTCCCTAAAAAATAAATAAATCTTTAAAAAAAAAAAGGACAAAGCTGAGAGCTTTGGGGTTAGTGAACACATTCACATGCTAAGAGGGTGGTGAAGTTCAGTTCTGTGGGTACAGAAACTCCTGTGCTCAGGACCCTGCTGAACCCCACCCAAGGTACTTCTCCATCTGACTGTTCATCTGTATGTACCATGTATAATACTCTTTATAATAAACTAGTAAATGTTTCTCTGACAGTTGTGAGCTGCTCTAGCAAATTATCAAATATAAGGAGGAGATTATGTGAAACTTCTAGTCAGAAACACAGTGACTTGAAACTGGTGACTAAGTGGGGGCAGTCTTATGGGACTGAGCCCTTCCTTACCTGTGGAATCTGACGCTAACTCCAGGTAGCGGCAGAAGTGAGTTAAATTGTAGGACACCCAGTCAGTAGCCTCTGACAATCAGAGAAGAGCTTGGTGGTGTTGGAAAACACACATCGTACATGGCATTATCATAATCAAAATTCTTTTTAAGTAATTATGTGTGTTCAGTGTTATTTAATTTGGTCCTTTCCATTAGAAGCATGCGAATTTTTTTTAAAGGAAAACAAATTAGTTTTATTTGGTTTATTTGGTTATCCCTTCCCTTATGAAGTTATTGGTATCATTGATTTTGCATGTTATTAGTATGGTTAACAGCCCCTGCTGTCCCTCTAACAAGTCATTTGCCCAAAATCTACAAAGAAAGAAGGAACATAAATTAATGATTATTAGAGAGTGTATAAGTCATGGTTTCTCAATGTGTGAGTCTAGTGGAGTCAGGTGTCTTTTGGTGAAAGTCACCCCTGCTTGAGTCCCAATTCCATCTAGTCACCAGAAAGACAGCATTTTACATGGTGGCTTTCATGGTTACCGTGACACAACTTGATTAATGCCCTTTGTACAGGGCTATGGTAAGACACTGGAGTTTGTGACACTTAATTGAGAAATAATTTTATGATTTATACACTCACAAATGTTTTTTACCTTTCAAGGCTACCTAGACTTCCTAGGTAAAGTATACAGGTATGAAAACATTCCAAGGGCAGCGTAAAAGCAATGGAAAGCAAATCCAAACTGGGTTTCAGTCTTCTCTAAGATACTAAAATCGTTCTCAGTTTTTAGTCACATAAGCATCACCGAATAGCAACCATTTTCTTTGTCTACAGATAAGCTGTAATCTCAGAAGAGCTCTGGAGAGCAGGCCATTAACTCTGGCAAGTGATACTCACTGTTTCTACCCTAAATGTAGAAACTAGACACAAATTCTTGAGTTCCATTAGGAGCTTTGTGCGCCACCACAGTGAACTCAAAGTGACAATGTGTCACAAAATTCATTCACATAATGCTTCATCTTAAAACACAGGATCACTACTCTGCAAAAATCCCACGAAGAAATCACTACATAGATCACAAAATCAAACAGAGCAAAACAATACTTTTCCATATGTACCATGTAAGATTTAGCTTGGGGCTTCCTATCCTTCTTGAACAGCAGTAGAAACTTGGTTTTCTATAAGGGGGTTAGAAAGGAGAAGAGCTCCTTCTATTTTAGTGTTGTTCCTAGGTTCCTACTCGTTATAAAATCCCAGCTGTATTCTACATAAAAAGCATCATTACTTTCCTTAATGTGTGCCACCAGTAACATAAACTATTTTGGGAGAAGAGATTGTGACCATTACACAGGACTCCATATTTTAATTTCCAAATGACCTACTTTTTGTAACCAAAATAACCACAAGATCTTCTTTTATTATCTGGAAACATACACATATAGCTTAACAACTAAGTTTTGTTTTTCCAATCAGTTAGAATGCTTTCAAATTCCATAAAATAAACCTCTAAATTAAACTAGTTAAACAATAAGCTAATAAACATCATGATTTTATGTGTCAAGAAGTCCTCAGCTAAGGTAGATACAGGACTGAACAATTTGTGAATCAAAGATGCCATCAAAGACCAGTCACCTTCTTGCTATTCTGCCATCTTCAGCCTGCTGGCTTTGGTATCAGCTTGTATCGTTTGGTGCTACAGTATAGCTGCTAAGATCACAACCATCACAAACACAGCAGTGACCAAAGTGGAAGACGAGGCTTCTCTTGCTTATGTCTTCTCTTAAGTAGCCACAAAACCCTTCCTTCAACTGCCTTAGCACACTTCCTCTCATTTCACATTGGCCAGAATTATACCAGATGCCCTTTCCTCAACAGTTCACAAGGAGGATATGGAAATGTTTGTTGCACCTAATCAACAATATCTGCTACATTCTTTCAGTTTCTTATAAAGCTGGTCTATTGTTTATATGAATAACAATGAAAGGATTGGAGGGCGGTAATTAGAATAATATTCAGGCCTTGAACTTAAAACTTAAAAATGGTGATACAGGAAAGAGAGGTATTAAGAATACAGCTAGTATATCTCTATCTCTACACACACAAATATTTACATATGTGCATTTGTCTATTAAAGATAATATTTTAAAAGCACAAATAAAACATGCTAAATATTTAACTAGTGTAACTACTGGAGTAACTTGAAACTTAAAAAAATTTAAAAACAAAAAAAAAAAAAGGATTTTCCGGGGGGATACAATGGCAGGAAAGTTGGTTTCTGATTTCTATTGTGTTCTGTTTGTTTTTCGGTGTTTTGCTTTGTTTTGTTTTGTATTTGGGCCATTTTTTTATAAGATTTTTTGAGCTCTTCACTACCTAGAATTTTGAAAGACCCAGGAACATGGAAAGTATCTTGATATCCAAGTGCATTATTGTATCTCTCCATTATGTTTTCTTTACTGATCTTCACACCAATTCAGGACTTGAGAGGGCATTGGGAGCTGCCCTCAAAATCACAGGCACTGAAAGCTGGCAAATAGAGAAAGTAAGAGACTGGCTTCTAAAAACAAAAAGGGAAGACTTATAGCCACAATATCGCCAGACTGACTCAGGGCCAAGTTCATTCAGCATCCAGCCCCAGTTGTTCGTGGTCACAGAAGAATGAACTGAAGACCACTTTCTCCGGCGGGCCATCTGCAAGATGCTAGAAGCCGTTGCCAGTTGCCAGTCCTGACAAGGATTCTGAGAGGCACCCTCCATTATCCAAGAAGCACATTCCCGAGCATATCAGAACAATTTTATGGGCTGCACATGAGCTGCTCTCATTTGCAAATGAGCTGACTCACTATTGATTTCAAGGCACTGATTTTTCCTGTCCCAGTAACGGATCTCTGCAGGCCATCCCTCACCTTACCTCCACCTTATGCAAAGAATGTAACTCCCCAAATTCTTCCTAAAAAAAGAAGTTGACACTAAGTGCTCTACATCTGGTCTTAGCAACTAATCCCAGTTTGACCAGCCTTCAGAAAGGCTTTTATCAACCATTACCAATATCACCAGTATCACAATCTCTTCCTACGACTCTAAGAAGTTCACATAAACACAAGACAATCAAGTTTTATGCTACAATTCCAGCCTAAATCTTTTCTCCCTCCAAAACATGGGCAAGTATATTGGTTTAAATGGACATACACACATAAGCAAAACATACACACACATGCACAACACAGATATGTATTGGGATATAAAATTATCTGTTCCAGTTACTAACATAGACTATCTTTTCATAGGTCACTGTAGTTTTGCTTTAAAGTAAGTGTGGTAAAAAATGAAAAGTCACTATTTGTTAAAGTACTAGAAGCTTTGTTACTGTAAATGAAATCTATGTATTTTGGGGCGCCTGGGTGGCACAGTGGTTAAGCGTCTGCCTTCAGCTCAGGGCGTGATCCCGGCGTTCTGGGATCGAGCCCCACATCAGGCTCCTCTGCTATGAGCCTGCTTCTTCCTCTCCCACTCCCTCTGCTTGTGTTCCCTCTCTCACTGGCTGTCTCTGTCTCTGCCGAATAAATAAATAAAATCTTAAAAAAAAAAAAAATCTATGTATTTGGATATTAGTCTAAGGCCTGGTTCAGACCTTGTTTAGGCTGGCATGATGGGGCCTGTAATCCTGTGGGTAAATCCCCCATGATTCCCAAAGATACTGAGGCCTTTCCCAGGAGCACCCTGCACAAAAGCCTAGGCTTCATTACAGGCTGTTGAGGCCCTTGAACCACCAGGATATTGGCACAGGGGGTGGTCTACGGTAGATGGAGTGGGAAGTTTGGAGCCTTCAACTGCCCCCAGGCTTGGTGAGGACAAGTCTCCCTACATTAGGTTCCACAGAAGCTACACCAGAAACCACAGGCCTTATCTCCATCTGACCTTAGACAGACTTAAAACCAAACCCTGAGAAGGACTGGGAGTTGGGAGATGGAGCAGTCACCTGGGAGGGAGCCAATCACATTGGAGTCCATGTTTTTAGAGAGATATACAGATATACATACAGCAATTAGAGCTGTTCCAGGAACCTAGGAGATGGATTTGATGACCTCTAGAGCATCCGCCCACCAAAATTCTGATGATTCCAATAAGTGGCTCTCAAATTACAAACTCTACTTTATTTTGTGGATCTCTTCATCATCAGGGGAACAGAACCAAGAGCATTACACACACCTTACGTGTTTGCAAACACTAAATGGGAATGGATTCTCTCCATTTAAGGATAGGAAAGAATAAAATGGAAAACCACTAAATGGGAACTAAGGCTAGGGAGATTCTGGGATAAGAGAAAATAAAAACTCATGAAAACTTGGGAGAAGAATATACTTCTGAAAAAAACACAGTTCAGAGGACAGAGGGTAATTCTCCATTGTATCCAAGAAGTGTCTTGTATCAAGCACAGGTTAAAATACATAAGTAGAAAACAGGCTAATATCAAAAGATGGGATAAAACAGACAGAAAGAATTAGCTACAAAGGCAATAAGCTGAAACAAAACAAACACATGCATAAAAAACAGGAGATACAGGGAAACTGCATGACAACTAAAATTACAATGGCAAAATCTTCATGGTAGATTTTTAAAAGCAGTAATGGCATGCAAACTAACTTCAAAACAAACTTGATAAGCTCTTCCACAATAAAGAGGTAAAGGACAAAGGATCAAAACTGGTGAGAAGACAGATGATAGATACATAACATTAAAATCAGTTATTTCCAAGGGTGGGGAAAAAAAGTACAATTTCAACACTAGCAAGAAAAACAGTAATCAAATCCATAATTAAGGAAAATTTTCTGGAATTCAAAGCTAAACACCTTAAAATAGAGATTAAACAAATTCAATCTGTTTTGAATAATAATAATAATGGAAATAAATCCACAGCTGGATAAATTCCAACAAAATTCTGAATTACGAAGAAAAATGTAATTTTACAAAAGATCCTGCTGATACCAACCAAAGCCTCAGATAAGATGTCTGAAAAGAAATAAAAATCCTCAAGAAGATGAATATTGCCAAACCATTCTTACTAGGAGCTGTCAAGTATCACAAAGAACTAACATTTCCACTTGTTCTTCTTGGATTATACAGATTAGTTATCACATTTCAGCAAACAGCCAATTCTCTATTTCCTTTCAACACTACAGACTTGACATTGGGTCCATGACAAATCTCTCTCCAACAATTCTGAGCTGATAACCAGTTAGATTAGCTGACGGCTAACCTCCAGATAATAGCTCTTCACTTCAGTTTTATTTTATTTGGATTTGGTTTTCATACATCAAAACATCATGGATCCAAAGTTTCCCTTGTGGGTCATAGGTCACAAGATCCAGGATGCAATGGTGGGATTTTCCTCAGACTGTTACGAATTAGCTGGAGACCACAGGTTTAAGAGAAATAAAAACCAGAAAAGGGCAGGAATTACTATTTAGCTTCAGGCAGTGAAGCACTGGATACTTTATGTACTATCCTCTATAAAAGCTATAGTTTGAAATACAGCCCAGTTTGGATAATGACTCTGTAAAGTTTCATTCTATCTGAGAGAAACAGAGTTCAGAGTCTTTTGCACTATTTTAGTAGGAGAAAGGAAGGACACAATCAGATCACCCAAAAATCTATAAGTAGAATTCATCACTAAAATAGGAGACACGTATGTACACATTGTTTGACAAGAGCTAGGGAAAGAAAATTATAATCAAAAATATTAAACTTTGCTGTAGATTGAATTACACCAAGAATGATGAAACACCACTGGATCTGGTGATTAGGAGGCCATTAATAACTATCTAAATGTATAGATTTCAAACAAGGGAAGTGTCTGGCACTTGGAGGTAAAGCTATTTTGCAAAAGTACCAGCTACAGACTCATCTATCATGCAGTTTGATGCTAATAAATAGGTGACAGGGAAGTAGCTTAAGGGGATACTGTAGTAAAACGTTTAGAAAAAAAAATCAGAACTAAGAAAACATTTAGCATGTGTACAGCTAGAGAAGTCTTTGGAAAGAAAAAATTTAAATAATGAAAAGTGTGAATGTGAATGAAACAAAGCACCATATGATTAGTAAAGACATGGACTTGATCAAAACAACAAATGAAGGGATGTGTTTTAGCAAGGAAAGAAGAATACTTATTTTAAGATAGGGACAAAGTAAGAGAAGATGAACAAAGATACAGAAAATGTTGAGAATAGAAAAGTTTAAGAATATTCCATCAAACTGGCCACAGACCTCTTGCCTTTCATTAACATTGAATATTAATCCATATGCTGAAATTGAAGAGCTATGAATTAGAGAGCAACTTGAAGATATGAAAATGGTTTAAATCATCACAGAATAGGGACACGTGGGTGGCTCAGTTAAGCATCTGACTCTTGATTTCGGCTGGGGTGCTGACCTTGGGGTTGTAGGATCTAGCCCCGTCAGGCTCTGCGCTCAGCTCCAAGTCTGCTTGTCCCTCTTCCTCTGCTCCTTTCCCCCACTCATGTTTTCTCTCTGTCCTCCTCTATCTCTTAAATAAATAAAATCTTAAGAAATCATCACAGAGTAAGTTGTCGACTAGAGAAGAATAATGAGCACTTTATGACCTACCTGAAACTGCAAAGACTTAATCTTCCTTGTATTGAATTAACATGATTTTATTATATTACTCATGACAAACCACAAAAGCAGGAAGAAAGAGTGTGCAGTAGGAGCTGCCCATAGATATGGGATATGGGATCAATAAGGCATTAACAGAGAAATTTGTGAAGAAAGTTCTCATGGACACTGAAGAGAGAATTTTCACGACATCATGGGCTTCACGATTCCAAATGATAACAGAGGTTCATGGAGCTAGAAGGAAAGAGACATTCAGGCATGACCTCAAGAGATTGGAAAGGGTACTGGTAGCAGCAGGGACAGTCAGTGCTCACCAAATACCCCCAGGGCTCTGTGCATCGCTCAGGCTCCACCACAGCCTTTCCAGGCCCAGGTGATAAACTCAATTCAATAGATTTTAAGCAGAGGGGCGCCTGGGTGGCTCAGTTGTTAAGCATCTGCCTTCGGCTCAGGGCATGATCCCGGAGTCCTGGGATCGAGCCCCGCACTGGGCTCCTCTGCTGGAAGCCTGCTTCTTCCTTTCCCACTTCCCCTGCTTGTGTTCCCTCTCTCGCTGGCTGTCTCTGTCAAATAAATAAATAAAAACTTTTTAAAAAAAGAGAGAAAATAGACTTTAAGCAGAAATGAAGTGTATCTCTTACAGGACGAATCAGTGAAAAAGTCACTGTGTCTCCTCCATCCTATTCTACCACCATTAGATCTTCAAAGCCAGGTACTGAGCAGGATGACAATGTCACAAGTTAAAGGAGCCTGGACCCCAGATGGAGGCCCTGCTGATCCACAATGGATTTGTGTGACTGACAAACTCCACTGAGATCTGTAGTGTTATGCCACTGAGATTTAATTACTCTGAGGATAAACAGAATGCCCAGCATGAGGGATAACATGGAAATATGAATGGAAAGGAGGTCATGTTCTGAGAGGAGATTTTCACATCTGAGACCTTTTAAACGGGGCTGTTCTGACAATGATATCTAAGACGCGGCCACACTTGAGGATGGTTCATGGAGAGAAAAAAACAGATCACTGGACCTACGGAAATAAAGAACAGTGATCCCAGAATGCCACAAAGAAGGACTTTTTTAAAAAAGATTTATTTATTTGAGAGAGAGAGTGGACGCACAAGTAGGAAAAGCAGAGGGAGAGGGAGAGAGAATCTGAAGCCGACTCCATGCTCAACACAGGGCTCGATCCCACAACACTGAGATCATAACCTGAGCCAAAACCAACAGTTGGACGCCTGACTATGCCACCCAGGTGCCCAATGATGATTTTAATGGTTAAAATTAAGAGCAAGATGGACCTGCTCTGAAGTTACAAAGGAAGATAAAGTCCTAAAGGTTGGAAGAATACAGTATCAATAGTGGCAGAATTCTCAAAAAAAAAAAAAAAAAAAAAAAAAAAAAAGAAAGGTGGGACAACTCTCTGGAAGTTGCCTTGGAGCCTAAATCCACCAATCCCTAGTCCTGCCCAGTGAATTCAAAGTGGGAGAGGAAGGGACAGTAATGAACAGTAATGGAAGAAAGAAATAAAAGTATTAATAGTCTTGGAAGCTTTTTAGCATTCTGATGTACACCAAAGATCTGTGTCTCCAGTCTGTACAGATCATGACCCAGACAGGTCAAGGGTGACCCAGGAAGATAGGTGAGTTAATCCCAAGGTGCAGGAAAGACCTACAGAGCTCTGAAAATTCACTACACTAACTGGCTCCCCTCCAGTGACCCATCTTTGCTTTTCTAGACTTACCTACGTAGGATACTAAATTGTATTCTCATCTCTATTTCCAGAAAAGGCCTTTTTACTTAACTTGTTGTGCCCTAATTGTCTGAACTACCTGGCCATGTTTTGTGAATGTTTTAATGTTTTATAACAAGTTAGCATCACTCCAAAAAAAAAAAAAAAAAAGGAAAAGGAAAAAAGAAAGTATACTCCCAAATAGCACACACAGTAATGTATTCCCACATTTTCCCCTCAATCAGAAACCTATTCCTACATTAGGAAGGTCCCATTCACCCTAATGCAATTTAGTTAGCCAAGAAACAAAGAAGAGAGCAGGCAAGACTAAATGTTTAAAACAGGAATTCTTATCCTGAAGTCTGTAAACCATTTAAAATTGGCTCAGGGTTCTGAGAATTGGTACTCCCCACCCCACCTCCAGTAAGAACTCTTATAGCTCTCGTCTGAGAGTTAACAGGTTCCGTGGTCTAAAAACAGCTAAAAATAACTTGTCCTCAAAAACAGCACAGGTGATGATCACTTAAAAAAAAAAAAAAAACTGCTGAATAAAAATATCTAAGATGTAGCTGATGATCAATCTTCTTATTTCCCAAAGTAAACATAAATAATTCATTAATAATGAAGTAAGCCACAAAGAACTGAGATTTCTCCTTGCAGATATAGCCCACCCACTGCCATACCTCAGTCTCCCCGCATATATTCTTTGATGCCTAGGGACCTGTTCTCTTGTTCTGGAGTATCTTTCTTCATCCTGGTCACCTCTCTGATTACTCCCCTGACTGAGGGAATTTTGGTAGCATAAAGGATAAACGTTATAAACCCTGACAAAGTAAAAATACTATAGAACACAAAAATGGGGAGGCAGCCAAACAATGGGAGAAAGTATAAGAATGTTAATCTCTTCATATTACACGCAGTTAATCAACTAAGTTCAAAAATTTTTTAAAAGAGGTAGAAATTTTAACTCTGGATTTTCATCATCATTTTTTTCTTAATCTTACTTGTAGCAATGGTTCACAATCTTGGGTGCCCACTCTAACCTGAGAGCTTTAAGAAACACTAATACTTGAGTCCCATTCCCTTGAGATTCTGATTTAATTGCTCTTAGGTCCTTTAGATATTTAAAGGCTTTTCAGCTGATCCCAGGGTATAGACAAAGTTGAAAACTTCTGCCTTAGGGGAGTGCTCTAAGAAATCATCTCACTGGTGTTTATGAAACATTTATCTGTAGCTTGGAAATTTATTCAGCTTTACTTCAGTTTCTCTACTCCTAAATTCAAGGAAAATTAAAGGTAATTCATGAAGATGCCTTCTACATAGTAAGAGTCCTGCCTTCTTTGTATCTCTATGTTATTCTTCCACCCATCTGTGTGTCAGTAGAGAGAACTGTCAGGAGTATATCTGAAAGTTAATACTGGATTTAAGATAATTGGTTTTTGTCTGTTTGACTTCTCTTTTTGTTTGGAATTTGTATCATAAACATGAGTTACATTTTTTTAAAACAATAAAATAATTACTCATAGGAATAAATTGTTTAAATAAAGCTTAATAAAATTAAAAGCAGTTAGGCAAATAAAAATGTCAAATTAAAACTGGAGATTCCATGCATATTTCTAGTTCATAGGACAGCTGATTTAATTCTTAAAAGTGGAAATGGAAATCTGGGCCTGTCAGGACTTATTTTATGGCTGTGGGCAAGTCTGTCTCTGTTAACCCTCCACTGGAGGGCGAGGGTGACAGGACAAATCGTAAGTTTAATCTGCCAGAGAATGAATAATGTTGATTTTCACATATATGGACAGAATATTTCAGAGTACTAATTACACAACAAAAATGGGTTTCAAAATTTCTACAAGACAGTCTAGAGAAGATGTGTCATCTGACAACGGAAAGAAGGCTGTCGTTGTCTAGTTATGCTCAAGTTTGTTCTTATAGTAACTGATTTGTCCCTACTCCCCTTTCCCCAAGTTTAAATTTGGTGTACCCTTCTGGAAAAAAAAATAAATCCATCTCCCAGCACTGACCTATATAAATCAAAGTCAAATATACATACTTACATATACACAGATATATTTACATATCCATGTATATTTACATATCCACATATATTTATTTACATTTTACTCAAGCAAATATATGGAGTTGCGAATAAAGAGATTACCCAGAAATATATGAGGGATACTGGTTCAAAGAGGACATACAATGAAGAGATTATTTAACAAGCTAAAAATCAGGAGTTTTAATTTCAGTTCTACTGACATTTTGAGCCAAATAACTCCTAACTCCGCTGTGGAGCATTGCAGGATGCTGAGCAGCATTCCCGGCTTTAACCCACTAGATGCCAACAGCAACCTCTCCCACCCCAAACACACAGTGTGACAACCAAAAAAATGTCACAGACATCTTTCAGATGTCCCCTGGGGAGCAAAATTGCTAAATTTTAATTTAGCTAAATTCTAATATGAAAAATCTTAAAGATTCAGGGTGGTTGCTAGGGAGGTGGAAAGAATGGGAAAACTTAAAACAGACTTTCCGGAATCAAAGTACAGCTTGTGATGGGGCACCTGGCTGGCTCAGTCAGTGAAGCATGCAACTCCTGATCTTGGGGTTGTGAGTTCAAGCCCCTCACCAGGTGTAGAGATTACTTTAAAAAATTATTTTTCATTAAAAACACACACACACAAAGTACCACTTGTGAGAAATTAAGAATTTAAGAAATTTAAGAAAATTAAGAAATTTTATTTAACTTTTTGTTTCTTATCTTTCACATTTTGTCACTTGTGATAAAGCTGTCAATACCCTAGACTACTCATATGGTATATGGTGAATATGTATACACACACACACACACACACACACACACACACACACACAGAAAGAGAGAGACTAAATAGACAAAAAAAAAAAAAATGGTCAAAGGTCACACCCAGCAAACTCTCTGAGAAACCATGTTATGTAGACTTCCAAGAGATGAGACTCTCAAGATTTTACTCTCTCTCTCTATTCCCCCCCGCCCCCAGGGAAGAGAATTTGCTGTGACTTTGATTCTGAGGGATTAATTGAGTCTGGACTTCTAGCTATCTAGTCACTGTTGTAATTCTCTCTCCCAGGGCTCTCCCCTTCCTCTTGCATAGATGATGTAGAAGTGCTGCCTGAATCTCTTATCTGTCCACTGGAGACTGGCCCATCCAGCCTATGTTCTCTTCTCTGTCCCCTCATACTTTATGCAGTGAAGGGATTCAAGTCTGAACTTAGCAAGATCAAAGATATCCCTGAGATCACATTCTGCAATCCATTTTAGTAGAGTATAGCGAGCTGGAATTCAAAAGCGAGCAGGGCCAACAGTGACACAGTACTTCCAGTCACTAGTGTCCTTCACACACATCCATAGATTAGAAAGCTTATGGTGAATAGTGGTTGTGGCTTAGGAGGCAGTTCTGATATACCTAAGACCCTTGCCAAAAGGCCTTGTTAATACCATTGTTAAGAACCCAAAGCTTTTGTTTAACTCCTAACACATGGCAAGGGTGAATAATTGTTTTTAAAACAATAGGTTGAAACTACATTGACATATTTACTTAAAAAAAAAAACAAATACACACACATACACAAATGTGTCACTGTTGAATGTGGTACCGTGCACAAACCTTGAATACACTAGATTCTTTCTATGACAAATCATGTAATCAATTTTCAAGGGAAGAAAGAGGCCAAGAAGCTCGATTTGGCATCATGTCACATATCCCTCTTTGTGGGATCAGTTTTGGGGCCAAAGAGCTCCCCCTGGAGTCAGAGTTGATGCAGTTTGACTTTGGTGATGTAGACAAAGCAAGCCAGATTCAAGACTAAACTTGCAGACAGTCCTTTTCAACAATAATTTGGGCAATGAAGGGACCAGGCACCTCCTCACAGACATTCAGCATTATTCATACTGGTAAGAAGAAAAAGGGTAAGCATGCCTGTGGGTAGTGAAGGATGTCCTCCAACTGTCTGCTGGCAGGGAACAGACACAAAGTGGAAGGCTGACAGGGAGTCTGATCTTTCTCCCAGTTCCCTCCCAACCTTTACTCCCACTCTGGTTTCTTTTGCTTCTTTTCCACAAAGACTGAGGTCAAGTTCTGGCTTATCAGGACCTCTTTTCACCTTTATTCTCTCAATTCCTTATAGCATGTAGGCTGTGACCACAAATACTAAGTGTCAAGGAAACTATAAAGATGTATGAATGTTAACCCCTTGCTATCAGTTTCAGGATGTGATTTTTTTTTTTTTTTTTTTTTTTTGCTTCTTCCTTTTGTTCTGTTGACTGTCAACCAGAGGGTGTAATGCAACTCTAAGAGACTGTACAATGTTCTAATTAAAACAATAGGATTCACACATTTCAAATTAACAAATTAAAGGGAATACAATGCTTTTAATTGCCCAAGCTGGATTTTTTTAAACCTTTTATTAATTAAAACATGCAAATGGTGATATAATCAAGGTGATATAATCTTGCCAAGAAGATGTATTTGTGACACTTGACTCTGGGAATTTAAACTAAAGATTCTCTCCAAACTCAAGACTGGGGTTATAGGAACAGAACCAAAAAGAATGCTAAAGTGAGGCCAAACTAGCAACTAGATATCTGAACAAGGAAAGCTGAAAAGTTGCAGATTCACTTCTTGGGTCGTGTTTCTTTCCATCATCTGCCCCCACTAAGGCTTGCATGATTTCCCAATTTCAGTCAAGTTAACTGTAAATTGACACCATCTTGATTACGTGAGGGAGAAAAACAAAAAAAACAAACAAAACAAACAAAGGAGTGTGTTATGGTGGAATCACCTAGGATTTTTCCTAATTACTGAGAAGAAAGCATTTTTCTGGAAAAACTTTAGGTGAATAACTCATGTCTTCATCAACAGAAAAATCTGTCTTTAAGAAAGAAGGTTCAGTAAGAAAGACAAATGACATACAGATCTGTAGGGTAACTGAAGCTTCCGAGGCTTGTAGCTCTCCATACAGAAAAGGGGTACTTTCTGATTCCTCTGGAATTTAAGGTAGCTTTATGGATTTCATGTTCCTCTCTTTGTATATCTTTTCTTTTTCTGGAGTTATTGTGTGGACTTGGTCCAGACATTAGAAGACACTTAAAATATGATGTGAAAGTACTATTGCAAATATAAGTCAGCAATTGGAGGAGAATGAAGGGTTAATGGATAACATACCATCACTTTCAAGGGAAAGGAAAGGATTGGAGATCTGTGCATCAGAAGCAGCATCTCAGTGACTATCCTGCAGAGAGCTAAATAGCCATGGAGTACACATGTTTAAAAGCTGAGTCTCCTTTTAATATGTTGAATGCTTCTAGTGTTAAAGTATCCATTTCTCTCAACACCATTCACATACTTTATGCCTGAACATATAAATGTCATAAAGCTTATATATAAAACACCCAGGATCCAGTGCCCCACATGGATGAGATGATCTGATATGATACAGGGCCCACATGTGGCTCTGTTAAATAAAGAAATCACCTTGAGGACTAAACATCAACCTCTATGAGTGACCAAGGTAAATGGAAGACTATGTATTTGTCTCCTAGTTTCTTATTTTGTATCTGTATGGTTCCTTTGTAATAAACATGGTAAATAAGAAAATGACCTACTCATTTATTTGAAGAAAATTATAAGACAGACTTGACAGGGTTGACTTGCAAATGCACATGAGTCTATCATAGAAGGTAGAGCTCTGATATGCTCAGTCTGCTGTTGTTCTCTCTTCCCTAACAGAAATTTCCATACCATCAGAGAAATACATGGTACCTCAGGGTAACAGTCCTCATCTTGCATTTTAGTATAGTTGCTAATGAAAAATAACCACTGAGGCTGGTGAAATAGAAGTAGGCAATGACCAAGGATACTTAGCAAAATCCTTGACCTGGACTTCTTTCTGAAATTCGGACAGGAATCATTGATTTCCTTCATCCAACTGTCGAAGCTGGGTAAGCATTTTTCTCTAAGATTATTGCTCTTGGTCTGGTGCTGAAGCTTAAAACTGGGTGGGTAATTGGGACAGGACAATGGGTGTAAATCAGGGAAGATCAAGGTCAAATGAGAAACTACAAGCATGAACTGGGATCTCATGAGGACAGACTGCAACCCAGGTCAGTTCTTGCTGCCTCTGACCTTGGTGCTGAGGTTATTCTGTAAAAGTCAGGGCCCTTCATTATAGAGCTAAACATATAATCCTGTCTAGAAGCTGGAGAAGCTGAAGGAGGATCCAGGGAAAGGTAGAGTAGTTTCAGGTCCCTCTGATGCTTCACACCAGTAAGGCAAGTCAGCAAGTCAACAACAACATATATAAACTACAAAATGCTGCTGCTTCTTTTCCACCCTCCAAATCTTCCAAGAATCTCCTTTGTGGTCCACCCCAACCAGAAACATACAAGAACACAGAGTTGCCAGATAAAATACAGACACCCAGTTAAATTCAAATTTCAGATAAACAACAGATTTTTTTGGTATAAGTATGTCTCAAATATTGCATAGGACATGTTCATATTAGATAGATTGGATAGATAGATAGATAGATAGATAGATAGATAGATAGATAGATAGATTCATTGTTTATACAAAATGCAAATGTAACTGAGGGCCCTATATTTTTATTTGCTTAACCTGGCTAGCCTGAAAGAAAGGGAATTCTGGGAAATGTAGTTCAACCTAGCCAAGGTGATACATTACAAACCCATTATATCATGTATTAGGAGATTTATAAACTGAGATTATATTGGCCACAGGTGCTCTCAACTCTGGATCATTTAGCTCTGCCAGGAATATAAGGTAGAATATAACAAAATATGTCTGGCTATGTCTCTTTTCAAAGGAGATGTGGATACCTAGTCACAGTAAACATAAATCACATGCCCAGTAAGAGTTCTCATATTTCAGAAAGCTTTCCCCCTGAAAGACTAATCTTCACCCATGGAACACAAAATTACCAGTGGAGCTTTTTCAAAAGTGTAGATGTCTGGGCCTGACCCCTAAGACCTAATGAATGAAAATCTTTAGGGTTGAGAATAAAGCCTGTAGTGTTGGTGTTTTTCCAAGACTATAATAGGTTGTCTCAGTGTGTACTCTTAATCAAGAACCCCTACCTGAGAGAAATAACTAAAAGTACATACATGGTGGAATCTTAATAGTTCATACCAGGTTGCTACATTACATATTTTCCCCAAGCCCCAAAGAAAATTCCTGATAAATAAATACAACTCATCAGACATTTAAAATGTCCTACCTGTGCACTGTGCCTCTGACTGCTGGTAAGTCTGGGTTTCGTGGTTGATGTGTCTAATCATTTACCACTTACACTCTTGGCACACTGGCCATATCTCTGCCATCACCTTTATCACTATGTTACTAGCTCTTGCACTGTTACTCTCTCTTCCTGCATGGCTCCTTGAAGCTGGAAGTCATGCAGGACTCTTTTCTGCCTCTCTGACAGCACACGGAAGTCATGTGACACATCAAAAGTACTTATTATACACTGAATAAATGAAAAATGCATGCCCATTCTTCTGTTGCTCCTTATTTGGGCCTTTTGTTAGTCTTTATTCAGAAATCAGAAAATAATACTGCATACCCATTATAAACCAGGCTCTGTTTTAAATTCTTTATATTACTAACTAAATCTCCAAAACATTTTTATGAGATATATGGCTGACAAAACAGATGCAGACCAAGATTAAAGTGCTGGCTCTTCATCATGTGGCTAATAGTGAAAGATTTGGGAATGAGTCCAGATGCCTCCTCTGAACTTCCAGGCTAAAGTGGTTCCCTGGAGAGTTCTATACAGGACAGCATTGCATTAGGTCACATTCTTAAGACTTCAGTAAATCTATTAGGATAAAACCTGAAACCATTATTACATTCAACCTTCTCCCCCTGCATGTACACCATTCTCCCAGGAAAGTATGCCCTCTGTAGTGGAACAAGGAAAAAAGTCTAAAATTCACATCTCATAGAGTGAGTCATAAATCAAACATTTGGCTCCTGTAGTCCAATTGCATCAATGTACAGAAAGATAACATGATTCATCTGAGATCACATGGTCAGAGAGAGGCAGATCTGGAATTAGGACCCATCGGTTCTAATTTGCACTCAGTTGCTTGTCACCATTTACTCATATCCTTCACTGAGGGTTGGCAACCCCTCCATGTGATGCCTTGGTCACAGTTTAGCTTAAGAACATACCACCTCAAAACAAGCACCCTCCCTCAAGGTGCCTCTTCTTTCTTCCCTGAAATGACTCTCTTTTAGCTCTCTAGTTTAGAACCTACAGTCTCAGAGAGTAAGGATACAAGTGCCCCAACCATCAGACTGAACAAGAATGATAGAGAGGAAACTTCCAGGAATAGGATGCAGGAGGCCCCCCACACCATGCTCCTCCCTTGGGCAAACGAGAGGAGCAGCTTCCGTAATCCTCCCTAGGAACACCAACATAGTGCCCCTGGCCTAATAAATAATCAAGAAACTTCACAGAACAGGGAAGTCAGGCCATCCCAGACCCCAGGAATTAAGATATATTCAAAGGTTGTGCCTTTGCCTTTCTTTACTAACTGCTGTCCCCTCCTTTTATTCAAAAAACCAATAACTGCACAAAGACAAGTTCAGAGATGGGAACTGCAAAATAGAAAACATAGACATAAAAAACAATCAGTTAGATGGGATAGGGAAAGAGGCTATTTAAGGAGATAAGCAAAAGGATTCATGATTCCCTGCCATAAATAAATTAAAGAACATTAAACACATACATGTCCTTTAAAGAGCTAAAATGATCAGAGTGCATTTATTTTCTCAGTGTTATTTAGCCAGGTTGGAAAACAAAACCCTGAAATTAATGCCAAGATAACAGAGATGGGAGCAGAACTTTCCCCTCTAATAATTATCTTGCTATCTGTCCATCTTAGGTCAACAAACATGCTATGATTGACACGTTAAAATGTTTAGGTTAGTCTGAGCTCACATAAACCATTTTAAGTTTTCTAGGACAGGAGAATGTTATAAAACAAACATAATATACCCTCCATCTTCCTACTTTCAAATCTTCTTTCCACCTGCCCTCCTGTCTTTTGGGGGAGTATGTCCACAAAGCATTTCAGTCATTACCAGGGTTATCACCACATTGGTGAGCACAAGCCATGGTGGGCCCTAACAAAATACTGTATTCTCCTAAATAAAAGGAGAGGAAGTGCCCAGAGAAAACCAGTTGGCTTCCATGTATACGACAGAAGAAAAAATAAGTAAATTAAAAAAACTATCACTGTTACTCCTTTGAACCCTCTTATAAATTCTGGGTCTCCCAGATGTCTTGACCCTTTGTTGTAGAAAAACAGGGTAATGGATGAGGAGATAATTGAGAGGAACCCAGATCTGCTGCTTAATTCACAGTGGGAAGAGAAAAGAATCACTTGTAAAAAAGAACAGACTCCATCTGAAAGGTCACAGGAAGACAGGGGGAAAAAAAGAAGAGCTTTAGGGAGATTTCCTTTGGAAATGTGAGAGGGAATTCAGTTGGTGGGCAGAGAGTATCTGTGAGGTGAAGAGTGGGACATTTTAGAAAATCCTGGTGTGTGCAGTAAGTGAAATAAAAATATACCTATTTTTTATGGATATCAGTAAAGTCAAAAACGTCTTTCCAATGAACATGAGTTTTCAACTGGTGTTTATTTGAATGGGGCACTGTGTGGAAACAGAACAGGAGGCACCCAGATTTGTATGGATTACAGATATTTTACGGTCTGCTTCAAATGTTCCCTTAGCTTATCATGTGTGCCCCACCTTGCCCTCAATGACACCCTTTCGTGAGGAAAAAAAAAATTCATTGTGGGGGCGCCTGGGTGGCACAGCGGTTAAGCGTCTGCCTTCAGCTCAGGGCTTGATCCCAGCGTTCTGGGATCGAGTCCCACATCAGGCTCCTCCATAATGAGCCTGCTTCTTCCTCTCCCACTCCCCCTGCTTGTGTTCCCTCTCTCGCTGGCTGTCTCTATCTCTGTCAAATAAATAAATAAAATCTTTTAAAAAAAAAAAATTCATTGTGAGGATGATTACAAGCAGACAGCACGAAGACTCCAATAGCAAACAATTTAAAATCCCAAGGGTCATATGACAGAAAAACCCTGGTATAGCAAGTGAAAAACTCAGGTCCTAGAATATACAGCTACTGGAAAATGTGAAGTAACATCCATTTACTCGTTAAGTAAATAGACTTCATGTGCCCTCTATTCATTTGGCCCTCCACTATGAAATGAGATTACAACACTGAACAAGAGAGACAAAAGTTCTTTGTTTGTGGAGCTAACTTTCTAGTAGGGAGAGATATGCCCTCCATACACAAGTGTATTATACAGAATGTCATTTGGAGAAACTGATATAAAAAATATAGTAAATCAACAAAGGGGTTTAAGAATTGTCAAGGGTAAGGATACTGTTCATAATTTAAATAGGATAGTCAAGACCTCATTAATTTGAAGGAGTTGAGGGTATGAGCCACATCAGTATCTGGATGGAAAACATTCTAGGCAGGAAGTAAGTGCAAAGACCCTGAGGCAGGAGCCTGACAGGCATTCCTGAGGAATCTACAATTTCTAGACTATTTTATAATAGAGTTTTATTTCTTCATGTAGTCCCAAATGGTATAAGAAATTCAACTTCACAGAACTTTTGTGAAATAATTACAAATAATCTATAAAAAGTGCTAGGCTTTTTAGTAACTAATTAATAGGAGTAATTAAGTAACATTCTTCTTACCATAGTGCTGCCTTCTAAAGTCAGATCACAGAAGAACAGGCTATAGGGTAGTCTAGCCTAGCGGCAAAAAGTAATGGATCCAAATTCAAATCCCAATTCCAATATTTACAAGATGCATAAAGTTGGGTAAATTACTCAACATCTCTAGGTCTCTGCTTCATAATTTGTAAAACTGACATAGTAATGTCTGTCCTTTAGTGGTGCTGTGAGGGTTAAATAAAACACTGAGAATAATGAAAAACGGTAATAATAGCTAACATGTATATAGTACTCACCACCTGCCAGGCACAGTGTAAAGTTGTTTCCCTGCACTGGTTCATTCCATCTTCCTAAGACTGGGAAGTCATATCATTAAACTCATTTTACAGATGAAGAGACTAAGGTCTAGATAAAGTGTCCATGGGTCCATAAGTAGTAAACTGTGGAGTCAGGATGTGAATCCAGCAATATGAAGACAGAGTCTGAACTGCTGACTACCATACTCTATTATTTTTAAAGATTTATTTATTTATTTTGAGAGACAGAGCGTGCATGTGCCTATGGGTATATGCGAGAGGGGGGAGGGGACGAGGGAGAGTGTCTTCAAGCCTACTCCCTGCTGAGAGCGGAGCCCTAGCAATGCTCTGGGCTCAATCCCAGGACCCATGAGATCATGACCCCAGCAGAAACCAAGAGTGAAACTAAGCCACCCAGGCGCCCCCTGGCTACCATATTCTAAATCCCCTCATACTATGCCTGGCACCTAATTAATGCTCAATAAGTGGCAGAAATTAATGTTGTTGATGTTATTATTACCATCGTCATCATCATCACACCATTTAGAAGAAGCAACTCCTTTGGAAGGTGACAAAACACAAACTTAAAATAATACTGCTGGCAGGGTTAGAGACAAATACACCTATCACCAGCAATAAACAAAAAAGATGTGCCATCCAGACCCCCTGATTTGCAATAGTTAAGGGAATGAATCACAGATGTGGCATGGGCTAAAAACCAGGGAAGACACACAGCTTTACTCTAGTCCCAGATATTCTGGGCACTCCAAGTCTTGGAAAAATGTATTGTGAGTTTTCTTTCAATGTGGCTTAAGTCTTGCTTTTCTCAACACCCGCAAGAGACATGTATGCAGAGTATTGTTAGATGGCCCAGGCTTCCTCCTTGGAAAGGGGAATAAAAGTAACTCCACACACACACATACACACAGATACACATATTGTGTGCTTGTTGCCTGTCTTCCTTTTCATTGTTCAAGTAAGTTTGTACAGATAGTTTTCTTTTTTTTTTTTTTAAGATTTTTATTCATTTATTTGAGAGAGAGAACACACACAGAGCGAGAGGGAGAAGCGGACTCCCCCCTGAGCAGGGAGCCCAACTTGGGGCTTGATCTCAGGGCCCCAAGATAATGACCTGAGCGGAAGGCAGATTCTTAACTGACTGAGCCACCCAGGTGCCAGGTGTACAGATGGTTTTCTGAATTGACTTCTTTTTAAATAACTCACACTACAAAGTTGGTTCTTCTCTTCTCCTGCCAACCCTAACTAGCACTGCTTCTGTGTGTTTTCTTAGCAACTTTTATCCCAAGTAGATCTTCCTATATAACACACACACACACACACACACACACACACACACACACTTAACAGAAGTTTATTCTGGTTAACTACTACTCCTGCACGGGATCAAGAACCCATATTTTGAGCTTTATACGGAAGTATCATCCTAGTACTTAAAAAATCTTCAGTTTCCCCAAAAGAAAGAGAATAAGAGACTCTTCCTGTGGGCAAAAGTTTATTTTGTGGCAATGCCTTATAAGTAAATCTTGTGCCATACAATGAATTTCCTAAGAAAAATCTTCATGGGGAATAGTATTAGAAGAGAGGGTTTTGCAATTGAATGGAACAAAATATTATAGGTGGATACTCATGGCTCTTGGGATTTTTCTACTGCCTGGAAAGATCCCCAGAAATGCTCAGCCCATTTTATAATGGGTTTCCCAGTCTCACTGGGCCAATAAAGATTCAGCTAGTACTAATCAGCATATTTATTGGCACAGTCATGCTCCCAGTCCCAGGCAGTTATCTGTGAAGACACCCAACTTCCAATCAGGAGTCCAGCACAGAGTTATCTCCCATTCTCTAATGCCATTCCCCCAACCCTTACAGTCAAAGCAAGGTATCCTTGTTTAAAACAAACAGGGGCGCATGGGTGGCTCAGTTGTTTAAGTATCCGACTCTTAGATTTCAGCTCAGGTCATGATCTCAGGGTCATGAGATCGAGCCTCTGTGTCAGGCTCAGCACTCAGTTCGATGTCTGCTTAAGATTCTCTCTCCCTCTGCTCCTCCCCCCACTCGTGCGCACTCTAAATAAATAAATAAATAAATAAATAAATAAATAAATAAAATCTTTAAAACAAACAAGTCTCTTCTTACAACCAGAAAGCAAGTCTTTTATTTTCAACTTAGCTTCAAGTATCTCTGTGTCCCACGTTCTTAATCAGGAGGAGAACCAATATAAAGGATTCCCAAATCTAGTGCAAACCCAAAAACAGACCTTAGAAGAGAACAGCACAGATGTCTCTTTGGACTCAGGCTCAGTATGCTGTTTTAAGCAGCTGCTCAGAATCACTGAATACCCAGTCCTGGGGACTGGATCTCTGGGGCTCCCTCCTTCAGAGGCAGACACTGACGTTTATTTTATTTGTCTCCCTAATCGCTCCTCCCACCCAACCTTTGCAAGTTTTTGTGAGCAAGTTAATAAAGAGTTAACCAGTTATCAAAGCAAATGCAGTGAGGGCTCTTCAAAGTAGGACCTTTATTCAAATAAGATTTTCTTTCTCCAAAGTGGAGTTTCTGCCAAACTTTCCTTTTCCCCTCATTTCCATCCTACTTCAGGAAGGTGAGAAATGGAAGGAAAAGTAGTAGCAAAGTATTTAACAGTGTCGGGAGTCAAGACACATTACCCCTTCATTGTCCCAAAGCTTTCTAAATGGAGTCAATCCTGCCTGGAATGTGTGCTCTCACCCGTCTCTGTTCGTCTTTTTGCTGAGTGCGCTGAGCAAAGTAGTGAGCTGTGGTTTTCATAGCCAGGCCAAGGCAAGCAAGCTGGATGGCACTGGGAGCGCTGAAAGGACCCTGGGTCACTTCATGGTATGCAATGAATCAGGAACTCATGCTCGGGACATATTAAAATGTACAAGCAATCTCTGTTGTGATTTTCATTTCCAATTTGTTAACATGCCTATATCTGTAACTTATGTGTGATCAGGATATTCAGGTGAATGTTAATCTATGACAAATAATTTTGATAAAGTCTTATGTTTGCAGTCAATCCTGCTTGTAAGCTCCTTTCTCATTTAGAAGAATATTCTTTCAGAAAAAACCTGTTTATTTTTATCTCTCCCACGTTTTTGTTTTGCTGCTACGATGATACTGCAGACTGTGTATGTGTGAATGTGTGTGTGTGTACACGCACATGTTAAAAGGAAGCATAGTCAAATATATATGGTTCAAGGCAGGGAGCTAGAGACTCAGCGAGATGGTCAATTTTATGTATCAATTTGCAAGGTCCATAGGGAACTCAGATATTTGGTCAAATACTGTTGTGGGTGTGTCTCTGAGGTTGTTTCTGGATGAGATCTACATTTAAATTGGTAGACTGCATAACGCAGATTATTCTACTCATGGGCCTCATCCAGTCAGAGGAAGGCCTGAATAGAACAAAGTTAGCCCTTCCATGAATAAAGGGGTACTTCTGCCTGACTAGTTGAGCTATCATTTCATTCCAGCCTTTAGACTCAACTGAAATACTGGCTCATCTTGGATCTCTAGCCTGTGAGCATTCAGACTAAAACACCATTGGCTCTCCTGGAACTCCAGTTTACCGGATGCAGATCTTGGGACTCATAAGCATCCATAATCTCATGAACTAATTCCAAACAATTCTAGTATATACACATATTGGTTCATGTTTCTCTGAAGAACCCTGGCTAGTACACTCAGGTTCTAGTCAAGTAACTGCAGGATCATGGGTGATTCAGTGAACTCTCTCAAGCTCCTTTTCCCCTTCTGTTCCATGAGGGGAAAAATTATCAAATGCCTATCGATGCTAAAGAAATGACTTTAAAAAAATGGCAAGGAGATCCTACAAGTATATACCATACATACACCATCACTAAGAAAATAAGTCTTAACAGTTTCATCTAGCAGAACCTACCAATCTTTCAGCTCTGACTGAAAATAGAAGACTTACCTCTCCGTCATTAACAATGTAGATCTGTTTGCTGGCTTTAGCTACTGAAATCTTTCTTATTCCTTCTAAAAACTAGTCCCTTTGACGGAAGAGATGGGAAGGTCATTCATAAACATATTCTGACAGCAAGTAAAACACAGGTGCTTAGCATAAAATAATTGAATGTAGAGCTGTCTCCATTCAGAGAAAAATGGGACCTAAGATATTTCTGGAGGACAGACCCTCTTTTTAATGTTGCATTCCCAACTCTCAAATGATTACAAAAAGGGGCACAATTTTCCACTGTAAGTAAAGTCTCCATTTACTAGTTCAAATTTTTGGTGGAGATAAAATAAAGCTCAACATTTTGAATACCATTTACATTAGATTTGACTTATACAACTATACATCCATGCCATATCCTACCCTAATGCAATACCTGGTACAGTTAATAATTTCCCATTTAATAACTATTTGTGTAAGTGAATGAGTGGCTGGAGAGCAATACTGTGTATCTGTGGAGAGTAAAGACTATGAGTCAAATGGACTGGGGTCTTGCCCTCAGAAATTGCATAGTGTATGACACTGAGAAAAGTACTCAACCTCTTCAAGACTCAGTCTTATTATTTACCAAATTGTCGGTAACAGTAGTGAGCCTTAAGGAGTCAATGTACTGCATGCTGTGCACTTAGCAATATGCTTGGCAACACATAATAAGGCTTCAATAAATATTAGCACTGATTATTAGGATGATAATTTATAAATTGATCAGACGTAACACTGTTCTAGATTCTACCTACATTCCTAATGAAAAAGAAGACTAATCCCCTTCTCAAACTGGTGTTCTTTCTTTTCCAAGCAATGGAATAAGAAAAGAAGGGAAGGAAAGAGAAAAAATGGGGGGGAAGCTAGAAGCTGCACCTCTACATAGAAATATTAGCACCTCACTTGCTTGGTGTTTTTATACTAAACATTACTATTCAACAAAAAGCAGAAGTTTCCACTATGAGAATACGCTTTATTTTCTGAGTGCCAGTCTTCCCCATGATTGCTCTTTTCTGACTCAGAGTTTACTGCCATTTCCCAAAGAGGTTCCCAGAAGAGCATTCTAAAAATTACATTATATCATGTCCTTCATCTGCTCAAAATCCCCTGGTGGCCTCACATCCAATTTGGAGTAAACCCCAAAGTTCTTGGCTTCCTCACTGTGCCCCCAGCATGCCTTTGCACTGGCTGTTCTTCCCCTAGAAGAGATCATGCCTCTCTCTCACCTCCCTCCCAGGTTTCTGCTCAAATGTTCCTTCATCAGAAACATCTTCCTGAGCCTGACCCCCCATCAGCCTCTATTCTATTCTCCAGTGTCATATTCCACCATTGCTCTTATTGCCACTATAAGTAGGGACCATGTTTATTTGGTTCTGTATGTCATTACTTCTGGTCCCTCCCCCACCCAATGCCCCTAGAATGTCAGCTCTGTGAGAGCAGAGACAGCACACAGTTTACTGCTGTTACAAATAAAGTCTCAACAAATGAATGCTGCATAATTAGCACTCAAACATATTGCTGAATATATAATGAATGGGATTAAGGAAGAAAAAGACAGAGGGATGTAGACAGGGTGGGAAGGAAAGTGAGAAAAAGGTAAAGTCATTCACGACTAGAGGATCAGCTTACTGAAAAGGATTTCACCTGGTAAAATATACTGGTCATTTTGTCTTAAAATGAAGAAAAAATAATTACAATAAACTTAAAGAGAACAGGCAAGGTGTCTAATGAAATGGGTAGAAGAAAAAAAGAGAAGGAATGATAATGAATATATATTGTCTTATCTCCTTCTTTGCTTTGATTTCGAGATGAAAGGTAACAATGTGCTAGGAGTACAAAACTTATCATAATACCATGAGATGATGTTTCAGAGAACAACTCAGGTTTTCTTATCCTAGAGATAATATTTCGAGAAGATGGAAGAGATGAACAAGGAAGGTTAGATTTTGCATTTCCTTATCGATTTCAATATTAACTTTTCTAGAACATATTCTATGGTAGGTACAATGCTAAGTGATCGCACATACATTCCTTCATTCAGTTTTCACAGCGACACTCTGAAAAAGATATTATAATAACTATTTACTATTGAAGAAACCGAAGCTCAGGGAATAAGTGATTTATCTCAAGGTCATACTGCTGTTTAAGTGGCAGAATGTTTGGGCCAGGCCCATAGCTTTTCCTGCTACTTCCTGCTGCCTCAAATGGATATAGCATATGTTACTTCTTAGATAACATGTCCAAGGGCCCTAGACATTGACAAACAAATTGCAAGGTTGCCAACCCCTAGAAGCTTACAAGAGACAAAATATAAAGACAACTTCTTCTACGTTACAGCATCCTCTAAAGAAACAAGCAGCCAACCAAAAAAAAAGCCTACTGGCTACTCTGAGGGTCTTCTCAGCCTTTAGGCCAGATCAGAATTCCTCTAATTGGCCACTTCCTCTCCATTCTCTGGAGAGTTCCAAATTGGATTAATATCTTATCTGATCTGTAAGTGCTTTTCTGTCTTTGTGAGCAAACTTATCCAGGTTTTCCCAGCTTAAAGGCTGCCAATCTCTTGGTGAAGTCAAAGTACTAATTTTCTTACTCTGTTACTAGCTCCACTGGGTTAATTCAGATTAGGAAAAATTATCACCTTGTTTTTAAAGAACTCTGATTTCACAGGGGCCATTGTTATGCTAGTTTCAGGAGTTCTGTCCTCTGAGGTCATAAAATACAGTAGCTACAGAGGTGGAAGCGATGGATTAGAAGAGAAAAATGAGATCTCCCTCCTCTTCCTCCTCATTAATATCTCCAAAGATCTTGGAGCCCTTGCCAAAAATGTGAGTGAGACTTCACATGGGTTTTCAAATCAGGTTCAATGTTTGCTTAAGTTATATGGCAATCTTATCAGTTTGACTTCATACACCCATTGGAGTTCAGCTTGATTTTAGGTCTCTAAAGTTGACTTGGTAATTTCTAATAGATGTCAAATATTACAAAGGTTCAGATGTGGAGCCAAACATATTTGGGCTGCAAGTTTTTGGAAAGCTGGAACTGACTCTCTTGAGAGCTTTCCAGTAGGGATGGGCCAGTGCTTCTTTGCCAAGTTTAGGACTGAATCCAAATCTAAGAGGTTTAGAACTCAGGCTTGGCTGGAATCTTCTGGAAGTTGAGGGGGAGTTCTTTTATTTTCCTCTAATTTAGCAAAAGTCTTCTTAGCTTTCAGAATTACATCCCAAGGGAACTGTGTATAGATATTCAGTGGCTCTGAGAAAACCTCCCTGAAGTGACTTAATGTGATTTTTAATGTTTTTATGTTTTTGATCCTACACGGCCAAATGCATCTGCATTTCCTATTTTTCACTGTCTTGGTGTGATTGACAGAGTACTAGTCATCGAAGAAAACTCATCTCTATACATGCCGTAGGAAATAATTTCTTCCCCTGCTAAAGTTAAAGGCAAACCACTCCCCCAGGACAAATGGTTTGTGACTAAATAATCCAAGAAAGCAAAAGTTGTTCCTTGGCTCCAGGGGAACTATATAAATATCATTTTGTCTAGCCCTCACTCTCCCCCTGTTTATGGAGAAGATGTCATAGCTGGGGCTGAACCTATTAATGGAATGAAAGAGTGGTAGAAAGCAAGGAGTGGCCCCTATGAACTGGACAGGACCTGTGCAGAAAAGAGAGGGCCTGGAATCGGGGGACCCAGATTAAAGTCCAGTTCTGCCACTCAGTCATTCTGATCTGCCATTTGCAAGTTATTTAATTGCTGATCTTGCTTGTAAAAGAGGAAAAACAGTATCTGCTGTATTTACCTTGCAGGAAAATGATATATATGAAAGTACTACAGAACATAAACATACAAACAGACAAAATTCTGGGAACTATAAAAAAGTGCTTATCCTGAATTTTGTAATCTACATCCATTTTAGAGAACATGAAATAGGATCTGCTTAGACAACCCAATGTCATTATAGTCCATTCACATGATGCAATTTTTAACAAACAGAATTACTGACAACTATGGAAAGCTTAAAAAAATATCCTTCCCAAATGGAATGCTCTGAGTTTCCCCCACTAAAAAGATCTCCTCTAAAACAAAGAGTCTGGAAAAGACCACTGATGATGACTGCCCCAGACTGGCAATGAGCAAGGCCTCACTCTTCTTATTCAGGACCAATTAATATTCACGTAGTCCCAACTTTGAAGGGATTTAGCTCCAGCATTTCATAAAACTGAAGCAATCCATCATCCAAAAGGGCAAAGAGGCAAAATTTCTAAGCACTTTTCCTCAAACTCCATCAGAGAATATAAGCTCACGTTACGTCCCCTCCCCAATCCTTTCCTTCTTTATGAAGTGAGACTATTGTGGGCAACCGTGGTCTTGTAATGCATTTTTGGCGGGCCAAGGCAATACCATGGCTTCAGATACTCTCTTTAGTAGAAGTTGGCCAGTGTTCTATTGTTTGCATCTGGGACATGGCCAGTAGAGTTCGGACATCTGCCCACTGTGTTAGCTCCTTGGGCGCCAGTGGGCTGAAGCTCATTATTCCGCTGGGAATTATGCCTCTATTCCTTGAAAAAGGGAGTGACTCACCAACAGCCCTCTATCACATCTGACATTTGGAGAACGAAAATCCCTTTTGAGTTCCAAGTTCAGATGTGAGTGAGTTTCCTATTCTGACCACGCTGATCCATAAAGGCACTCCCTGACCAAGCTTGTGCTTGGTCATCTCACTGCAGTCACTATTTAGTAGGAAATTTGGGAATTCCATTTCCAGACATGCTTAGAATTGTGCCAATCCAAATGGTCAGCCCCCTCTGGCTGCAAAACCAAAAGATAAAAACTGTTCTCTCAAACATTTGCTACAAGAGGCAGTAGGGTAATGCTGGAGTGGTATAGGAAGTTGGCAGATTTCTCAGTCCTCACGATAATTTTGCTCTTTTCCTGTCCCTTTCTTTTAGTCTTATTGCAACCAAATTCTAGCCCTTTGAGAATCTCAGTAAATATTCCTATTTTTATCATTAGCTAATTATGGTACACTGGGAAAGTTAACCTAAGGCTCAATATCTACGCCTCAAAAACAAGGGACATACCAGTGTTTACCTTACAGGATGGCAAAGCTTAAAGTGCTTAGTACAAGACTCTGGTACCTAATAAGTGCTCAGTACATGTTACAGCTAAAAATGATTACAAGGGTGCTTATAAATAGCTTTTAGCACAGTATTTAGCATGTAACAATGACTGGATAAGTGACGAGAAGTATTAAAATTATTAAATTATTATTTATTCTAAGTAAAGGGTGAGAAGAATCCAGTTGGCTTTTTTGTTCAGGTTCATTTACTGCCCACTATTTCCCACTGGGGTCAACACATAGCTTTAGCCAGACCTGAAACTGAGGCTTGATCTTGAAATGCCATCATCTCTGCTATTCTGAGACCTTGCTTCCTAGTACCTACCCACCAACATTTTAGTCCTTTAAGGGGTTCCAACCTGGCCTTCCTGGCTAACAATAGCCAATAACTTCAGGAAAACAAAGAGCAGGATATTGAGGTCTTTTGGCCTTTGCAACAAAGAACAGCTGGATCCAATTCAAAGCCTTAACTGAAGAAAGAAAGAATAATGGACAGCCTTCCATTGGTCACGTGTCACCCACTACAAGCTGTCTCTCTACCACCTGCAGGAACAAACTGAAATGGAGCATTTTTATTAAGGAAAATCTTCCACCAGATTATAAGCAATGACCCAGTGAGAAACCAACCTGGTGGGGAACTGGTGGACAATACCATCCTAGGATGTTGCAGCACGGAGCAGCCTTTGGAGTGAAGAGCTCTAGGTTCAAAGGTTGACTGCCCCTTTGGGCAGCTTTATTTATCCTTTTTGAGCTTCAGTTTCTTCATTTCACATAAACAGGGGGATTATAATAATTACGTAACACTTACGTGAGAGGGCTGCTCCAAGATTTAAATGAGATCCTGTTTGCTACAGCACATGGCACAGCCTTCAGTAAGCAATAAGTGTTCAATACATGTCAACATGGATTTCTCAAAGCTTTCCTGAAAGTCCTAAGTACAATGGTGGTAAATATACAGCAGATGCTCAGTAAATCGCATTTTCCTAAAAAGCAGTGAGGAATCCTGAGACCTATGCTCCTGGGAGTGATACTCTAGTGCTGAGTACCAGTGGGTAGCTGGAAACCAGTAAGACAGCACCAGATCTGAACTTCTTGAAGTCCATTGTTCCTCCATTTCAGCTTGCAAATTACTGTCATGGTCTGCTTATTATTACTTCAACTCCTCCTTCCTCTTCCACATTTCAATAGCTTGCTTGCCTGGCCTTGGGCGTCTCAGGGAAGCCCTTCCCACACCCTCTAGGGAGTCTGCAATACAGCCCAGATGCTCTCAAAGATTAGAGATACTTTTAAGTCTAGTCTAAAAAAATAGTCCTCTCCTTTGTCTCAGGCCATTATTTCTACTCTTACCAATTCTGGAGGATGCAATTTCCCATTCTTCATTTATAATATTTTGCTCAGAGTATTTGTAGATTGTCAGCCTATATATCAAGACTCCTGCTTGATTACACCATATAAATTCAGTTCTATTTATAAGCTAAAGCATGACTACTAGAATAGGAATTAAATACATTTCTAGTTTTGGAGGCAAACAAAACTCATTTTCTAAGTCACTATCTCTCTGGATGAAACATTAGCCTCAATCTATAAATTACAATTTTAGTGCTGCAGAAATCACCTCATTTTGGAGGGAAGAAAGGTAAAGAACTTGCTTCAAGTGATACTTCCTTGCTAATGGCAGAATCAGGACTTGCACACAGGTGGCCTGGTTCTCAGGTCAGGCGTCTGGTAGGGTCACTCAAAGTTTAAATTTCTATGCATCCTATGTAAGTCCTTTGGTATATGGACTCCTGCTGAGATCTACTTTCCCTGTACTCTGCTCAGTTTACTGTCCATGGACTACTTCCCATTCTTTCCAACATGTCCAGGGGGCTTTTTCCCACTCTCAGGAGTGACCTGCCTCATCTGTCCACCTGGGAAATCAACTCATCCTTAAACTTTTCCTCTGCAATTCTCCCCAACATCCTCAGAAAAATCCATTTGTCCACCTGCGTGCTAACAGAATTTTGCATTAGTCTCATTCGTAGAGGAAACTGCATTGAATTATAGTTCTTTGTTTATCTTTGCCTCTCCACTTTGTGATTTGTTACCTTTGTGAATCATTGAAGCTTAGGAATTATACTTTATTCATCCATGTATCCACAGCTCTCCAAAGAGTTTCTGACACATAATAAGCCTTAATAACTGCCATCTTTTTGTTTGTTTTCATCTTTATTTTGTTTCGTTTGCAGAAAATAATTTTCATGTTAGTTAGGTGAACAATAATGCACTTACATGGAGTATAACTATTTTATTCTGATCAATATCTAAATATGTCCGAAGTTCTGTGGATATCTTGGATTTCCAAGAACTACAAGTACTAAAAATAGTAATAATAATCGGAAAACTTTGCCTGGAGAATTGAGTAACTTTGTACAAAGAAAGTGAGAGAAGGTTCACAAAATCAGACCACCAAATAGAATATCCAAGGGCTTCCACTTTGTTTTAAGGTAGCTTAATTTGCCAATCATAAAAAAGTCCAGAATTTTCTACCTTTGACAAAAAGCAAAACAAACAAGCAAAAAACCACTTAAGATGATATATGCACCAAAGTTTTTATATCAAAAGAGATTAAACTTAAATTGTAGCAAAATAAAAACTTACTGTTTTGGAAAGTAGGTGAAACTCTAGTATACAAACATCCAGTAACTTAAAATCAAGTCTTTTAATCCCAAAATAGCAATGAAGTCTCCAACTATAATTAAAATACCTCAATAGCACTTACAGTTGAATTCTTTAAAAAGTAATCTGAATCTAAAGTATGTTCCCATCCTTGGGAGATATCATGAAATTTCTCAACCCTGGAAATTATTTAATATTTTCTACTCCATTCAGTTCTTCAGCAGAAATACATGAGTATTCACACATTTAGCAAGTTGCGTAGAAGCTGTGAAACACTAATGGTGAATGACCAAGACTGCCCTCTAAATAATACCTCTATAGGCAAATTCTTACTTAGGAAACCCTGTGGGGAGTCAACCCACCACCATCCCCATAACCCTCTCCTGTTCCCTGGGACTAAAAGAGCTATGATTTCAGTGTATTCAGTTTCCAATGTAGCTTGCCCTGGGATTATACCAGATTGATATTCTGAGCCATATTTGGTTATTCTTGGCACCAGACAACCATAGTCTCTACCAATCAGGTTATGACATGCTATAATGGGAAGTCATAATATATTTAACAAAGCTGAAAACCAAAAAAAGAAAAAAAAGTTCTAATGCATGGAATACATATAATTCTACAGTAATAAAGGAAGACAGGCTCAGGTATGTATTTTGTCTTAAGAACAGAGCACAAACACCATTCCACATAAACTAGAAAGATAAAGCAGAACAAAATCCCTATATGTTGAAAGCAGCTAGAGTCAGAAGCTATGAAAGGCAAAAGTTATTTGACATAAATGCTACTGTTTAGATTTCTTAAAGTTCTCTGTGAACTTATCTTACCTTAGAGACTGAGGAGAAGGAAGAGAAATATCGACTCATGTATAGAATGTCCCACAGATCACAGTAATGACTCTCTCAGCTGGAAACAGAAATAAAAGTCATATCGATGGTGTTAGTGTTAGATGATGCATGTGTGTTTGTTCAAACTCTATGAGAAGAATTTCAAATGGCTTGATCCTGATCACCAATTCCTGGCCAGAGACACACTTTCATCCAAACACAACTAGTCTTAATTTTTTTTCCCTTCCGCATCTCCCCTAAACTTAGCAAAAAGAAATAATTTACTTTAGTTTTGTTCTCTCCTCTTCTCGCTATTTGGAATAATTAAAAGTCACATAAATAATGACCCATATTGGCTACTGGGTCCAGTGTAGAGTTGAAAGGATAAAACAAAGGGAACATGTTAACATGACTCTTGGAAAGAGCACAGCTAAAATGCATGGTTTAGCATCTGACTGAAACCTGAATCTTAGCTCTTCACTTGACTTCTTTATGCCTCAGTGTAAGATGAGAATTATAAAAATCAGTATTTTAGTTTATGGTAGCTAGCTCACTGCCTGACAGACAGTTGGCATAGACACATATCATTTTGTATTCTATCACATACTTGTTTATAAATAATTATTTTTCTATTTTGTATGTATATACTTTCATATATTTACACATAAATTTGCTGTTATATACAATAGTTACTATATTTGATCTCCAATTGTGCATTAAGCAATGAGAGAGTGCAAATTAGGAAATAAGCAGAAAACAGGATTCAAATGAGATTCTTCTTTTTCTGTAAGTTATAATTAGGGAGCAGGGGGAATAATCAACCCAACAAAAAAACTCCAAAATAGTTGACAAGACAGACCAGTTTCCCCTGGGCAGTCCTGATGTCTGTGTGTTGTCTCAGCATACTTATTAATAGTTCCCTCTTTCTAAAGAGGGCCCTGACTTGATCAATTAAATGCTCACACACCAATGGCCACATTTTTTAGGATAAACCTGTTGAGAAGAAAAACGTACTTAAGGACACCTGATCCAGGGAAAAGCTTCCTAGGGTTAGGTAAAATCTAGGGTGCTGAGGGGACACAGCTGTGTAAAGAGTGAGGCAGAAGCATGGTACGGACCACAAATTTCAGAAGGATAGAACAGTGAGTACAGAGATAAAAGCACAGGCATCTACGAAGAACTGGGAGAAAAATGAAAATACAGAGAGATCATGTAGTTCAAAGGAGAAAACTGCAAAGGACGACACTAGATAGATCAGCAGTTATCAGCTCATAAGGGTTCGGACAATTTGGACCAATCTATTTTAAGAGCAACACAAAGGAAGAATGGTGTTCTGTTTAGTTGAATGAGAGGACGTGCCGTGAACGTGGGGAGTTGTGGGCACAGAAAATAAAGAGCCTGTTTTATTTGGAAGCCCTTGGGGAACGTTTATTTTACAACAAAGTAGTATCACTTTGTGGCCTCCTTCTTCCCAACGGCCGATGGGATCTGGCTAAGAACCCCAAAGCATGCAGCATCCATTTCGCCGCTGAGTTTACATTTCAGCAGAACAATTCCAGAATGAATCATTGCATGCACAGGTTGTTGGTTATGCCCGGTTTGAAGCCCATTTCCAAAGCTCTTTTCTAGTTTGTGTTCAAGGCTAAGTTTGCAGAGATTTATGTGGAGATTTCTTATTCTTCTTGAAAAATATAAAATCTTTCACCAGAGTATTTTTCTCACTCAGTGAGGCAGTGCTGGGCCTCCTTGTTGTTATTCTTCACAAGACCTTTTCAACTTCTACTCAAATCTCTAGCATTTTTATTTAAGAAAGAAAGGGAGCAGTTGAGAACAGCGAAATTAGCCTCTGACATGATCTAAAATGGGATGGGAAGTGAATGCACCCCTTTAAAATCAACGAATTGCGAGAGAGAAACCATTAACTTAAGGGGACAAAACTGTGTGCCATCAAATAGGAAACTGATTTTAGAAAGATCGCGTTTCTCCAAATCCCCTACTTCTAAGACCCAGCCTAATGTACAGCAGGGTCTGAGGAATGCATAGTTGCCTACAGGGATGACAGTAGCTCAACACTGGGAAATAAACCTGATTAAAGAATGATTTTGATCAAGCATGCATTATATAGCTAAGGAGGATATGGCAACACTTTACAAAGAGTGGGTTGCATGAGGAAAGGAATCCGGGGAATGAGTAAGTGTAAACTCAAACCGGGCTCTCCCGTTTATATGCTGTGTGGCCTTGGACAAATGTCTTAAGTTCTCTGAGCCTCAGGTTCTTCATCTGTAAAATGGGGATAATAATAGTACTACCTCAGAGGATTGCTATTAGGATGAAATGTGTATAAAGTACATACAGCAATCCCTGACACAGAATAAGCGCTTCTTAACAACAGTAATAACAAAAACCTACCAATAATTACTAGTCTAAAATCTCTATAAATTTAAAGTTTCTGTTTCTATGAAATGATTTAGTCTCTATGCTCCTTCAACCTACTTCAAATCTTCCTAAAACCAAGAAGAATTTTTAGTAATTACAGCAAAAACTACCAATTCAAAATTTATAAGCAAAAGAATTCACACTATCCTTTTGAAATTTCTAAATATACATCTACACATACACCAAGTCCATTAGTGACGAGAATATCTGCTCCGGTGAAGATGGGTAGGCCAAGACATTATGGGGAGCTACACAGGGTCAGAGTTTATCTTTATATCTCTTTGTCTCAGTTTATAGAAAAAGAAAGGTCCTAGCTTCCAGACAGCCATGAAAACAAAATAAACAGGCATGTAAATGAGATGTGTTTTGGATGTGGGTTTGTATATATTGGCAGGAAGAGCAGTGAAACTTTGACTCTACTTTCTTATTCTTTTTTCTGTCCCCCTCAGTGCCAAAGGAGCTATTTTTAAAAGCAGGGGTTTGTGTTTTTGATCATAATGTTATGTCAAAAGGGGAGATGACCTTTACGTTTAGTCAGTAGCCGGTATGCAATCAGCAAGCTCCACATGGCAGCGCTTCATGTTTGCTCACTAATAATTTGGGTATTCTACTATTCTTTCATTTGCCCTCATAATTAAACAGAACTTACTACGCCTAAACATGGTTAGGTAGTAATTTATTCCTTGATTCATTAAAAGAATATATATTCCCTCCCAAGTTCTACGGGAGCATCTTGCAAGGCCCAGTCTGGTATAGAATAATACACAGAGATAAGTGCATGTGCTAAATCTTTACTGACACACGCAGGTGTTAATCCAGCTCTGTGTACCACAACTGAGACAAACATAACAGCTGGAAGCACTTCTATGTAAAACCTACAGGATAAAGAGATAACCTACAGAAGCTCCCACGTGAGATACAATTCCACAGAAGACCTGGGCTTGAACTCAACAGGTTCACATCAACAAGAGCAAACTAGAATGCCATTATTTACATAGTGTCCTAATTCTCCAGCATTCCAATTCTTATTTTCGACCACTCTGTGGGGTTAAATTCTGGGACAATTTTCCTAGAGAGAACAAAGATAATTTCTGGCAAACAACAACAACAAATGCTGACTTTGTATGGTTTATGCACTAATGTTTTTTTCCTGGGGAAAGAGCAGGGGAAAAACCCTAAATTACTTCTGTGGCCGAAAATTTTTTCAGACTTTACCTGAGAAACCAATGAAAGCATTGTCTATATTATTCCAAAATTTTGACAGAAAACTGAAAAATTTAGTGAATGTTCCAAATAGTTTTCTTTATAAGAACTGAACAACATGGAAAAACCTCACTGTGCCACTAACTGAGTTTCTCTATTTTCTTTGGATGTTTGGTGATGGATGGTCTAAGACTCCCCATTAAAATACGCTCACATAAAATATGTAGCAGGGAAAAGGAATATGTACGCATGAAGATTTATCTAATATTCATTGCTAACTTTTTGTTGTCAAACAAACAACTTTTCAATTCCCAAATTTCTGCTCCCACAATGGTATTCTGCAGGGAGAACTGTATCTAACAAAACTGGTATCAAATTAGATTTGATCCATCTGAAGAACCAAGTAATATCTCTTAAGGAAAGGGTGGAGGTTTGGGATCTCATCCCCATACTCCATACAGAAAGAGTAAATTTTAAATTGCAAAACTGAGTAATGTTTAAAATGTGTATTTCTTTATTTGCATCAACGAAAAGATTCACAGTTTTGAGACCTGTGTTAGAAGACTTAATACCAGCATCTGAAATAAGCAACCTCCGCATATTAGTGGCTCAGCCCAACAAAGATTTATCTGTCACACATGCAAAGTCCTCTGTCGGTGGCCCTGGGCAACTCTCCCCCAAATGGCTTATGGGTCTGGATGCCTCCTGTCCTATGGCCCTGCCATCTTGGAGCCTTTTGCCTCTAGCTGCACAGATGGTAGAGAGAATGGGAGATCATGTGGAACAGTCTTGAAAAAACCAATAGACATTTGAATTGATTTAAGTGACACCTGACTGTCTAGGGGTTACGACCTCAGAGCCTCGCTGGCTTTAGTATTTTATCTACAAACAACCTGTTACACAATTCCTGGATCTTCATAAATCACATACACTCCTCCTAAAGGGTAAAGAAGCAGACAAGTGGACACGCCAACACACAACGGCCACAGCCTGATTTACTGGGGAAGGGCAGTATAAATCACCTGCAGAAAACGCAACAGTCACATTTCTCACAAATGATACAGCAATCGCTCTTTAAATGTCTTCTCCCCACTCTTCAAGCTCCCAGGATGAATGAATATGCATGGCTTTTAAATGGTCCTTCCCGTCTATTAAGAGCCGGGGTCTGCTAAAAACAAGACAACGGGCCCAAAATGGAGTTGGTTATGCTCACCCGGAACAGAGCTCTCGAACCAGTCCGGCGGCAACCGTCCGAGGCACCCCGGCAATGACCAACCAGCCTCCCGCCTAGCCGAACAGCCCTGTTGCCTCTCCCTTCGCCTCTAAAAATCTTCTCTTCCCTGCAGCTTCCTTCTGCACGAGCCTGCACGCTGCCCGATGCCAATCGATTTTTGTTTAAATCAACACTTAGGATTTTTAACACGCCTCAGTGGATCTGTTAACAGTTCTGGTGTCAGAAGAGGAGCTGAAAGAGACACCCCCCACCGCACACACGTATATCCCCCCCCACACACACACACACCCCCGGGAGGACCGAGCAGCAAGGCCTAGTACCTACCTGCCCGACTGTTGAACCCGAGGCTCTGTCGCCGCCTCTCGAGGTGATGAGTCCCTCTCAGTGCCCTGGCTTCGCAGTTTTTGCGTTCGCGAGCTTTCAGGCTCCGCTTGAGCATTTCTCTCTCCAGACTGGGTCTGGAAACTGCTGGAATCGGACTGAGTCCAGTCTAATAAGGACTGCATCAGACCGGATCCCACAGCTGACTGGGTCTACGTCAGCGGGGACCCACCTGGAGCCGGTTCTTACGTCAGACCGGTCTCACGTCAGACTGGGTCGTACGTCACACTGGGTCCCACCTCAAACCAGTTCTCACGTCAGCCTGGGTCTCACGTCAGACTGGGTCCTACTTCACACCGGCTCCCTCCTCAAACCGGTTCCCGCGTCAGACTGAGTCTCACGTCAGATTGGGTCCCACGTCAGACTGAGTCGGGATCACACTGGGTCCTACAACACACTGGGTCCCACCTCAAACCGGTTCCCACATTAGACTGGTTCCTACGTCAGACTGGTTCCCGCATCAGATTGGGTCCCACATCAGACTGAGTCGACGTCAGACTGGGTCCTACGGCACGCTGGGTCCCACCACAAACCGGTTCCCACCTCAAATTGGGTCTCCCGTCAGACTGAGTTCCACCTCATATTGGTTCCCACCTCAGACTGGGTCGCACGACAAATGGTCGGAGGTCACACCGGGTCGTAGAAACAGGACTAGATCTGGGGTCAGACCATGTCCAGCATAGAAACCGGACTAGATTCCTAGCCTGCGTCCGACTTAAATTGAACTGGGTCCAGTGTGAGGTCTCAGGTGCATAAAACTGTGTTTCCAGCCTGCGCAAGTAAGTTAACCTAAACAAAGTTTATCTTGAATTACTGTAACCACAGTGCAGAACTCTGAACCTCTTAGATAAGCTTATCCATTTATGAAGGGCCCTAGAGAAAAGAGGGTCTCGGCCAAGCACTAACTAGAAAGAGTAAAAGAGAGATTGTTTTTCCGCCCCTGCAGTTTCTAGTGACCAGGATGACATCTGCTGAGACATTCCGCTGACTCCAGAGCCTGCAGCCTGGGATCCTGGGAAAACAGGCTGAAGCCAGCAGAGGGTGACAATTCTTTCCAAAGGCCGCTCTCCCTGATCTCTATGGTGCTTGATCAGGAGAGGAAGGTAAAATGTCGCCTTGTCTCTTCTTCTCTAAGTTCAGAATGGCTGGGAGGGGGGAGAAAAACATTTGTAAGAATTAGATCTCTGAATGTGCCTTGAGAATTTGCTTTTACGAAACCCATTTGTTGCGGATCCTTTTTCTCCCCGGGACAGCTGTTGCCTTCCTGTTTGTCCCACTTTTGTGTCCTGAGAACTTGGCTTGGCAACTGTCAAGTTGGGGAGTCCCCAAAATAGGGTCAGACAGAAATGTGGGTTGTACTCCATGTGCAGATAGGGTCCCATTGCTAGGTCTCTGGAGAACTGTCTTTCTTTTGGTTATTTTTGGGAGTGGCTCTGGACTTTGGGAGGGTAGTATCTTCGGCACCCTCTTTGGGGATGGCTCTTGTGTTTATGGGGTTGTTTAATAGGGCCAAGAATACTTAACTGTTTGTCCTGCTGGATCCGGACAAAATATTTGAAAGAATTTTTTTTCTAGTTGCTCTATGGTCAGCAGTTACCCAAACCGGAAGCTGATATTCAGAGCCTGATAGGGATTTTTTTTAGGCCTCCTTCTCAAAGTTAGAATGAAACTATGTAATGGGGGTGAACATAGGGCTAAGGGGGTATAATAAATTCTGAAGGCTTTGCGGAAGAATTTTCCAAAACATTCCAAAGACACACAGCTCTAAATATGGAATCTAAAAATCTTTTCATTTCCATCCTCTCCCTGCTATAAAGAAGCAAATTGAAAATAATGTAGCTGGAGGGCGCCTGGTGGCTCAGTCCGTTAAGCCTCCGAGTCTTGGTTTCAGGTCAGGACATGATCTCAGGGTAATGGGATCCAGGGTCCCGCGTTGGACTCTGACCTCAGCAGGAAGTCTGCTTGATATATTCTCTCTCCCTCTCCTTCTGTCCCTCCCCCTGCTAGCGCGTGTGCGCATGCGCGCGTTCTCCCTCTCTAAAAATAAACAAACCTTAAAAAAAAAAAGAAAAAAAGAAAAGAATGTAGTTGGGTGGCTCAGCACCTTACGTTTCCAGTATGTTTGATCTTGTCTTTTAGTTGCACTTCCTATTTTAGCCCTCTATTTAAAGTTTTTAGTAGTTTCTCTAACCTCTGAGCCCATTCTCCGCCCACCAATTCACCACAAGCAAGCACACACACACTGTGTGAATTCCAGTCCTCCAGGAAGGAGACACCAAGATGCTCTTAAAGGAGCTAGGAGGTTTATTGAAAGAAAGGCAAAGGAGAGATGAAACAGGGAAGAGCATTGTCAAGCAGCTCTGACACCTAGAAACCCAGCCTCAGGCTATAATGCAGAGCTAAAACATCTCAGCCAGCCAATGGAGAGCCTTAGAGCAAGGACAATGGGGCAGAAATGGCCCAAACAGAGCCCCCTGCTGTGCTCAGTGGTTGGCTGGTTGCAAACCAGGAGGCAGGGCTTCCTGCAAATGCTAGGATGGATCCCAGTCCTGTGTGTGTGTATTCATGTGACACCAAATTTTGTTTGACAAAATTTACGTACTTTACATTTTAAAAATATTCAGTTTGGCTTTTGTACCATTTTCATACATACACACTTACATATGTGTATACATATTTACATAAAATTCATTCGATAAGAATTTACTGAGTTCCTACCCTCTTCTTTAGACAGTGTTTTTTCCATCAATTTCATTTACCTCTTAATATCTCTAGAGTAAATCTAAGTAGTTTTATCAAAAGTGTACACAAATTCTTCATATTTTCTTTATTTTCACATCTGAGAAAGCCTTTCTGTTGCTTTTGCTCTTGAATGACAACGTGGCATATTATGGTATCTTTGAATCTTGCCTTTTACCACTCCAAACTGTAGGAATTCCCAAATTATCTCTAAATGTTAAGTATTACTAAGGAGAAAAGGCTTAACTTTTTTTCCTTTGTACATAACCTAAGTTTTCTGCTGGAATATGTAGAGAAAATTTTTTAAGTCCTTGAAATGCAAACATTTTGTCAATGTACATTTATGTGTGAGCCCTATTCTTTTTAGTATGTTTTTCAGATTAATCATACCTGGAAATGTAAGAGTCATTATTTATAGAATTGGACCTCCATTTTAAAGCAGGAAATATTTCTTTTATATCTCTAATAATCCAATAATCACTTCTGTACTCATTATTTAGTTCTTTTGCCCAGATGCAAAAGCACTGGGGCTATTACATTTTTATCTGAAAATAGACTGGACATAATACCCTTATACTTCTCAATGTCAGTGTAAAAGTCCTAAGAGCTATTTTGCTAGTCATACTACTAAGCCCCACTTTTATAGCATCATCTTGAAATTTGTCACCCCATGCCTTTACTTCTGTTTCTTACCCAGTCTCAAGTACTCCTCTGGGAAGCAAAAAGAGGTCTCTTAATCATCTGTATTTTATTAAGTGTCTAATAGACTATAGGAGAAAGCCAATGCTCTGTTTTCCCAGCATTTCAGCTAAGTACCAGAATTTGGGGCCAAATTACAGCAAACCCTTTTCTAATAGAAAAAAGAAGAAGAAAAGAAAAGAAACCTCAGGAGTTCTATAATGTCCTAAACAAAGCAAACAAACTTGGGTGTTTAGAGTCTTATCCAAAAGACTTTGTCACTATAAACCAAGTGCAACTCAATGTATCTCAAAAAAGATGAAGGGGTAAGTCAGTGTGGCAGTAATTTGAACTGTACGGTTCTAGGGAGTCTCCCTGTTTCTAACCTGAGATTTAGACAACTAAACTATCTCCCCTAGTGGATTTATTTGCTGCTTTTATTTCGTTGGTTAAAACATGAGTCATTCTAACCCTAACACTGCAAGAATCTTTACTTTTAAAAGAACATTAGAACTGCTTGATTGATTCGGTGGGATCTCGGAAACTCTGTTTTGTTCTCTGAAAATTATGAAGGCCGTTATTCAATTCTGGACAATCAATGGAGGACGTTACAAAGGCAGTCTCATCTTCAACTTCTCATCCTGAAAACCCTCACCCCTGCTCCTCATCCCTTCCTAAATGGCCCCCTCCAGCTGCTCCTAAAAGATACCTGAAAAGACTGAACAACCAAGGCTTCACATAGAACATATCTAATCAGGACAGAACACAGTGAGACCAATACTTCGTGTACTGAGCATGGTACTCACTCACTTATTCACTCACACTGAGCTTTTATTGAGTGCCTAGTATGTTTATTCACTACTCCAAATGCTTATAATACAAAGATGAAAAAGACCGAGGCCCTGGAGGACAATCTAAATAGTCTATGGTCACAATTACGATAAAGAGGAGGAAGAAGGAAGGAGAAGGGAAGTAGTGTTATCCCCATTTTACAGATGACAGAACTGAGCCATGGAGAGGTAAAGGAGTATACCCAAGCACACAACATTTGCAGTTAGCAGGACCAAAATTCTAAGGCTTGACTCAGGCTTCAGCGTACACAATCATAACCTCTGTGCTCTACTGTCTCACGAGGAAACTGAACAAACAAATTAGAAAAGGAATTCATTGTAACCACATTTGCCCCTTGATTCAGCTGGAGTCACAATCTAAACATCAGTCATATAGTACAAGTTCAGTGCAGTAAGTAGGTGACCAGACATTCTCGACGACCGCAGAGAGTAGCGGGTCATCTCTGCTGTTGTGCTGTAATTACTAATAATGCCAACTTTCACTCTCAGAAATATACCCATTTTGGTAGTAAACTCTATAGTCATCCTAGCATTAAGAGAGCCACATTCAAAATATTGTGGGAAGACAATGAGAGAGCAACTAATTTACTATGGGGGGAAGGGTCTGATGTTCTAAATGACTTTGTTTTATGGTTTATAAGAAATCAGAGTTTTGCATTTCACCTGCTAACCAAATCATCCTGCGTTCATGTACTGGCAGGCAAGAAATATCCAAAAAGAAGATACCAGAAAACTTGTCTAATGCATAAATTGGGCCCTTCTTATTAAATTGAATAATTCCAAAAAGACATTTTTGAACACCTACTACATCCCAGGCACCATACTAATGGTACATGGATGAGGAGGTCATTGTCTCTTGAACTAGACTGTAAACACCTTACATGCAGGGACCAAAACACACAAAAATATGACACAGTAAGTAGAAAGATAAAGTATGTATAGAGAGTTAAGTGAGAAGAAGTACTTATTCCTAGCTGGGCATTCAGGAGAGAAGTCTTCTGGAGGAAACACTTGAGCTAATCTTGAGGGATCAGTAAGAATGAAGGCAAATAAATAGTATGTTCATTTTAAAAAGTAATTTAATTAAGTTAAAAAAGCAAAAGGTCAAAAATTGGAATGGAACTTAAGGCAGAGAGAACAGTCACCCAGCCACCATCAGGTACGAATTTTCCTCCCCTCTGGAGGGAAGCGTGTCCCCCTGCAAACAACAGGACTACATACAGGAAAGCAGAGATGGAACTAGAGGATAAATCTAGTTAGATGATAAATGTTTAAGCTTAAAGTGAGAGAGGCCCTCGGCACACCCAGATGCCTACAGTGGAAAACCGTGTTATAGTTATATTTCACTTTTTAAAATTCTGCTGACCAAAAAACACAAATTCAGAACCATGGTCCTAGCCTAGTCTGACCTAGTTCTCCCCTGTAAACATGCCTGCTTTCTACTGTAGAGCTACCCTTTCATTCGATTCTTCCTGGTGTTGAAATCACTTTAGGATGCTATTTTAAGTATTTAAATTCTATTTACGTTGGTATGTCTGGGTCTTCAGTTTATCTCTACTAGCTGTGACTTTTTTCATTCTAATATATTTTATATCCAGTTCTTTATGTTTAATGGTTGCAGAGAAATGCTCAACTGCATAAAAACAAGGGAACTAATTTAAGAAAGAAAATGTTAAGGTAAATGGGGGTGTCAGCCTGAGCTCTGTTGTACCCAGGACTTCTTAATATGTTGGTCAAATTATATACCATTTTTAAATATACAGTGGGCCATTATACTGATCATTATTTTACGCTGGGTAGTATGTTAAACATTTTTTTATTTTATTTAAAAATAAGCCTTGAACTGGGACTGAAGTAGGATTTGTCTTACTTGACCGTACCCATGGAAAGTCTTGCCCTGATGAATGACAAGCTACCATACATACTGGATAGAAGTATATCCTGCAGTGGCTTGAATACTCAAAAGGGAACAGATGGCCCCTTGACATGACCTTGCAAATCGATTGCTCTAGAATGATAGTAAATGGCAAAAACGTATTATGATCTCTGATCTTCTGAAAACTTCACCTGATCCCTGAAATTGTGCCAACAAGAAAACATTCCCAAGAAAATGATCTGTTTCCAGACTTCAAAGGCTATCTGTGATTTTACTTAAGAGTGAGAAATAATGGAGGGCAGGTTGGAGGGAGGATTCAAGAGCCTGCACTTGAGAGGCTACCACAAAGGGATGTCAGAAACCCTAGTCAAGCCCTCAAAGCCTTGCTGACTCTGCCCACAGTTGCTGTCCTGCCTAATCCAACACTCTTCACTGGCCCGAGGGAGAATGGGAATGCCTCTCCTGGCCTCGGGGCCTCCTCAATCACAACCTGCCACAGAATTATGAGATTATAAAGCCCACCAGTTGGGGCGCCTGGGTGGCTCAGTCGGTTAAGCGTCTGCCTTTGGTTCAGGTCATGATCCTGGGTTCGATTGTGCTCCTGATCATCAGGGGGTCCGCTCCTCCCTTTGCGCTTCACCCCACTTGTGCTCTCGTGCTCTCTCAAATAAGTAATGAAATCTTCAACAAAAAATAAATAAAGCCCACCAATTGCAGCATTTTTATAACTTCTGAACTCAATTTTGTCTGATTCACCATTAAGAACACCCTTTTTTCCTTCAATATTAAAGAAAAAACTCTCAACTATAATAAATCAAGCCAATCTCCAATGGCTTTGATTTTAGGCAGGATTAAAGGTGAGATGTTTTGGGGTGAAAAGGGGTGCCTCCTGTTGACCTCCCACCCAGTCTCTTGGTGACGAGGTTACAAAGACAGATCTAATTCCAAATCTGATGAGGGGAGACAAAACAGGATTTTTTATGCTTCTGAGTATCAACAGCACCAGAAACTATTCAAACGAAATAAAGACAGTGCTAAGAATAAAGTTGCGTTCCCTGCCAGAGTTATAAAATGCATGGATAAACCCTCACTGGGATATGCAGTGACTGGATCCCAGGAGCAGGGCAGGGAAGTAACAGGCACTGAAGCTGGTTTCCTTCCGGAAAACAGGACACCGGCGATGCCGAGATAGGAGACCCTCTGGTATTTTATTTTCAGAACAAGATAGAACCCAACTGCAGCTCCCTAAGGAGAGTCCTACTTCCCAGCACTGGGTCTGCACAAGGAGCCCTGGCATTTCCTCTTTCGCAGAGAGTGCAGCCAGCCAACAATCAAGCTGTGATTGGGAGCTGAGCGCAGTAGTTAATTAAGGCTGCATCTTTTATTCTCCGGGGCAATTCAGCACAGCTTGAATGCGCCCCAGAGCCAGTCTGTGGTGGGAATGTCTCCCTAGGCAGTGGGAGAATCCAGTCTCATCAGCATGACAATAGCCCCCAGGATGCACTTGGACTGATGTAATGGCCAGCTTTAGGGAGGGGGGTTGAAAGCCTTGTAGCAGAAGCCTGGAGCGTTTGCAGCTGACTGGGGCTATTTCAGTGCACAAAATTCCTTCCCTCTTTCTTTCTTCCTTTTATAAGAGATGTTTGCTAATTGGTAGAGCTCAGAAAACAATATACCATTAAGAATCCCTTTCCTTCCTCCCACCTCCCCCACTCCCATTTTTAAAAAGTCCACGAGTTCTTGCTTCACTGGAGATCTCAACTTTTGTTCTGTGGTTTGCATGAAGTCTTCATTTTTCTTTCTCTCAAACATGGAACTTATAAACAACGATTTACTGAGAGACCCTGCAACCAATTCTGTATCAGCGTTTCCCTAACGCGCTCCCCGCCTTGTAGATTCTTGGCTGTGGTCCTGCTACGGCGCATACGTTTTCCTTGTACCTGATACATTGATACAAAACATTTTGGAAAAGTGAGTCATGGAAAGTTAGTCTGATTTTGTATTTTTACTTTTTTTTTTTTTAAATCATGAGATCCTATTTAAAGCTGGAGCGATTGAATTGTTTAAGTTGACAGGGTAATGGTCAAAATGGAGGCAGTGTGAGAAGTGCCAGTTGAGCCTGTGATGGATGTTGTTTGGCTTTGCCACCAACTCAGAAGTGACCCAGGCAAGACACTGTCCTCCTCTCCTGCTTGTATCTCAATCTGCTCATCTGTCCAAGGGGAGGGAGGAACTCAGTGTTTTCTAAGGCCCCTCCTAAGCTAGGCACTTAATGACTGATTGTAGAATTTTCTTAGTCGACATGGGACTTAAGTTCTGATGTGCCAGAAAATTTGCGGCATGTTAATTCTCTAGGAGAACAAGATCTCCATATTCTGTCTAGAGCTTTTATATTAATGCTCTTAGTCATTCTGCACGATGTTTCTAAAAGAAGCAGACCACAGAAGACAGTGTGCATGGAATCTGCCTCACTTGAGAGGCTGGCAGCTGAGGAACAGACAGAAGAGCAGCATTGCTTTAGGAGAATGTTCTTTACTTTCCAGAGCATGCAGAATCCTGATGAGGGTCAGCTCTGCAGCCTGGTCTCCATTTTCTACTCTGTTCCCCTTATCCGGCATTGTAGGACCACTGGACCTATTTGAACATGTCTCTTAAGCATTTCCCAAAGTTAAATACTTTTTTTAAAGTGTTCTCGTGGTCTGGATTTATTGTTGGAATCACAGCCTGTCTCTCCAGCTTCCTTCTTTGTGCTCTCATCAAATCATGTGAGTTGATGAGCGTTTGAAAGATGGCACCATCCTTCCCCCAGGACAAATTTCATTTTTGTAGAGGCTGTGGTCATCAAGAGGCCTGGAGGACTGGCGGGGGGCTCTTCAAAGAGTCTGTGAGCTCCCTGAAATTGTATACACTTTGAATATGTATACGTGCGCACATTACTGGGGAGTGTGTCCAGGACTTTCATTCAACTAACAAAGGTGGTAACAGTCATTGTCTTTTTTTTTTTTTTTTTAAAGATTTTATTTATTTATTCGACAGAGATAGAGACAGTCAGCGAGAGAGGGAACACAAGCAGGGGGAGTGGGAGAGGAAGAAGCAGGCTCATAGCGGAAGAGCCTGATGTGGGGCTCGATCCTGTAACGCCAGGATCAGGCCCTGAGCCGAAGGCAGACGCTTAACCGCTGTGCCACCCAGGCGCCCCTAACAGTCATTGTCTTAAGGTAAACGATCTGAAGACTGAAACTTGGAGGAGTGGCATGGGTTGTGAAGGTAGAGACTCCAGGTCTATCTGAAGGATTCTCTCTTCTCTTGGCTATTAAAATAAACACTGTGACATTACTCAAGATATTCCTATAAAATCCGTGCTGATAATCTGGGGCACTGACTTCAGTTTCTCATCTTACTCCTTTCTGAGTTTTAACAAAAGAAAAACAGTAATAAACTCTCAGAAGCTATGGAAATGTGCAGTCCCTTAAATAATACATAACACCCAGGTTGCAAAAAAAGCCTGGGTGCTGTCACTAAATAATTTCAGTTACAGGGTTATTTCAGGTGAAACAAGACTTTGACTTTACTATTCCCATTTTCTCCCAAAGCAGCAAAATTCCAGTGGATCCCCACTCTCCCTCAGCCAAAATCCTGGTCACTTGTTCGAAAAGTATCCAGTTGAAAAGCCTCTTTGAACTTGGTAGGGGTCCATTTTATTATCATTATTATAAAACTTTAGAGAAGAATGTGGCTTGCTTGATATTTTTCTCAGGCCCACGTCTGAAGTTAAGTAAAGGGATACAATACCAGTGTCTTTTTAAAGGTGCCAGATTTATCATCAGCATTTGCCTTGGCAAGGATACACACACACACACACACACACACACACACACGCAGTTCCATACGCATACATCCAGACAGCCATAGTAGTCTTCTCCAAAGGGAAAGAGCCTGTCCCTGTAGTTTAGACTGTTTGCAGCTGGGAACATAATATGGTAAAATGAGGACTGCATATCCCCCCTCACCCTCTCAAGCAGCCAAAGAAATCTTTGTCCAGCCCAGGTGTTGGCTGTGTCCTCTTCACTGACATCCTGTCTTGAATTATTCAGGCTCATTCATTATGTATCCCACACAGACACAATTAAATCGTTAACTTTCCCCTCAAGAGAGCAGCAGAGCCCCCAGGGACTGGGGGACAGTAGTGCCGCTCCCCGCACAGAGCCGCCTGGTGGAGCTGATGGGAAGGGGAATGGTTTGCCAAGAGGCTTTAGGCTGGGGGCCTCTCAGCTCTGAAAGTCACGACCCCACTGCCCTGCCACGTTATTTGACCGCAAAAGCAGCTCCCATGGAGATTTCCAGGGAAGGGGAGCTGAGGAAGTACCAAGCGATTCGAATTTAGTTTAGGGGTCTTGCATAAATTCCCTGAGGCGCTTCAAATCCGCAGACAGACATTTTATTTTTGTGGTGAGCATGCATTTGGCTCCATTAGGTAGGAAGTTGTGAATGAACTCCAGATCTCCACCAAAGATCCCTGGCTGGGGTGGGTGGCGGGGGAGTTGGCAGTCTCAGCCTCATATCTTCCGGAGACTAGCGGTGAGATAATAACTAGGACTTTTTAACTCAAAAAGGTGTGCTTTTATGCTACTGTTCCTTCTCAGGATCTCAGACAGTAACAAGTGGCTTATATGGAAAGAACTATTGCCAAGATGGTTCAGAGCATCTCTAGGAAGTGAAATGATGAAATTATAGCCAAGCTAGGTGTGTGTTGGGGATAAGAAGGTGAGAGAGGGAATCTCCCTTCCCTTTGTGACTCCCCTTGTCCTGATTCCTTACCACTGGAGGCCTGGAACCTCGTGCTGAAGAGTTTGACCAGTTCCGCGTACCAGCCAAATCGGTTATATGTCACTCTCCACTGACCAAAGGCAATTTGGTGGCAGTTTATAGATTCTTTGCGATAGGTAATGGTAGGCACCAAGAAGTTCAAAGTGGGAGAGTTTTAATTTTTTCCCCCTAAACTCACTAACCAGTTATAACCAAACTAGCTGTCAAACCAAATTTGTCACACACACGCACCACACAGAGATACTAATGTATGTAATTATTAGCAAGTAGCACAGAAAAAGCTCAGAGGACCTGTTCTTTGAGCTTAAGAACATCTCGGTGTTCTATCCTTTAGGAGGATCTGAATCCACCTTCTAAAAAAGGTTCACTGAAGATAGACATGATGATGGTCCACTGTCAGAACTCAGTTATCCTTATGGTTGGTCCCATGTCCCTATATCCTCTAAGCTGTCTTTTTCAACTGAGGCAATTTTGCCCCCACCCCCAAGGGACTTTATCAATATCCAGAGACATTTTGGGGTTGACAAAACAGAAGGGGAGGAAGGAGGGTTTCTACTGGCATCTAGTGAGAAGAAACCAAGGATATTGTTGGACGCCTTCCAATGCACAGGACAGCCCTCAAAACAAAGAGTTACCTGGCCCAGGTTGAGAACCCCTGCTCAAAGCCAGTGACCGGATGTAAGGCCTTTAGCCATTGATCCTTGGTTGTCAACCCTGTTGTAAAGCTACTGCCTTTGCTGGATTCCTATGCCCTCTAACCGCAGAGGTGCAGAGGTCTTTAAAATATTTGAGCCTAGTCACATCTCTCAAATGCTTTAAGTCAGTGTCCCTTCCAAATATCCATTATGCTGTTTAATAAAACTACAAATTTACAGACAGATCGGTAATTAGCTGAAGTCTGGCGTTGAGCAGAGATTGGTGACAAACATGCTTATGATACCCACATCTGGAGTTTGTTTTTCTGATGTAATCCCAGCAACCACACCGTTAAGTGTGGGTCTCTGATTACGATGATGGTGATATATAGGATGTAAGTTTAGCTGGCACACGCACACAATATCAAAACCTATGCTAAAATATTCTAGAGTATATTACAGACCGCTCATAGTTGTTTCTCAGTATGTGTGTGCTGATGACCAGCTAATGAATCTCAGGACTCAAGCTCAGATAATTTTTTAAGCGTCTTGTTTATACTTGCACTGCTAGTTAGAGGCTAAGCAGAGACAAATTCAGGCGAACCTACCTCCCTTAAGGAGAGTCCTGAAAGCATGTCCGTGGATGCAGATAAGACGCAGTAAATCCCTAAAAGTAATTTATTGTTAGCATATAAATTTGGATTCACTTTTTGTTTATACTTCAATGATCTTAAAGTCCTTTCCCTAAAAATTATGAGCACCTATCAACTGTTAGGTTCACATACACGAATGCAATCTCCAGCTAAGACAAAAGACTCATTTTACATAATAATTTCGATAACCTTTCCCTTCAAACTTCTACAAAAACTGTTAAGTGACTACTGTGCATAGAGTTTATGTTCCATGGCCCTCATTCTTTAGTTTTTATCCTTAGTAGAGATGCCAACAAATGGTGGCCTTTTCGAGCAAAGAAACAGAGGAAGGTTATAAGTGAAGAACTCTAGAAAATACACAAGCTTTATTATGTCAGCATAGATATGAAGAAAAGGAGGAGAATATGTTCTATTATTTGGATGGAAAAATGGCGAATCAGAGTGCTCAAAGGGGCATTTTTCCAGATGCCTTTTAGGATGAGTTGCAGCTTCGTAGGTCCAGGGTTGGGAGTGGGCTATAGTATTCCAAGTATCCTGATAGGATTACCTAGGGTTACAGTAGCATTTGATCTTATCAAAATGGGGTACTTGAGAGGGAAAGAACGCTATTTATAACTATGCTGAAACAATAGTAAAACAGGCAAAATGGGACTCTAGGTTACTCTGAAACCCCAATTCTGAATCCACAGTTTTCGAAGGTATGTGAGTGATAGCTCCCCGACAATAGAGGCAGACTCCCCAAACAAAGGGCAAAGGCTGAATCAGAACTGCAGGGAGCCATGTGGAGAAGGGGGACAGGACCTGGACATTGCCGTGCAGGCTGCTCACGTCCCACGTTTGCCTTGGACTGGCTTAAATGTGTCAGGGTGAAGGGACAGCACATCAGGGAAGTGGAGGACGAATACATGATGCGGTTTCACTCTCCAGCCCCATCCTTAGCTGCATTCATTTTTAGTAGTTTGCTTTCATTCTTTGCCTCTGATAACTTAGAGTAATTTGCAAGGAAAGGCCATGTTAGTTGTGAAAACAGAAGGGAGATAGATCCATTGATGGAAAAACAACTTTTGCCACTGAGGCTTACAAAAGTCACAATAAATTAGATGCCCTCAAAGCAGGACTTCATAGAACTTGGGAGGGAGCTGTGTTGGAGTCAGGCGCAGAGTCATACGGGGACGATGCAAATTAATTTTGAGTGGCATCCCCCTGCAGTGGTGGGGCACACCTGGTTCTAATCCTGCCTCTGCCATATCACCAGCTACATGGCATTAGATAGAAGAATATACACTCCATGAGGTCAGGGGGTTGTGCATATTTCGTTTATGAAGGTATCCCATGTGCCTAGAACAGTACCTGGCAGAACACAGGTGCACAGTAAAAAAAGCCGTTAGAGGAATAATCGGATAAGTCACCTCCGTGCTTCAGTGTCTGCATCTATATAATGAATTATTCAGAGGAGTGAATGGGTTAGTACATGAAAAGGTCTTAGAATGGTGCCCAAAATATGCACAAAAATGGTAAGCTATCATTATTTATTATCAATGCGGTGTATGGGAGGAGGAAAGTTGGAGGAATTTATGTCATTTTCTCTCTCTACGTGGTGTTCTGAGTTCAGGATACAAGAATTCTTTTTTCATTAAAAGTAGTCAAATCATAGACACATCCAGATAAATAATTTTACTGGAAAGCAGAAGCTGGAATAAGGAATTCTTAAGATTTCAAGCACTCGTTAGAGACATGAGAGTTTATTTGCAAGAGTTAGATAATTCCAAATCATGAGACAGGATTTGGACGAAGACTGTCTAAATGTTTAAGCTTAAAGGATGGTGGCTTTCTCGGAGGCCAAGGCCCTGTAGAGCCTGCCTGATTTAAAACATTATCTTGACCTCATATTCTTGGCAAAACTCCTTTTCAAAGGAGAAATTTCAGTACACATAGAAACACCCAAAACGAGCGCAGGACACCTGTTAGTTGTGAGTGGAGGCACTTAAAGTCACTGGCATAGATTCTGCCTCTCGGTCCACATTCTGGTCAGGCAAAATCAAACATTTAGCTTTCACTTTTGCATGACGTATCATCCTACACACACCTCTCAACACATGTCCATTAGCCGTAAATGGTCCCAAATGTGGGCCTTTCTGAAGTGATAACAGCAGAGCTATTAAAACAGTGACAGATCCTAAAAATATCTGCTACTCCATCCCCTCCTTCCATTGCTCCCTCCCACCCCATTTCCTACCATCTTGAATAACTTAACTTCTCTCATTTGCTGGTAAATTAAAACTAATTGATCGTGGCTTATTTACCTTGCTTATCAAACAAAGAGTAAACATGCTGGTAAACCAAATAGCAACTAGAAAAAAGATAAATGATTAAAGGGGTGTTAATCATATTTTGTGACTCTTCTTTTCCAAAATAGTGCTCATAGAGATCATAACCTAAATTTAAAACTACTACGTGCAAGAAAAAAATGTCCAAATCTCGTGGCATCACGTGTGCTTTTAGAGTTATAAAATGTTTAAGTTGGAATGGTTATTGGAATACAAAATAGTTCAACCACCTCTCATCCATGTATTCATTCATGCGTTACTTCATCCAAGTTTATTGAGTACCTACTATAAGCCAAGCATGTACTAAGCTTTGGTAGCATAAAGCTAAGCACAACACAAACTTGACCTCTAGGAATGAACTATCTAGAGCAGGAGTCTGCAAACTTCTTCTGTAAAAGCCAGAAAGTAAATATTTTTGGCTCTACAGACTGCATGGTCTCTGTCATAGCTACTCAGCCTTCCATTTTAGTGCAAAAGCAGCCAGAGACAATATGTAAACAAATAAGGTATGACTGTCTTCCATTAAAATCTTATTTACGAACACTGAAATTTGAATTTCATATAATTTTCTCATGTCAAAAATAATCATTCTTTTGACTTTTTTCCAACTATTTCAACATGTAAAAACCAACTCACAAATTGTACAGAACCAGGCAATAGAAATGTTTGGCCTACAGGCCGTAATTCATCAATTGCTGGTCTAGAGGGGAAAAAATATAAGAAATCATAACCTGCTAATTGGTAACCTCAATAAGGTAAAAAAGTATTGTGATTAGATGTCCATGTGGACCTGTAATTTCTACCAGTAGTGAAAGAATATAGGAAAGTGAACCTTCACTTAGCACCTTTGGCTTCCTAAAATCATACTTATGATATCTCAGATGCTTCTGTGCCCCTCTCCACCTCCATCCCCAAGTGAGGTCCTTGTATATCAGCCGGTGGGTTTGAGATCGTCCAGGTGGTTAGGGACACTTGCCTCAAGGCAGAGAAATCTTGAAGAGTTTGGATAATATCTGATACCATAATGAATTGGGAGTATGGAGAATGTAATATGAATGAAAAATTTAATTGGCCTGGGACTTTCAGAATTTTCATTTTGACCAAGGAATCAAAGACCCCGGGGTAAGATCTCATGATTGACAGGCCCTAGGATAATAGGAAATGTATTCAAATTAGGAATATAAAGAAGGAGAATATCCTCCTCAGGAGCTGGTGCAGGGATTTGGGAATAGAGAGTAGGATTTGAAGTAGGTCCCAACAGGAAATGTTTAAGGATAAATAAAAACTGGCCTTGGTATTTTCAGCAGTGACAATACCCTAGTGATTTGGGATAACCTCAGATAATAAAGCCTTTCTGGAGTGAAGTATGTGTGACCGAAAGTTTGAGGAAGAGTGGGCTAGAGGCAAAGCATGAAGGGTCTTCAGTAACATGACATCGGGACCAGAGGAGAGATCCAAGAGGGTTTCAAGCAGGATAAGGGCATGATCAGATCAGATCTGTGTTAAAATGGTTCACTCTGGTCACAAGGGAGACAATGGCATCAAATGAGAATCAGAGACATGACAACTTGACTGAGGTCACAGAATTAATTAGAGGAGAAGAAACACACACATACACATCCGTGAAAGATTAAAAACAGAAGGTGCTGATACCTCCCCTAGCACATTCCATTGATAAGATTTGTTCTCTGTTCTCTAGCCCTGATCACAAAGAAAGACCTTCAAGTAAAAGATAATAGTGCTGATTCACTCTCTGTAAGACACCCACTTTGAATAATTTCTCTAAATAGCTAAATATATTTGCCAAGAACCATGTCTTCTTTTTTTTTTTTTTTAAGATTTTATTTATTTATTTATGTGACAGAGATAGAGACAGCCAGCGAGAGAGGGAACACAAGCAGCGGGAGTGGGAGAGGAAGAAGCAGGCTCCTAGCAGAGGAGCCTGATGTGGGGCTCGATCCCATAACGCCGGGATCACGCCCTGAGCCGAAGGCAGACGCTTAACCACTGTGCCACCCAGGCGCCCCAAGAACCATGTCTTCTTGTACCCTCCTCCTAGCTGGTAACATTTGACTATGAAACGACTGTGGGAAAACAAAGAATAGCAGTCTGCCTTCAGGTCAGACCTACTCCTAATGCCTTATACACACCGGCAAAAGTTACTGTGAAAAATTAGGGGACTCTAGGAAAAAAGTTTTTTAATGTTAGTCATTCTTTAATTATTGTCTGTTCCCCTCATAAATGTGCTTCTTTGTCTGCCATCTGAATCGACAATCCAGGGTATGAAAGCTAAAGGGAAAGAGCACTGAGTGTGCACCTGCCCTATCCCTTTACACATGTTTGTTACGTTCTTTCTGTATTTTCTCTCATGGCACCTTAAAAATATTGGTAAAGTTGATGATCGAATTCATTCTGCTCCATCCCCAGCATTTTGCCAGGTCAGACTGGCTTGGCAGATGTGGGGGAGAGGAAGCTGGGGACCGGATGGAGGGTTACTCTCCAAGGGATGACAGGACGATGGAGCTATATCAGAACAGCAGGCATGTCAGGATGTCCTAATGGAAACAGAAATCCAAAAGTCTGCAGCAAGAGGAGAAAGAATTCAAACTTCGGGCATTCATCATAAACCCCTATCTGCTCCATATAAAAAGAATGAAGGAAGGAAATGTTGCCTGAAGCCCAAGTTAGGAAACTTTCTTTTTTTTTTTTTAATTTTTTAATTTAAATTCAATTTAACTAACGTGTAGTGTATTATTAGTTTCAGAGGTAGAATTTAGTGATTCATCAGTTGTATATAACACCCAGCGCTCATTATATCAAGTGCCCTCCTTAATACCCATCACCCAGTTACCCCATCCCCCCACGCACCTCCCCTCCAGCAACCCTCAGTTTGTTTCCTATCATTAAGAGTCTCTTATGGTTTGCCTCCCTCTCTGTTTTTGTCTTATTTTATTTTTCCTTCCCTTCCCCTATGTTCATCTATTTTGTTTCTCAAATTCCACATATGAGTGAAATCATATGGTATTTATCTTTCTCTGACTGACTTATTTCACTTAGCATAATACCCCCTGGTTCCATCCATGTCGTTGCAATGGCAAGACTTCATTCTTTTTGATGGCTGAGTAATATTTCGAGAGAGAGAGAGATGGCACATCTTGTTTACCCATTCATCTGTTGGTGGACATCTGGGCTCTTTCCACATTTTGCTATTGTGTACTCTGTTGCTTTAAACATTGGAGTGCATGTGCCCCTTCAAATCACTACATTTGTATCCTTTGGATAAATACCTAATAGTGCAGTTGCTGGGTTATAGGGTAGCTTTATTTTTAACTTTTTGAGGAACCTCCATACTGTTCTCCAGAGTGGCTACACCAGTTTGCATTCCCACCAGCAGTGTAAGAAAGTTCCCCTTCCTCTGCATCCTTGCCAACATCTGCTGTTTCCTGACTTGTTAATTTTAGCCATTCTGACTGGTGTAAGGTGGTATCTCATTGTGGTTTTGATTTGTATTTCCCTGATGCCGAGAGATGTTGAGCATTTTTTCATGTATCTATTGGCCATTTGTATGTCTTCTTTGGAGAAATGTCTGTTTATATCTTTTGCCCACTTCTTAACTGGATTTTTTTGTTTTTTGGGTGTCAAGTTTGATAAGTTCTTTATAGATTTTGGATACTAGCCGTTAGGAAACTTTCTTGTATTTTTATAAGAACTATAGATCTGTGACATACCATGTAAGAGAGTGTTCTCACCAACTTTACGGCCAGCCCCCTAGCGTTCCACCCCACTAAGCTGTTGCCTGTAAACTCTCCAAAAGCTGCCACCATGTTTTTAATAAGCCAAGAGGAGAATCAAAAGGTAAGATGCATCCCAAGGTCTCCATCTGCTTAGTTGGGAAAGAAAGATTTATGGAAACTCAGCATATCTTCTAGCATCTCAGCTTCATTGGAGTCCCGCTACTGGAACTTGGTGCTTACAGACTACCTTGGCTTGAATAACCGGGAACACCACAGGTGATGGATAGTTTTATTCCCACTTTACAGAATGCCCAAAATCACCTGGCTACTAAGTGGCAACCTAGGTCTGGTTGATTCCAAATTCCATAGTGTCTTCAGTTGGTCACACTGGGTCCAACTCAACCGAAGTAAAAAGTGACAACTAATTGTATAAGAAGCAGACTTGGGAACCACACATATCCCAGGCAATACTCTGAAGACTATCATTATTCGATGTATGTAATAGGGTCGTGAAGGAATACCCCACCAGGAGCCCAAGAAGCTGCGGTGGTCCATCAGTCATACAGCCCATTGTTCTGCATCTCCGCTCAGAGAAATGGAAGAGTCCCCAAGGGAAGCTCCATCTGGAGGGCCACCAAGGCTTTCTCCCCCTTCATTCACCTCACAGGCACCCAGTCCCTTCCTCAGACCCAGTGGAGCCAGAAGGTTTCAAATGAGCCATGGGAGGAAGGCGCATTATTAAGAAAATGGAAAACAGTGGATTCTGACCAAAAGGCAACTCCTCCAAATGTAGTATGTTCCAAAATAGGAACAATTGAAAAGTCAAAATAAGTGTGGGAGAACCCAGAAGTTTTGAAAAATGTCTACATTTAAGGGAAGTTTGAGGCTATCAGGAATGTTCTGTCATTGCCCACTTGTGACTTACCCAGAGACATGGATGGGGCTAAGAATCTAAGATTATTTTCACTCCTGTCCAGACCTTTGTTTCTTCTAGACTTTACATGTCTTGGAGACATGGGAGCATGAACTAATCGACATGGAATTACTTACGATAATAGTTTCCAGAGCGATTACATTACTTTTGGATTCTAAACACAGGTTTTGTTTCTAAAAGAAAACTATATTGTTTGTTTCTAATACTTGCTTCCTTTTTTTTTTTTTTTAACACTTGTCTGGAGTTTCTCCATGGAAGGCGGCAGTAGCAATGTTATTTTTCCTAAATAAAAGGCATCCAAAGGACCATTTAGCAACTTATTGTGCATAAATGTAACCACATTAATAAATGTATAAGTGTAGTCCTACAGTCCCTGCATCTCAGTGGGAGAAACAGAACATACCAGCCTGTACATAACGATGTGGTTTTCTTCTATTATCTTTTATAGAGATTACTGGCTGTCTTCTAACATTCAAATAATACATTCTCTATGCAAGGCATTTAGAAAATACAAAAAAAATAAAATATAATTACTCAAGTCATCTAAGTACTGCTAAGAAATTATTTTTTTCTTTTTCTCTCGATAGATAGAAACATAGATAACTACATAGATCTAGATATACAGATGTACATACATATACATATGTATTTTATGTACTGTTTTTACTTAAAATGTCTTTAATTTCATTCCTATTTTGATGACTGAACTAAAATCCATTGTATAATCTCACGTAAATGAGCAATTTGAGCATACATTGCTATCTGCCTCTTTGCAGACAGATTCTTTATTATAGGATATCAGATGTCAGTTGTTGAGTTATAAAACACTTAAAGATACTAATACCTATTGCCAAAGTGCACTGTTTACAATTTCATGTGGTTTATAAAATAACAGTCCTCGCAGCAGCCTTGACAGCATTGTTACCTATTTTTTCAAAATCGTTTGTTTTCAAAGGAGGTGAATATTTTAATTTGTATTTCTTTACCAGAATTCTTCCATATTTTCATTCACAATTTGCATCTAGGGTAAGTCCTCATACTTTAATCAATCAGAATGGATTTCATGTGACACTGACTGACTACATTGACATTGGCTCCCTGGGATCTTTTCTGTTCCTCAGATCTGATTGTCTATTTGGTGAGTCCTTGCAAAGACCAAGGCTGAGCTCCCAATTTATGTTCTCTAAAAACCCCAAAGGGCAGAAAAGTACCATGAGGAAAAGGTATCATTATGCCCATGTGGGACAACCAACTTCCTGTGTTCTGTGGCCTCAAGTAGCCATTTTAACCCTGGTCATCTGTTCTGCTGATAGGAGCCCTGGGAGGCTGGAGAAGAGGGTCTGCAGATTGTTCAATCACTCATTCATTTTATTTGCAATCTCAAATGCCATGCCCATGTGCAGGAGGGACTTGGTACATGTTTGTCTAGTGACTGAATCATCATGACNCTTTCCCCCTATTTGATAAATGCAGGGTCTGGTAGTAGAAACATACATATAAACCAATAATGCCATGTGAGAAGTGCTATCAGAGATTTGGCACATACCAGAGAAGGCTGTGTGGCTCACACACTGAGGCTCATGCATAACAGATAATATAATAATCCAGCTGCGTGAGAAGGGGAGCGGCTATGAAGATGAGGCTAAAGGAGCTTTCAGGCAGAAAACACGGACTGTGCAGAGATCACAGTGCTTCAGAAGCCCTGCAGTTTGGGGTGAACAGAATATAACGCTAAGGGTGAGAGAGTAAATAAACATAAGACTGGAAGGAAGCAGGAAGAGAAGACAGTGAGGAGCCTTACTGCTCACACTAAGGAATCTGGATTTCTCCCAAAGATGACTGGAAGCACCTGATAGATTTGAGCAGCAGGATTGAAGTTTACTCTGGCACCATCCCACAGAGTGGATAAGAGGGAAAAGCAACTGGAACCTGGGGGTCAGAAAGACCTGAGTTACAGGTAAAGCTAGATCCATTAACAGACACCACGCAAAATAATGGATAAATGGAAGAAGCTTGTAGTAGATGGATGGGTAGGTAGACATGGCTTAGGAGAGAGGTAGACAGGCAGGGCAGATTTAGAGCTTGAAGTTACCTGCGAGTTACAGGGAAAGACAGACAGCTTAACCTACCAATGTCCAATGAAGCAAGACCAATCCATCCAAGCCAGTATGGATAATGATAACTAATAATGAGAAATGTCTAAGTTTTGTACATGTTTATAGTGCTCAGAGCTGGATAATGAGATTTCAGTGATTTTTAATGATCTACTTTTTATTTTTATGTGTATTTTACTTTACATTATAAGCATATAAATATTATTTTATATGCGCTTTTAATAGTTCTGCAATGATGTATGTATATAACCAAAAATGTCAGTTTTATATAACTAAAAGCAAAGAGGGAAATAATTATGGCTACCATTTGTAGTATCTACTGGTAGGTTTTACACAATATCCAGGGTTTTACATATGTTTCTAAATCTCGTGACAATCCTATGAGGTACTTGCTACCCTCAGAAAAAGGAAAGAACAGTCTAAGTGCACCAACTAGTGTGGTAGATTACAAAACCCAATTCTCTCCACCTCCCTATATCCACAGCCTTGGCAGTGTGACTTTTAAGCTCCTCTCACTAGGAAGTTGAGTCTGTTTCCCGCCTCTTGAATTTCAGCTAGTCTTCTGACTTTCTTTGGCTGAGAGAATATGGAAGTTGTGATGTTGTCACAGTTCAGATCTTGGGCTTTGAGATCCATTGGACACCTCTACTCCCTCTACCTCTACCCCACCAATAAGGGCAGGCTAGAATGCTGGACAGTGAGAGACCATCCATCATCCCAGCCAACGGCCAATCAACTGTTAACCATCAGACATGGGAGCAAGGTCATCCTAGACCAGGGTGACCCTGGCTGACCTGCAAGCTGACAAGATCCCTGAGTAAGCCCAGCCAAGATCGGGTAAATGGCCAAAATCAGCAGAACTGCCCAGCGGACCCATGTATGATGGTTGTTGCTTTGAGACACTTACGTTGGGGCATTTTGTTACACATCACTGATATAATAGAAAGTGGAAGAGCTGAGATTTGAACCCAAGTCTAGGCTTCCCCATGTGTCTCCAGGGCATCCTCTGTCTCCATAAGGAGTTAGTGACCTCTCTGAGGCTTTATGCCTAATTCTCTTTGCCTGCCTCTCCTCCACAAGAGCTTTTAATAGGAAGGCACTCATTCTGTCTCCGTCCAAGATCTAGTCTGGGTCACTGTACTTAAATTTGTAGACTCCTCCAGGACTGACCAGTGTGTTTTGTTTTGAATAATCTGTCGATATGATTAAGCTGCTGGAATGGAGAGTCTCTATACCTTTATTTGCTAGTAAAAATAGAATGAACCTAAGAATATATTTTAAGACTATATGCCACCATCACGTATTTTATCTGGTTTTATATTTATATTACTATGAGGTTAAAAAAAGTATAGTTATACCAATTTTACAGGTAAAACAAACAAAACAAACACAAATCAAGACTGGGATAGATACAGAGTACTTGTCTGGGATCAAGCCGTGAATCAGACACCCTGTCTGCAAGCTCAGCCTGACCTTACCACCAGACCATGAAATCTAGATTCTGACCCAGAATTATTTAATCCAGCTGTGAGACTTAGGAGGCCATTTAACATGCTGGCTTTCTAGTTAAAAATAACAATCCATTTCCTATTGGATTTCAAACACTGCTGGTTTAACCAGCGCTCTTCATTGTCCCCAGAAGTGTAAGGGAAATGATCAGCCCTCGGAGTATAACCTCCACAAGGGCAGGCCATTGTCTGAATGATTGCCGCTGGATCCCCAGTACACAGAAGAGGCACACAACATGGAATAAACAAGTGAGGTTATTAAGCATGTGGGTGCTAAGTTCTTAAAAGAATCATTTAATCTCACACAGTTTTACTTCTTGCAAATTTCCTCACTGTACAAGATGAAGCATTAATCTGAGTTTTACATTCTTTTCCTGAAGTAACTCAGCGAATAAGTGGCAGAGTCAAATTTTGAACCCAGGATTGTTAAAGTCAAAATGCATGCATTTTTTCCTAATCACCCTTCCTTCTTCCCCAAGTAGCAGATATGCTTGCCTGACGACAATCCCTAGGCTTAGATTGCTACATTAGTGGCCTCAAGCAGCTATCTCTATCAGTGATTAAAAATGAGGAAACAGGCTTCGGCTAAAGCAGAATAAACATAGTAGATATTAATTTAAAAGGGACTTTCAGATTGTTAAATTTTGGAGCCATCAGGGTATGCTGCAAATTAAATTGTGATTTTTCTGATTTATGGTTTGATTCCACAGGGAAACAATTTTGGAGGTACCATTGCCTATGTGATTGCACCAGGGAATTTGTGATCATTTCACAAAATGCCAGAGTATGACTGTAAGGGCCAGATCATTCCCATTTTGCCTCTTGATTTGCTCTTCATCCAGGCCTTTCCTAACATAGCGTGAACACAAAGGTCAATTTCCTGCAGTCAATTTGAAAAAGGCCAACTCTCAATTAACTTTGCAAAAGGGGTCAGAGGTGATGTGGGGAAATAAAACCCACAAGTAATGTAAAACACCCATTTCAGCTCTGAGCTCAAATAGCCACTTCTAACCAAATGCTGACCGGAGCTGCTAACCAGTACTAACGCAGATAAATTTGCAATCTGTTGCTCAAATCTCATCATTCCTGCTATCCACCTTGGGTAGACAGATCAGTAAGGGAAAAGTTGTAAGACTAGCAACTGGAAAGAGAAGGAAAAAAACAGAGAAAGGGATACCAGCATAATATGCAAGCTAAATATTATTATTAAAGTAATTTAGAATTTACTAGATTCTTTCCTTCAACCCCAAATAGACATGGAAGTTTTTCTACTCATCTTTAATTGCCCTCCCACTCCTGCTGATGAACCAACATTTCTTGTGCCAAGCAGAGGACTCTGAACCGTTGAGAGGCTATCCTTCTGTCTCACCCTGTGGAGTGGCCCCTTAAATCCAAACCAGACGGTGGAGAGGCTCACTGTGGTCTACTAAAATTCAACCCCAAGTGCTTATTAAACCCCTAACTATCAACATAGGACAATACCAGGGACTCTTCAGTATGTTGTGCTCTCTAGGGAATAGTTCATTCAACCTTCTTGAGTAAGGGACACAAAGCCAGGGGGGATGGGGCGTCAGGGAAAGGCACCATTCCACCTTTGATACAGATCCCTGTAATCAAAACCATATTCGGCCAGCTCAGTCTTACCTCCAAACTCCCCCTAAGTTGCTATAAACATTGGCAGACAATGCATATAATTAAGGTGGACTATGTTCTCATAAATGTGTGTTTCTGTCTGCTAATTTTTTTCGCGAATATTAGAAGATGTTCTGTGGTCAGTCCGGAGAATAGCAGCAGGGATCCCTAAATCCCCCCTGAGAAGCAGCTCAGGAGCGTGGCACCATGACAGTCCTGAACCATGCAGCCACAGCCGCAGCCTTGGGAAGCGTAGAAAGATGGAGCTTAGGATATGTTTTCCAGCCTTAATTGTCCAAGCGTGGGCTCGGCGTAACGGTGACATGATCAAGCTTCCCCCTCTTGCTATAAAGAAACACTGAGAGACTGTGTGCATTGTTGTCTTTCAATACCAAGGGGGGAAGTGGGCGAAAGAAAGTAAGAGTGTTCTGGCACCAGAATAATTTCTCCATTACCTCAATTAGTTCCAATGATGTGGAAAAGTTCTGTCTGGAGAAATCAAACTAAACGTAAAATCACTGAAGTGCCAGTGGTGGCGGCGGTAGGTGTTGATACAGGCATTAGTCAGCAATACTGATGGCAATGAAGTCACTCAAACAGCCCTGTCGCTGGAACCCAGGCAGAGAAATAAACTCATTAGATCACCCCCTTTAGTGAAGCATGTGGTTTTCAATGTGGCACCAATGCAACCTGGCACCCACCACAAGATTTAGCTGTCTGCCCTTGGAAGGCACAATTTACTAAGGTGTCTGGTAAAGAAATCTGGGTAAGTTATTATTTTCTGCAGAAACATAAATAAGTCCTCTTTCTTAAGAGCCGCATTAGCCCGTAGTTATGAGATGTTGGATTTTCTTCAGGGAGGTAACGGGTTCTCTGTGGCTATAGAGCACAGAATGGAGACAACTAAAAGGCAGAGACTATAGGAGATTTGGATGCAGCACAGGGAAGAATTTATAATGCTTGAAGCTGGCAGTAAGGTTCTCATGTGTGATAGATATGAAGCTCACCCATTGGGTGGTCAGCAAAGACTGGGTCACACCCTGCCAGGGGTAATACAGGGAGAATTCTTGCACTGAATGGGTCATTGACTTATGTAAAAATTTCTTTCTCCGGTTAAGATCCAGCTAGCAGAAGGAGATGAGAGACCAAAAGCCATTAAAAACAAAAAAAAACCTCTAGACTCTCAAAAGATATTTTGTCATATACAGAGTTATATTGAAATCATACATTTTCCTTACTGTTTGGAAGAATTGATAAAAATGGAGATGCTCTATGATGGGTTGAACAACTTTATCAGTAGTGGATTTTTCCCTCCCAGTGTAACTACAGCCTTCTTCAAGCACTTCTTTTGATAAAAGGTTGATGATCACAGCATGCAGATGGTTGGATGGCTAGGTAGGTAGGTAGGTAGGTGGTAGATAGGTAGGTAGGTAGCTAGGAGGATGGATGGATGGATGGATGGATGGATGGATAGATGATAGATAGATAGATAGATAGATAGATAGATAGATAGATAGAACATATTGTTCACTTTCTGTGTGGTCGATGACTTTATCATATCTACCACAAAAAAGCAGACTTGGGTATTATTCCCAGTTTATATAACTGAGGAAACTGAGTCTCAAAGAAGTTGAATAACTTGCCCAAAATCACATAGTTAGAAAGTGACAGAAACAGGATTAAGATCAAGAATGGAGTCAGTCCCAGCTCCATCCACCCTCTCAGACTGCTCTGCAAACCTGAGTCAGGGCATGGCTTATCCTGCTTTGAATGACTTGAGTGTTAAGACCAACATCAAGGAGGGGTAGAGGCCCCTATTTCTTTATATATCATTGTGTAGAGATGGTAACTAATAAATGGCTGATTGATAGGAGCGTTTAAAATGTCTCCTCAAAATGATTTTCCCTTTTGCAGGGTGACGGGGTACATACCAATCTAACTACTGACAAAGCTGGAATTTCACACCCCGCTAGGAAGCCAGAGCCACTTGGCTTCCGCCCAGTCCCTGAAAACTAGAAGAGTAGTTAACAATGGCATGAGCCCCCAGGGCATATTGTTCAGGGAGCCAAGTTCAGAATTATTCATGACTGTGTTGGAACCTCAATGACTAGAAGCATCCTCTTCTCCCGGCAAGTCTAAAATTTTATAAGATAGATGAGAGTGATGAAAATATTACTCCTCCACATGGGGATTTCAGCAATATGGAGGTGTTTTTGAAAATGCCATTTGAATTTTCCGGTTCCTAAAAAGAGACTGGCTCTTACAGCTTGACATAAACTAGGGCCCTGTGCAGGAATCCAAGTTAGAAAGAGTCCCTCACCTGTGGTTTTTCCTCTGATTCCAAACTTTGTGTTCATGTATACTTGTCCATCCTACTAGTCTTCATAATGCTATCCTTCAAATTACAAAAGGCAAGTCTTTATGAGTGAGAACAAGTTAAGTAACCATCCTACTGTACATCCCTGCATAGAAAATTCCATACAGCCCATCAAGAAGGGGCTATTTTAATTAGTGTTTAGACTGAAAACTTGATTGTCTACATCAGTGTTGGAACAGGGATTGCAAAAATAAACAAAAGCTGCAGACAAACTGAAAACGTCACACCAGGCTTTGATGTCCATATCCTCCTATACCAGCTCTTTCCCTACGGTCATGTTGAGGGCATCACAGCAAGTTTCATTACAGATACTAAAATATCTTAAGCTCTTTTTACATTGGTCTGATCACCCCTAAAAGTCGTAAACAAGAACCACATCATGATGAAGAGCTTGGATGCACTCCATAAAAGAAGAACCTAGACTCTGTCCAAGATTCTGCCTCTGTGTGATCTCGGGCGAGTGATTTAACCTCTCAGAGTGTCTACAGTGAGGATTATAACAGTGTACCTTTCATTAGGTTGTGGAGGGTAAAAAATGGGGTACGTATTCAAAAGCACCCAGCACAGTGCCTGGCACAGATTGAAGGCTGGTACAAATGTGCGCTGTTAACATGGTTATATTTTCTTCTGCAAATATTTGTGTTGAACACTCAGTAGAAGCTCAGTCTAAAAGTGATAATTTGTAACACGAGGGAGAGACAATAATCACAAATTGCACTACACTGACTACACTGAAGAGTGATTCTGGGAGTTTTAAATTATTTTATTTTTTAAAAAGTGTCTCCCTTGTTATGTAATCCTTTCCCTGCCTTTCTTATTCCCCTATTTTATACTTTGCCCAAAGAATCATTTAGTGTTCCAAAATATTAGACTCTTATAGGTATTCAGAAGCCCCAGGAGAAATGGAATACATTTACAGACCCATAAACATCTAAATTAGTGCTATAAATGGGAAATATAGTCTATAGTTGGAGAGTGCCCAATACATAATATGTTGTGGCATAGAAGAGACTTCCTTTTTGGTGGCTGGAAAATCTATTTGCTCTAAGTATTCAATTTTAAAATGGATAATAAAAATAAATAATAGGCATGCTTCTGCTTAAATTGCACCTTTCATGGGAGATCTCAAAGAGTTTTTCAACTGTTAATTTATGACCCCTGGGGAAAGGTAGGTGGCAAGTAATATCTTTTTTCCTCACATGGAGAAACAGACATAAAAGAGGCCCAAGTGACTTGTCGGGACACAAGGCGAGCCCTGGCTTTAAGCAAACCATCCCAAAGAAAACACAAATGCAGAGATACTCTATTTAAATGATTAAAACCTGTATTATTTCCCTATAAAACCTGAGCTGAATGCTAATAACATGGGTTGTGTAACCATCATACAACCCACACTACTTTCATTAGTATATTGGCTATCTCTTCCTGCAAACCACCACAAAACCTTAATAGTGCATATTGGTAAATATTTATTCTTGCTCATGCATCTGCAGGTTGGCTGGTTGTTGAGTCTCTAGGCCAGGGTCAAGGCTGAGCTCAACTGCACAGCCCAAGATGAAGATTAAGTCTGGATCTTCTCCCTGTGTCTACGTGGAGCAGGCATCTAACCAGGGCATAATCATCTCCCGGCAATGGTGAAGGAACAAGAGAAGAAACCCCGACCATGTAAGTAAACCATGCCATTTCTATAAATCCTCACATGGCATGGATTTCTGTTAATCCACACAAGTCAATGACTGAATTCAGATGGAAGGGTGGGGAAGCTGAAATGACACATGGCCATACCCCAAATGAATTTCCTTGGAAATATTACCCCCCCATGGAAGTGAGAGAAGGGAGTGAATACTCTCAAACAGTAATATAATCTACTATAATCAGCATTTATGATTAACATTTCAGACATTTTGTATGGGCTAATCTTTGAAACTCTGGCTGTTCCACATGCTTCTATAACTTCTCCTGGACCACTGACCTGATCCTGGCTTGGAAGGGTGCTATTTAAATAAAATAACGAATACCTCTTGTCACTTACTAGTATCTCCTTGGTACCTAATTAAAGAGACCAATCAGATTTAAGAGGAAAGTGCCTGATAAGGAAATAATCCTGATTTATTTAGATGAAATCATATATGGTAGAGCAATGTAAATAATTTGAGCTGGTTTGAGCTTATTTTTGAGTCTGTTCGCAGACACTGACTAGTCCCTGAGATTTGCAAGGAACCAGGAATGTTTGACATCTATAAAAGGTGCAATGAAATATCTTTAGCATATTGATGCTTATTGCAGATGAGGTCCTGTTAACTAACAGTTCTACCTCCACAATGCCTCAAAACTCAAACACTCCAGGAGGCCACGTGAGGATTCTTCCTGGTTTGCAGCATCCTGGAATCAATCTGAATTCCCTGAAGATCAGTACATTCTAGCACTCTACTCCTCCAATACTCAGTTTGCTTCTCAACCTAGACCAAAATTTCCAACTTGAGTATTCACTGAGGACGAGACACACTCTCTCTTTTTCTCCTCATGCTATGCAGACCTAAAGAAAAATAAAGGATTAGGGTCCAGTCTAATCTGAATATTCTACACAGAGATGAGATTTAAGAAATTGTCATCATTTTAGACAACTAGTAATATGAAAGAGTTCAATGCATGGCAAGGCCCAGTGGGGTAGCCTGGCTATAGAGGTAAAACAGAAAAACCAGTTGTCCCTTTGACACTACTTTGAAGAACATCTTTCTCTCCAAGTTAGCCAAGTCCTCTCCATGTCACTGCCAACCGCTGCCTCCAGGCTCTATCTGAATCACTTTCCTTTCTGGTTAAATCTGTGGATTCCTGCGGGGAGAAGAGTGGCTCCCACTGGCTCAGGACTATTTCTCCAGGTTATATATGTCACAATTTTCCATGCCTTTAACAAGACTCAATTAAAAATTAATCGGTCCAGCATGGCAATTTGAGAGGTAATTGTTTCTTTTCCTGACTCCATGGCCATAGGCAAAAAGCACACCCAGAACCTAAATTAATCATCTAATTGGGATTTTTCCATACTCCAGCCAGTCAGCCTTCCAGGGGTCCCAGCAATGTGCTGCCTGACCTCAGTAATTAGATTGCCCCAGTGTCCACTCTGTGGGCTTTCTGCCTTACTTTCCCTTCCAAGCCCCTTTAGTAAAATGGAAAATAGCCATATAGGCTGTTTACCTGGGCCCTCTTCAATGACCAACAGCCTTTATCTTCAGAAGAGGAAATACTGGAAACAGGGGGCAGATTAATATATTCAACATGGTTTGTAATAGCAAAAGTCAATTTCAACCTAACAGCAATATTGGATTGGTGAAATACAAGTATAGTCTATTCATATAACATGTAGCAATGCAGCTAAAAAAGCAGTGAGGAAATGCTATGATTTCATAGGTCTTTAGGTCAAACCATACACAATCTCACTTAACATGTACAGCAGTGCTGCAAGTTGTAAATGTAATTATCTCTTTTTTTCTTTTTTTTTAAACAGATGAATATATTGAGCAGGAAAAGAAACTAGGTTAATACCAGGGGTATTTGTGTTGATTCATAGTAGCTAACACACACATTACCTTTATAGTTTTGACAGAAGACATAACATTTTGTTGACTCTTCCCTAATTTAAGATTAATAGCATTTTTTTTGTTTCTCTAGGAAAAGAACATAAAGGCCTATATTTTATTATTCTATGTTTTAAACCTTGGCATGAGTTTTGTATTTTCCTAAAGAGATGGTATAAAAGAGTCTAAGTATCTTTTTTTCCTTAAGTTTCTACCTGCAAAAAATTAATTGAAATGTTTCACCATATCCTTCCCATAGATTTATCCATCATACACTAATGACCATAAATTAAAAAAAAAAAAAAGATTTGGAACTATATTTAAGTGGAAGATAATTCCTTCCATAGTGTATATTCGGAAGACCAGCCAATGTTTGAGACTCTTAAAATGGGACTTAAGTTCTCGCTCCTCCATGACCATAAACATTTATCTTCATCATGCAGTGTTCAGAGTACATACAAAATATAAATTTATATATTCTTGCAAACTTTTGCTATTTATTTATGAAGACTTTGGATCACCAAAGACATACTTGTCACCTGGTAGGTAATTAAGAATTTAATTTTAATTGAATTGACCTGACCATATCCTTCAGTTTCAAGCCAGTATCTTTAGATGATGCCAGTGACATATGTGTTTTGTGAACTGTATGATAGCATACACATATTAGATATAAATATTGTTAGTAATGGAAATGATGTATCTGTATTGGCAATTAATAGTATGAAAGAGTTATTCTTACCTAGCCATTAGGATTTCATCTGCAAATGCAGCCAGTCTCTTCACAGCAGTAAATGTAGCATCGATGACACCTTTTTTTTATGGTTTCATAGTTGTATGAAGTTGTGGCTCAGTCAGTTAAGCATCTGCCTTTGGCTCAGGTCATGATCCCAGGATTCCTGGCATTGAGCCCCACGGCTGGCTCCCTGCTCAGTGGGGAGTTTGCTTTTCCCTTTCCCTTTGCCTCTCTCCCCTGCTCATGTTCTCTCTTTCTCTCAAATAAATAAAATCATAAAAAATATAGTTGTCTGAAATTGATGAAGGCCACCGTTTTAATTTCTCTGAGATTACTTGTAGGTGTATAAAGAATAGTACCAATACTCTTTCAAAAATCTTTGGAGTATACTCCAAAGAAGTGAATAAGTAAGAAAGTGGGTAAGTTTTTTCTGATACTTGAATCTTTACTTTGGACCTATCAGTCCAAGACCCTTGTTCCATTAGTAAAGGATACTGGCTCTAGCACAAAACAATGAAAGCCATGCTTCTTCATCCCACAAAACACATTTGTCAAACAGTTAATTCTGCTTTTACTAGCCCCATCTCAATCTTTAATAAGACAAACACGTAATACCTATACTGACAAAGAGCAGTGATATCGCACTTAGTCTACTCATGATAGTCAAATGGTGCTTAGAAGTTTCGACAATATCCGCTTTACACGTATATGGAAGGCGAAGACAAACCTTCAGTTTATCTTACTTAATGTGCTCTGTAAAAAGTCAGTGTTCACATCGTCAGTTCACAGACCCTCTCTGAACATAATAAAGTTATTTACACAGCTGCTAATGGCATATTAGAGGCAGCATTGTTATGATTCTTTCAACTACCTGTGAATCGTAACAGTCCAGAGCTTTATTAGCTATCTCCAGGCAAGGCATCTCCCCAGAGAGAAGAATTTGCAGCAAGCAGGAAGCCCTCGCTCCTTCACATTCGTATCAGGAAAACTGAAGAGGGCTCCGAAAGACCTCTGACCTTTTCTCCATGGCTGAGGTTGCCTTGGGGGCTCTTTCTCATGGAGAAGGATCCACCAACTTACTTTCCCCTTTCTCCTTCCTCCCTCCCTGGCCAGCCTCACCTGTGATCACCCAGGGTAGGAAGAGACGAAAGCCCTCCCCGGGCTCTGATAACAGGGTTGCCTGACTGTAATTACAGGCTTTTGCTTCTCGGCGGTCCAAATGACAGTCACAGTCGAGCCTGAAACTCCTCAGTCAGATGGAATCAATTACTGAGCAAAACTGGGAGGTTAATTTTCCCCAGAATGAGATACGCCTTTTAGCTTTGCCATCTCTTTCACTCCAGCTGGTGGCTTATTTGGATGCATTGTTCTCTGGCCACATGAACAGTTCCATTAGGAAGGATTTCCAAAAGAGTTGATTTGAAAAGGAAACTCCATCAGCCCCCAAACTCAATACATGCTGAATAGAAGAACTGTTATTAACTAAGCAGCATGGATGGCTAGTCACTAGAATTTACGTTTGATGGACATGGGGTTAATCCAATAAGAAGAAATGGAACTTCCAGTAAGTACCATCCCTTCTTGAAGTTTCCCGGGCTCTACTGTAGCATGACCCAGCATTGAAAGGGTCTTCTTTTCTGGAAACTGCCATGAAAATAAACCATTTCCCTCATTTGAATAATTTTCTAAGTATGACAAAGCATCTCTTTAAAAACAAATCAAACAAAACAACCAGTTTTCATCGTCTCCAAATGGAATTGCCTCTTCTAAATGGCTTCATAGAAGCGTTACACTGGCTTCCGTTTAATCAGTGATAATTACAGCAATAATAATGATAATATCAGTGACTAAAATGTATTTAGTCTATACTGTGTTTCAGGAAATGCTAAATATTTCTGTGTTAACATGGTCCCCTCAAAACTGCCCTAAGCTGAGGCACTGAGAGGTTGGATAACTTGCTAACATTTACCTGACTGGTAAATAACAAAGCCAGAATATAAACCCAAGTGACCTGATTCCAGAGCCTACAATTGAAAATCACACTACTACAAGTACATTGTCACTCCATATATTCATGAATTCCAAAAGGGAGTACTCCCATCACTTTGTAGGTGGGGAAATGGAAGCTTGGAGATATTAACTTGTTCAAGTTTAGGTGTCTCGTGAATTAATTAAGCTGCTATTCCACATCACGTCTGTCAGACTCAAAAGCCTTGGCATCCATTATACTAAAACCCTACAGAGACTTTGCAAACAGCCACTTTTGTGTGGTCGTAGGTGATAATTAACTAAAATCATTGGTGGTGATTATCAATTCTAATATAACTTATGTTCTTCCATTAGTCCTCTTTAGGACTATAGCTAGGTCTTATTAGTGGATTTATAGGATACCTGTAATAATATTGCATGCATTGCATTCCAAATCCTATTAGCTGTTTCCCTTGTAGCATCTTTAAAAACTGTCACCCCATGAAGTACACATTTCATCAGGAAACAGACTTTGAGAGTTTGAATAACTTGTAATAAGATCTTTGGAATTAAAATTTGGTGCCATTACTCCTACTGAAACTTAATATCCCCATGATATCCGATAGACTTAAAGGCAGGTGCTTCACTCTTGCCCCTCAGTCTCTGAGTCAGAAAAGTGAACTAGTATCTGCTAATTGTATGACATTTGTTAGAAGTAGAGCTTGGTGGGTTAATTCAGTCGTTTGGCAAACAGTTATTGAGTTCCTCGTGCATCCCAGCACGGTAACGTGGTAGGAACCCTGACTAGAGTCTCAGAATAGGACAGTGTCCCTGCTCTCATAGACCTTATGTTCTACTGATAAACGTGGCAAACATATTTGCAGATGGCCTTTACACTTAGCACATGCCCGACACATTATGTAACGTGGTGGGGAAATTAATGGCAAATGAGTAGTGTTTTCTGGTTGGAAGTAAAATAAGCTTTTTCTTTCCCTAAGGAGTATACAATGCTAATATAGGCTTTTATGAATATATGAATGTAACCAAGGGGAAAATCATCAAATTGAAATGGAAAAAAAAGGGATAATTTTTCCTTCCTTTTGGAGAGTGTGAAGTGAGGGAATGATATTTACGTTACAGCAGGACTTTTTATAGTTCATATATATGTTGGTGTATGTGGATCTCTAACTTCATGAAGAAAAGTTACTGCAAAGAAACATCAAGAATACAGATTGATGAGTACTGCCAATTTAAAACCAATTTTAAATAAATGGAGTTTAAAAACGTCTGAAGTTCAAAAAACAAGTCGTAAACTTATAATTATATATACTATAATTTACAGATACATTATATATATATGAGCATATATACATAATTATAGAATTCATTGTAAGAATTTGATTCATCAGCATAATGTTCTAGATCCCAGATTTCATAAAGTGAGGCTCACCTCTATTTAAAATGTCTGGGGTGACACCATATTGAATAAGTTAGGAGGACATTCAGTTCTCAGTAGACACTGAGAAGTAATGTTTCATGTAAGCCAAAAGAAACACACACCCACGTACTTTTTGTGCCCCATAATTTTTTTCAGATCACCAGAACATGATTTCTGGATTCCGAAGGGATAAGAGGCCATATGGCTCTGGATCTCTACTAAGTGGTCTCCATCCCATTTTGTTCTTTTCTCTTAACCCTGGCTTTTCTTCTCATAGACTCTGTTTCCTTCCTTGCAAAAGGTAGTCCCTGATTGGGGCACAGGCACACCTGCATGAGCACTAGCCTCCCCCAATTACAGCATCTTTAGTGTGGGTGTAGGAGCAGACCTTGTAAAAAGGGGCTTTCTCATTATTATTATTTTGTGGTCAAAAGGTTGCATATACTATTTTTTTTTTCTGCTGCTAAAGCTTAGAAAGGGTGGAAAGCAAAATATTTTGATAATTATTCAGGCCATCAGGTTACATAAGAGGTTCCATAGCTTTCTGCATCAAACTTGAACAGTTGAAACCACAAATTCTGTTTTTGCAGCCATAAAACATTCATGGCAAAAAAAAGAGAAAGAGAGAGAGAGAAAATAATAAAATCCATTTTCCATTCGCTTGAAACATAAAATTTAATGTGGTGAAAAATGACAGTTTACTCCCAGTAGGAAACTGTTCAGAGCCATGTTTCATAAGCATGGTGTGGAGACTTCGGTACACACGTGCAGTCATTGAATGCTGCAAGAAATTGCATACTGGAAGAGGATGTCGCAAGGTAAAACGTGTAAGGGGCAAGGTAAATAAGGCCTTGCTGTAAGTGGAAAAGGCTTCCTTCTCTACCAGAATCGTTAAGCTACATCTATTCAAGAATCACTGTTTGATCCAACACTCAACTTGAGAAATACAGGTAGACATAGCACAGTGGATGTCCTCATACCAAGACTGAAGACATTTGGCTAGCAGTAGTGGGTGAACGTGATTATCAGCATGGGAGACATCAAATGATTTTTTAGAAAGATAAAGTGGCAATAGCTATGAACTCCACAAAATATAATATTCACACAATTTTTGTCTTCTTTATGAATATCTCAGAGCAGAATCAAAGCATCTGATGTTAAGTGGCAAAAACACCAAGCTCCAGCTCTGTCAATAACAGAAGAAGCAACTGGAGCCTCATTCTTTAACTCAACTGGCCTTCATTTCTTTCCTATAAAGTTAACAGCTGGACTAAGTGACTTCTAAGCCCCATTTTAACTAATATTCTATATGAATTTTAGAAAAGGGTAATTACCTGGTTGTCCAAATCAGTGGAGCATTGAACCAAGTAACAACGGAAAACAAATGCTTTGTCCATATCTGAATGAAGTTGAATATTATATGTGGTTTGTAGAATTTCTGAGTCTTACACAGACTTTTGTCGTGCCTTTAAGGTTCATATCAGTTATCTATTGTCACAATGCTGTCTAATCACTCCAAAACTCAGTGACTTAACACAATAAACACCTATTATTGCTTAAAGGTCTACAGACCAGTGGGGAAGTTCTGATCTGGGCCAGGTTTGGCTTCTCTCAGCTGAATTTGCTTATGCATCCACAATCAGCTGGTGGACCAGATGGGAGATGGCTGGTCTAGGATGGCTTCACGTATGTGTCTCATGAATCATTACCTGATGACTGAGTGACACTCAGCCAAAAGTCTCTCATCATTTGGGTGAATGGCACAAACTCATTCTCATGGCAGATGGGAAGGATTGCAAGAGGGAAGAGACACGAAGAAGGCCAGTGGAAACGTATGTGCAAAACTGGCATATGGTCACTTTCACCACATTCTAGTGGTGAAAACAAGTTGCAAGCAAGTCCAAATTCAAGGGATGGGAGAAAGGAGATCCTCTCTTGATGCAAGAAGCTGCAAAGTCACATTACAAAGTGTGTGGATTTAGGGAGGTGTGAAGAATTAGGAACATTTTGATAATCTGCCACTCTATACTTAGACACTGCTACAGCTGAAAGAATGATCTCTGTTTTCTAGTAGTAACATATGTGTTCCTCTGCTTACTTTGTAGTGTTCTGTAATTTCCTATAGACATCATCTTTCATTGGTTTTTTTCCCCCTATGTAAGCCACTCTACTTACTATCATTCAGTATTATATTTGGCCAAACCATAATTTGGGGCTAATTAACCCCAACTTGATTATTGTAGCATTTACTGTCTATTTACTCTTGCATTAATGGTATGGAGGCCGGCATCCTAATTACAAACATGTAAATATTATTCCAAAATTGATCCTAATATAGTTATTATACAGAAAAAGATGGATATGATCCTTACATAGCCTGGATTCCAAAAATATTAGAAGAGATATGGGAAATTTGGAATGATATATACTACTCGCTGCTAAATGATCTAGAAAGATCATTTAACCATTCTGAGTCTCAATTAGCTTTTCTACAAAAAATAAAAGTTTACTTATCTGAATTGTCTTCTAACGTTAATTTCTATGGATCCCAGTCGTTCTAAGTGGACTCAGAATGCCAACATTCCTGAGTCATGCTAGACCCCTGTAACTTACTGAAGCCTTAGAATATATATGCTTTTAAATATTTTGAGTATTCTTAATGTTTAAATAAGTAAAAATGTCCAAGTTACCCAGCATAGATTGACATCAGCAAGTGACTTTGACAGAGCTTAGTCAGGGACAAATCTTTAGCCACATCAGATAAAGATAGATTCATTCCTTAAAAATTTCATCAGCATTTTTTCCAATATGCTTGTGAAAACACTGAGAATGCTTTTCCGTACAAATGTTTTCTAACAACTCTGCAATTACTCTCCGCTAGTCATGTTCCAATTTTTCCTTGTTATCAGTAGTCTCTCTAAATCCAGGTAGATCGGTATGAATAAAAGGAGACAAATATTTGAGATCAAACATGGTACCAAAACATAGTAAATCTTTTCTCATTTTCTGTGTCATCTGAAAAAAAACGATAAGTAAAAAATAAGATAAAATGTTTATTATAGTTCATATGTACTGTGCCCCAGAAAAATATAACTGACATACAGATGTAGACCATTGATTTCCATTTTAGAATGAGTTCTAGTGATGGTTACGGGAAAGAGATTTACCTTTGTGTTCAACATTTCCATAAACTTTTCACAAACTTCAAATAATTTAAAAATATGATATGAAGAGATACATTAGAAATTTTCTAATAGTCAACAACAGAAATATAATATCACCAACTTAAAGCCAATATTAGTCCCCCTCCTTATTAGAATGTGACACATTTGACCATCAAATACAATTAAAAATATCTTCGAAGAATATAATTCGATATTTTCTGTTTGAGGAGAAGAAAAATGCAATGCTTGAAATGCTGGCTAATGAGAAAATGAAAAACTGAAAAGTAAATATAAGACAGTGGCACCCTGGAATAAGCAATGTCTTTAGCATTTTAAAAGCTGGTCAATCCCAAAGCCACTGTTTTTTGTTGCAGTTCACGTGTCCTAAGAGTTTTTCCAATTGGCAAAGCAGTGACAAGGTGCATATGCTTTTTCATACTTTTTGTTGTTTGTACAAAGCTATTTTGGTTGACTCCACACAAATACAGGGAAATAGAAGCTTGAGGCCACCACTGGAATTATTCAAAAAACACAAAGAAAACCCATGTGTTTCATTCATACAGCAATTTGGGGTGAATGTGGTTTTTGGCCAAGATTTTCCAGAAAACCACTTAATCCTCCAAGTTTCTCCTAAGTCTAGATACACAACCAGAATCCCAGCTGGTGGACTCACTTGGTCTGGAGATCTCAACTGGTCCAGGATATGCAGTCAACATCTTTCTGAACTCTTGGAGGATTTGAAGAAATTTACAGGTTATGTGAAAATAGAAACCACTCAATGCCTTTCAAATTCTAGTAGAGCAAGAAATCACAAGCTGAATCTTTTCAACTACCCAGGACCATTACATCATTCTCCACTGTTTCTCATGGCCCTTGTTTTATGCTAACACACCTGTGTAACGTTCTGGAACCAAGCTCCCTAGGTTCACATCTAGACTATACTATTCATTAACTGTGGGATCCAGTCACTTAAACACTGTTTAAGTGTTTCCTCTGTTTCCTCACAAATAGCATGAAGATAATAATACATAACTCATAGTGTTCTTGTTAGCGTGAAATAAGAGTATATATGTAAAGATATATATGTGACATAGTGCCTGGCACATGTTAAACACTCAATAAATGTCAGCTTTGATATTGTTATTATATCATATCATCATCACCATCATCACCATCATCATCATCATCATCAGTTTTATGCAACCAAATACATACAAGAAAGTCCAACCGTAAATCTGACATATCACATAAAATGCTTATTACTAAGAAAGGAATTCTTACAGAATTCCTAATTGAAGAATTCCTAATATGGGGAACTGCCTTCATAAATCTGGGCTCTAATGCTCATCCGTGGCAAATCATTAAAGGGGGTTGAGAAGCCCATCTTTCAGGCTCATCCTAACCTCTGAAAGCCCTATTCATCCCTGGACTCATCAATCAGTATTTATGGAGTGCCACATCAGACAGTGATGGAATTAAAGAAGGAGAAATGTCCCCTGCTCCAGACAGACTCATCACCCAGGGAGGAGACAGCCATATTCACAAATAATTACCATGCATTAATGCATTGCATTTGCTCTTGGAAAGCAGCAGGCCAACAAAGAGGATACTTACATTATGCCTAAGGGGGTTGGAGAAGGCTTGACACCGGAAGGGACATGGGGTCCCAGTCTTGGAAAATGAGAAGAAGCCACCAAATAGAGAAAAGGGAAAAAAGGACTCCACATACGGAGTAGCAGGTACTGAGGGTTATGAAAGCTCTTGACATGTAATGAGGATGGAGTTAGATGCGGTTGAAGCAAGAGATATATTCTAGAAATCAAACAAGGAAGCTTGAAGAGGGAATTATGAGAATATACTCCCTACCACATTCTGCAGAAAATAAAAATGAATTAAAACATAGATATTTTAGAGATGCCCACACAAACATCATCTGAAAAAAATGACCCCCCCAAAAAAATGGCAAAAAAAAGAAAATGCTTGCTTAGATGACAGTACGTTTTACTTGCTCTTGAAAAAGTCTCCCTGTGAATGCCTTCATTCCTTTTTTTTTTAATGGACCAAAAGGAAACGAAATAATATTTATTGTGTCTCTTGCATTTGCTCCTTAGGAAAATGGCATTAGCCTCATATGGAAACACTTTGACAGGCCCCTGAAAATGATTCCCTAACCACAAACATGTCTTCTACTTGTCTGATCTCAAATTGTTCCAAGTGAGTATCGCAATTTCAGGTCAGGTTTAAGGATATGACAGGCACTATCAGTCCATTAAATATGAATGATATATGAGGTAGAGGGCGGAGGTGTTGGCACAGAAGGAAAGAGTGCCGATGGGAGCCCCATTCCAGGTTCTGTAGGGTGTCTGCCTCCCTCGGAACCTTCCAGTTCCACCTGAAGACACTTACTGGCAGCTCCTCAGCACAGATGAAAGGAGGAACAATGGAACTTCTCTGTGTTCATCACCCAGATACCATCTCAGTACCTCAGTGGAGCATGATTATTGGAAGCAAAATAACACAGATAGGATTTCACATTCAAGCTTTGGAAATGGGAATAACAAAGATGCAAGGACACAAACAACCCCTCTCACTGCACTCCACCCCTCCTCACCCCCTGCGTCCACCTCCTTGTTGCTCTTTTGCCTCCAACGTCTAATTGGCAGACACTTGATCCACACAGCCATTTATTTCATTTTCAGAGCACACAAGGCCACTTGAGACCCACTGATACGTGTGGGAAAGTGGCGGCCATGCTACCTGCACCTGTCGCGGGGAGCTGCCCGTTGCCCCTCCCTCCTTGCTGTGCCCATTGTGTGCCACCTTATTCTGTTTCAGCAGCAGCAGAAAAGAAGTCAAAGTAGCCGGCATTCAACATGACCACATACAAAAAGGAAGCCAGAAAGCTTCCTTGTACCTCTTTCCCTCCCAAAGCCTGCCCAGTGACCTATTTCAATAGTAAGTGTAGCAATCCTATCTCTTTTCAGAGCTATGGCATGTAAGAATCAAGAATCAGTAAAAGGCAATGGCGTAAGCATTTATTTGGATGGACCATTGAGCACTGCTGGTATGAATCAGCTACACACACACACACACACACACACACACACACACCCTAATTCAAAACTATTCATATTTGGTATCCCCAAGTAGACCGTATCTATTACTTTTGTGGACATTAAGTAGATTTGAGATCCAAGGCTCCAAGGACTTTTAACTTAAAAGAGAATAGACTGTAATACCAATAAACTTTCACAGCAATCTCCTTGGAATGCAGACTAAAATCAGGTAACTCTATATACAGATCTTAATGACAACAGCGAAGAACACACATTCAAAGGAGAAGGGAAAGAAGCTTAGCAGCTACCGTCTTGAGCAACTGTGCAGCAATGAAACAAGACCAAATTTCGAAGTTGGATGGCCAAATTGTTTCGTTGGTGTCTGTTACCATGTGGAGACTATAACTGCTCGATGGTGGTAATAATACATCATAAGACCTGGAAATGGAAAAGACCCATTAAATCATCAAGTAATGCCTTTGCCAGCACAGGATGCAGTTCCCAGAGAATATTCCTTAAAGTGCCCCTTGGGATGAGCTCCAAAGACCATGTCATTTTATCCATCTCCAAAGAGTCCAATCCAGCTATCTACAGTATCCGATTGCTGTTATGAAATTAAACTTTGGCCTTAAAAGCATTGTTCCATACCGAACTAGTGCTTGGTACCAGGTTTTCATTAAGGGCCAGTCATAGCCCTTGGAGGAGGCAGGAAAGGTCATTTTATCCATTCCCCTACCTCCGGGCAGGTCTTGTGTGAAATGACACCAGCCTGGCTCTTATTATAAAATTCCCAGAGCAGGAAGTTCTATAGCCCCTGTTGTAATGTGCTTTCCCATGACACATAACCCTCATGTAGAGAGTGTTTTCCACAGTCCGGACACAACCTCTCCCACCCCAGTTTAAAAACGTGTTCCCACAGTAGCAGAGAACTACCTATGGCCTGTGATGCGTGGTGTTCACCTGAGAAGAAGAGCGCAGTTTCATAGCGCTTGCTTTGTGTGAGTCTTGATTTTAGCTAGGGTTTTCATATCCGAATTTACCAAAAACAAAAGGTGGTAAGGGCTTTTGGAAGGCAAGGCTTGTTCTTTTCCTCTTTGCTATTTTTTGAATTTTGATTAGTTATAAAAATAAAACAGCACTCTGCTGACTGAAACCATTAATTCAGATTTTGATGCATGTGATGCAAATCCATTTAATGCTTCACTTCATATTTCATTTTCATTATATTGAAAAAATTACAGATTTACTAATCAATTATGTATATAAAATCCAGAATCTAAAACCTTGGAAGATTAAAATATTCACTATATAATATGCTAATTATGCTTTTTTTTTTTTTTTTTACTTAAAATTTATATGATCAGACAGGACCTTCACTGGCAATCTCTTATTCTATTTTTTAAATTACTGTAAGTAATAGAAAGTCATGAAACAGGATATCTCTGCACTTTTACACAAATGGCAATTGTTTTTTATTACATTTAACTGCTCTTTTCAAAAAATTTGTCTGGAGTAATGAAGTCAGCCATCTTTCAGTAGGAAGCCTGGAAATACATAACCTGAGTTTATGCTTCTGCGACTTCCTTATCTGACTTTTGATCATCTGGTGAGTCTGTGGTTACTCACAAAATACTTTGAGGACAGAAATCAGAATTGATTATCTTTATGATGTTCTTGTTTTCTCATTTTTGAAAAAACAAAGTTTACAAGAATAACTTTATACTAAAATGTATTAGTTTTCATATTAACACAAAATTTTCTAAAATGTATCATGTTGATAAAATGAAATAATGTAAAAGAAAAATGTACAATGTGGTCATTTGTATTTCATGTTTATTTCAAATTTTTGACAAAATTTGAAAGCATTAAATTCTAGAGTATAAAAGAGTGAGCTAGTGCCTTTTACAACACATACATCATTGTCTTTCCCTTACTCTTGTCTTGTGTTAAAAAGAGAGAGGGAAAAGGGACATTTTCTTGAAGTTAGCAAGTATTCCAATGAACATTTCAATGTGAATTTTTTTTCTTTTTTTTTAAAGATTTTATTTATTTATTTATTTATTTGACACAGAGAGAGAGAGTGTGTACAAGCACAAGAAGGGGGAATGGTAGGCAGGGGAGAAGCAGGCTTCCTGCTGAGCAAGGAGCTCCATGTGGGACTCCATCCCAGCACCCTGGGGTCATGACCTGAGCCTAAGGCAAACACATAACTGACCAAGCCACCCAGGCACCCCCCAATATGAATTTTCTAATACAGTTGTCAAACCAGAATTTCTTCATATATCATAAGAAAGTTTAACCTTATGAAAATTCTTGAGAAATGCATACCTTAACTCAAAGTGGGTCATAATCTTAACAAGTATTTTATTTTACATTCGAGAATGCCATGCTTCTGTAAGCCCACGATGCCCATATACAACACAGTGGTATAAGTATCAAGCTTACACCTCACATAACATTTTAGGAGATCTTCCTTTTCAAGTCTCTGCCTCCAAAGACAGACATACTTTTTGTGGATTTCTAAACTCAGCCAGTATTGTTGGGAAAATACTCACTTCTGTACACCAACAATAACAGTTAACATTTTATTGAGTGCTTACCATGTGCTAAACACTCCACCTGCATCATATTATTTGATTTTCATAATCACCTTGTGAAGTAGACACTATCATGATTTCCATTTGGCAGGTGAGGTTCATCAAGGTTAAGTATCTTGCCCAAGGTCACGCAGCTGGTAAGTAGTATGGCCAGGATTTAAACCTGACAGTTCTGCCTAGGCTTTGCACATGAATCTCTTGAAGTACCACTTCTGTGCACTCCACTTTCTTGTGCCCAACAGATTCAGCAGCTTGGAATCATTAGAAAAATAAAAGCACACAGAAAAGCAAATCAAATAGATCTGAAATAAAAACAGTATTTTAAAATACCTCTTTCAATCTCGTGATCAATATGAATGAGAATAGAATTAACTCTTCAGTTAGATGTGTTTTTCTTTGTTTAATAACTGGAAGGCACCCTAACTGCCTTACTAATTCTGACCTCATCAACATATGTAATGTTGGGTCACATAGAAGAACAACATGAAAATGAAACTGGCCTCCTCCCTTTCTACTAGAAATAATGGCAGCATTTAAATATGCCGTGGCCACTTCTAGGAAAGTTTCTAAACCCCCTACCCCTCAAAGAGTGAATTTAAGTACAGAAAGAAAGAAAATAAAACAATCAGAAAATAATTATAGGCATACCATTTTCAATAAAAGCGATTTTTAAAATTTTATGTAAAGATCTTGTCGCTTTTGTTCAGTCACGAATCATTTCATGTAAACCATCAACAGGAACGATTCCATAATAATGAATTGTTCCATTTTTAGGATTCAGCTGAATATCGAAACGTAGAACTTCTGCATTTACTCTAAAGGATTTTTAAAAAGCACGTAACTTACTAGATATGATTAGGTATTGCGTGACACAGGAAGTAATTGTTTGACATAACTGGCAGTTTTAGCTGACTTTAGAAAGCTTGCCTCTCTCTGTGGTCAGGCGCTCATTGCTAAGAGCAAACGGATGAGCTTCAAAGCATTGGTTTGGACCATTGGAAACATAATCAACAGATGATGGAGAGACATGTGCCCCCCCCCTTCGTTTTTTTGTTGTTTTTTTTTTTTCCTTCCAGTTCTCCTTGTCAAAGGATGATTGATATGTGTGGAGCAGCCCTTCAAACGCCAGCCACTGCCTGAGGCACTTCCTATAATCAAAGCACACGCCCACCCAGAGCTAATTAGACATTAGATTAGTGTCAACTGATTGATTTAAAGCAGCCGGCCCTTCTTCCCCACCCCTCCCCTCTCCCAGCACCGTTGAGGATGGGGCTGGTCTCCAAAATGGCTCTCTCACCAGACAGGCAAATTATTCATGGAAGCTGCAGGAAGGAAACCTACAGATAATACAATACGGCTAAAACACAACCAGAAGAACTTTTCTAGAAGGAAAAGTGAGAGGCAGGAGAGAGACAAGGAGGAACAGACAGAGAGAAAAAGGGAATGAATCATGTTTCCGAGAGCAATGAAACCCCTCGGTCCAATTTGTTGAGTTAAGTTAAAAAGAGTGTTTGTGATGTTTGAAAGAAAATTATTTGCAATTTAACCTAGGAGAGTTCTGAGTACATTTGGCTACAATTTAGATACCATTTTTCAAAGTCTTTTCCCTTCATTTTTTTTCCCCCTTTATAAATATATGAGCCTGGAACATTCAAAGTTGTCTTAATGGATTAAGCAGAGACAAGGCTGCAAGGAGCAAATTAAAAATGAAATAGTTACAGCTGTTGGAACTGGCATTGGGCAGAGAGAGGTAAAAAAGATTTCTCTTCGTACGGGATAAGGGAGATTTCAGAAAACACCGAGCCCTTGCAGAATTCAGATGTGCGTGCCTACCAAACAGTGAGGGATTCCTCAACTTCTTAGCAACTGCACAGCCCAACTAACGCTTACTCTGTGGAGGAGTCCAAATAGCTGTAGCTCAGCTAAAAAGTGAGCCCATTCCCAGAAGAGACCACCAGAGTAGGGGGCAGCCAGGGGCCAGTTTTAGACTTTTCATTTGCAGATTAAAGGCCTTTTCCACTTGTCACGTCCTGCTACTATTGCACTCTGGGGTCAGGACTGATCCAACACAAACACACCTCTGGAATTATTTCTGTGAATATGGGACCCTGAGAAGTGCTGTAATGGCAGCAGAAACGTGTAAGACAGATAGTACTCGTTATTGGAACTCCGGAAGTCTTCACAGAAGGACACTTTCTCATGTAGTAGATGGGAGAGGGCCAGAGAAAAGGAAGAGGGGACAGCTAGTGGTATGGGGGGAGGCAGGTAGAAGGTGAGAAGAACTTGAATTGAAATGATGTTCTCGTTAGCCATGACGTTTGATACTTTTAAAGTCTGTATGGCTTTCAAGGCTGTATATATTATTTCACTGAATTTCTGCAAAATTCCTGGAAGATAGATAGGGCATGTGTCATGAAATTACAGATTGGTTATTCCACCCATTACAGATGAAATGATTAAGGTGAGTAATTTTTCCCTCATGTGTAGGAAAAGTCAGTGAACTGGTACCAGATAAGTCTTACCAACGTGTCATACTCCTTCCAACCTTCTCTCTTAATGGCATTTCCCATATACATATAGTTCTTATTATTTTAATATTTAGATACCCAGTCCATTTGCCTGCATTCTAAGACTGGAAGACCTACCCCTGTGAGCTCGAGAAATGAACCAGCCAGAAATCTAGCAAGTCATTAGGGAGGATGTACAGAATCCAGAGGAGGAAATGCTGAATTGTGGAATTAAATGCGGGAGTAATAACTCAGATTTTTATTCTATAAGAGGACTGAAGACCTAAGGCGGCTTCCAACCAGTTCACACCAAACACTAAAGATGCAGGAAAGTGGGCATTGAAAATTCAACACTGCACTCTAAAATATGTCATGAAAACTGACGGAAGTTTCTGGAATCCAAAATGCAATCAGGCACCAGAGCAGAATGGAATTATTGTTTTATATTTCTTGTGTATGGGTCTTAGCATCATAATGACAGCTTTCAAGGACTACTTTAGGTTGAAATATGAAGCCACTAAGGCCAAGAGTGGGGTAAAGTCTGGACAATTCCATCCACGTCACTGTTTTCCCCTGGCTCTCTTGTCTCCCTGTGGAGACAGGAATTCAGAGAACACAATTGGAGAGCCAAAAGGGGTGAGGCATACAGGAGAGTCCTCCAAATGCCGATTCGGCAAATTTTAACTTTTGCAGCTATAAACCTTTCAATACCTCAAAATAAATCCTTCAGTTTTATATGAGATTTTGGTTTCTGCAGCTGTAGATTTATGCAGTGTGCTAAGGGCAGGCCAAGAGAAGTGAACACAAGCGATGTGACAGACAGCGTAAGGATGTTATTCGGCTTCTCACTACAGCATTGCTCGCTTAGGAACTTTCCGAATGTCATGCGTAGCCCCCCTCATTAATTAGCTGCTAAAGCAGCTGATCTTCTCTCACGGACGTGTGTCTCCAGCTGCTCGCCTGCGGCTTGCGAGACACAGGAAGCAATGCACTTCCTTGCCCCTGGCCTGGATCTGAGACTGTCAGACAGGCAAATCACCGCAGGCATCGCTGGGGCAGACTAATCTGTGCATTACTGGTCTACCCTCTTTGTGTGCCAAGTTATGTGCCTCGGCTGCTAGTGAGAAATGGATTACTAAAACATAATGTGCTTCAGGAGCCAACAGTATTCCCTAGGAACATTTTTAAGACATGTCAACCACATAAACAGCCAGTAGGTTTTGACAATAAGACCATGGACAAGACCTATTACTATATTGCCTTTATGCACATTCTTAAAAATAAATTAACTAATATTTTATGAAAACTATTATGAATCAGGCTCTGTGCTAGTTTTCTTACAAATATCTTCATTAATCCTCATAATGACTGCAAGATAGATAATATTGGCTTCACTCCACAGAAGAAACTAAGCGTCGGAGAGGTAAGATGCCTGACCAGAAAACCATCCAGATAGATGCTGAGGAACCCTGTCTCCTTCCTCCTCGACATCATATGATGAACTTAGAGGAGAATGGCAGTTCCTTTAAAAATAGCAATGTGTAAAAAAGAGGAGACTGTCCTCTAGCTAAAATTATTGGGAAAGACCCACATTGTTGCTCTTCCACAAAAACCGTGGAGTATCACCTGTGTGTGAGAAGACTTGGATTTGTTTAACAATGACTGAGACCATGATTTTTTTATGTAATTTTAATTTTACCAGAGTTTTACCTGCATGAGTTCCACTTCTGGACAAGATGGAGTGAAGCGGTCCATTCTCTCCCACCTGAAACATGCTTTCAAAAATGGGACAAAAATGCACAAGACAATGGTTTTGAAGATACTGGACATCAGTTAATGAAGACAGTGAACCCCAAGAGAAGGGAAACAAGAAGGTGAGTCCTGTGATTTACTCATCTTACTGACCAGGCGCTGTGCAGGGAGGGGTAGCCAGGTGGAGCTTACCACTCTTCTGGAGTTCAGGAGTCAGAAGTTGTTGCCTGGGGGAGTGGGGGAGGTGGGGGTGGAGGTGTCAAGGCAGCTAGAGCTTGCAGAGCAGAGCCCTTAAGAGAATAGCGATGTATGGAGCAGAGAGCTCCAGGGATTAAAAGCCTTTTGCTGATCAGTGTATACACTGGGGAAAACTACCTGAGCCTGAGAAAAGAAACACTTACAAGGGTTGGAAGGAACAATTTCTAGAACTCAGCTGGGGCCAGGAATAGGTCCTTTTCCCACCAGCCCGAAGGAAATCCTCACCATTCACTAGTCCTCAGGTAGAGGAAGTAGGGCAAGATCCACCCCAAACCCTGCTTTGTTCTTGCCTAACAAAACCTAAAAGCATGACCCTCAGAAACCTAAGTGTTCTACATGACTGTCCCAGAACATTTTCTTGTATTAGCTCTCTGATAATTTCTTCTCCTCAACGTATCTTCTGATGATTGAGCATCTTTGTGAGAATAAATCTGCTGCCAGGATATATTTGCAGAGAACTTGTCAGCATAGCAGAGGTCCAGAAACTGATCTCGTCCCGTGTTTTTCATCTACAGCATAAGCATTACTCTTGAATCCCAGTTCTCTTTAGTATTCTCCAGAAAGTAACCCCCTGCCTTCCTGTTGGGATAGGAGTAGGAATGTGGTGAGAGAAGGTTGGGAGCCAGATTTTGGTTTTTTACACCTTATCCTTCACTCCTGCCTTGCTGAACACACCCCTTGGTGCCAAGTACCTAAAATTTACTGTGTTTTATTAGCACAAATCAGCTCAGTTTTGATTAATATCTTCATTTACAGGCATATGGTTTTCAGCTCCCTACTCTCTGTTATGTCATTTACCAAACTGGTTACCCACTTTCTATTAACCTTTTAAAGAAATTTCTAGTTCATTGTGTTTGCCTTTCTTACCTTTTTCATCTAGAGCTTCCTTTGAAATTATTTTACTGCCATGTGAACAGGGCTTTAAAAGAAACACATGTGTGTTGTATTACACATATTCAAATGCATGTTCAAACAACAGTTAGCCAGAAGTTCCAGAGAATTCTTCCTAAACTGCACACAAGCAGCCCACACTGAAATCTCATGAATTGGGCTCCCCTCTTGCTTTTCTGTTTACTATCTCATTCTACCCATAAGAAAGCTCAGGTGTGAAATGATTCCACAAGATATCCAAGGTCCCAAAATCATGCTTCTGTCTCAGAGTTGTTACGAGAATTAAATGAGGTAAATCACTTAGCATGGTTATAGTCGTATCATCATCGAGTAGAAAAAGTTGTTTTTCATGATTATACATCTGGTCCTTGTTGACACTCCAACTTCTGAATACAGTATAGGTAGGTCTGTAGGAAAATGGAAAAGATAGAAAGGTGCATGAAGGGTTAGGATGCAATGTGCTTAACCAGGGAATGATGGCATTTCAGAGGAAGTGACAAAATGAGTAGTTTATTAGTTCAGTTGTAGAGCTTACATTTCTTTGGTTTTGGGATTTTTTTTTTAACTTTTTAAATAGCTATGAAACCAAAATATGTAGGTAGTACAATGACAAACTAGTAACTCTTTCAGTAGAGTAGGCTGTCATTCCTTATAATGTGAGAAAAATAAGGTATAAAACTTGCAGTAATCTCTTGGTCAAGTATCTTTAGCATACTAATGCTACATTCAGTTGCGTTTTCTGAAATCCCTTAATCTGTTACTTTTCAATTTTATTTTCTTGTGTTTCCAAGTAACTTCTTAAAATTCCTGCCTCCAGCTATGAAGGCAGGAATAACTAGTACCAGACTAGCCGTCCTGCAATAAACAACTAACAAAGTGGACAAAATAGGTGAAACAGCAGCCTTTAGACACTGGGCAACAGGTATTATAAGACTGTGATACCTGCAAGAGGAAATAAGTAAGTAGAGCCTTGTGATCACACCCAGCTTTCTGCCTGCAGGCAATCTTGGAATCAGGGTGTAAGAAAGGAGGAAAAGCAGGACCTAGGGGTCTCCTTGAGCCAAAAAGACAAAGATCAGAGTTGGGAGAGGCTGAGGCAGTTGGAATTTTTGCTGCTGAGTACGAGGAAGGAGGAATCTACAACAGAAAGAGTCTCAGAAATCTGCAGAAGGGTCTGCTCATGTCTTTGGCTACATGTGGCTAGAGGAAGACTCCACAAGGCTGACTAAGGAACAATGAACAGAGATAACACAACTTATGGGAAGCTCTCTGGAGGAAAAGAATTGCATTACAGAGATCAGAGGAAAGAGTTTTATCCAAAATATATAGAGAACACTTATAGCTCAATGATAAGACACACATACCAATTGAAAATGGGCAAGTTATTTGAGTAGCCACTTCACAAAAGAAGCATGAGTGACTGATAAGAATATATAAAAGTGTTTATTAGAAACCATGGAATGCAAATTAAAACCATAAAGGAGTATTTTACAGATATTATCACATACCCACTAGAATGACTAAAGTTTAAAAGACTGACAATAGCAGGTGTTGCAGAGATTGGGGGCAACTAAAACTGTTGGACAGGAGTGGGAGTGTCCAGTCACTTTGCAAAACACATGGAGAGTTTCTTGTAAATTTCAGCATATACCTAATTAGTGACCCAAGAATTCCACTTCTGGATATTTACCCAAGAGAAGTGAAAATGTAAGTCTACAAAAAAGATTCCCGCATGAATGTTTATAGCAGCTTTCTTTGTAATAGGACCAAGATGGAAACAACACAAATGTTCATCAATGGGTAAATAAATAGTTATATATTCATAAATGAAATAAACTCAGCAGTTTAAAATGAACAAACTACTGTCACAAAAAACAGCAAGGATGGATCTCAAAATCTTTACGCTAACTGAAAGAAATAAGACACAAAAGAATATATACTCTGATTCTATATGAAATTCTAGAATAAGCAAAATTAATCTATCATATAGAAATCAGATCAATATTTGCTTGGAGAAAGATTGGCTGGGAAGAGGCATAAGGAAACTTTCTAGGGTGGATGAAAATGTTCTATATGTATTGATTTGGGTGATGTTTAGATGAATATAAAAAATTATCAAATTCATTAAACATTAGTGTTACCTTCAGGTAACACTGATTTGCTCTGCTTAGCTTAAGTTATTTTTTAAATGTTTAGGGGCGCCTGGCTGGCAGGGTCAGTGAAGCATGCAACTCTTGATCTTAGATTTCAAGCCCCACATTGGGTATGAGATTACTTAAAAAAATTAATTAAAACTTCAAAAAATTACTTTTTAAATGTTTAATTGCAAACATTTCCACCTACTGATCCACTTCAAAACAAACTTAAAAAAGATGTAAAAAACTTCCATGGAAAACTCAGTGTACTTAGTATTTATATGTAAATCAACAATGGTTACTTTAAATGTGAACATTAATACTCTTCTCCAACCATGAGTGATTTGAATTCTAAGAGAAACATCAGAAAAGCTTCGGGGCACAATTAAAGAATACTCGTCTGTCAGAGGAAGAAGACTAGGGTCCTCTGCTGAGCTACTATGGTGGGAATTAGCAGTCAGGTAGAATACACCCCCAAACTGACTTCTAAATCTAAGGGATCAATGAGGAGTAAGGATCAGGCAACCAGCTCATGAAGAGAACTACCAAAATTAGGATCAGAAATGAAGCATGTGCATCAAAAAGGAATTAAGGTAAGAAATGCAGGAGATCTGAGCCCGATGAAGGGCCAAGAGAAGAAATACCATTGGTCTTTCTTAGTAGAACAGATAATATCGTGACTTATTAGACTTATAAGCACAAACATGGTAATACTAAAGAATAGTAACAACCAGCAGAGAATGCCAAAGGACCCTGATTATCCTACTGTATTTGCTGGTGTCTCCTTTTCTAACAGACTCACGTTATCCTGTTTCCTCAAAGGTTTAGTCTTCCCTGATTGAAGATCCAGAAAATACCCCAGAATATTTCCTTCTTTGGTACAAGATTGTCTTAGAGTAGAGACCTAAAATCATTGTCACTGTAACAGTAGGACTCTGCACAAAGTTTGGCATTGAATTACTTGTGACATATGTTATGCTAAATGATGAGCTGTTTATTACTGAGAGCAATATATGAGACTACAGTGTGAGTGCTAGTCAGGCTCAACGTTTTCTTTAGCTATGACTTTCCATTCAAAGGAAACTTTTTTTTTAAGGGCATGGATCATTAACATTTCAATACACAGAGCTTAGATCTGGCAACTTACAGAAAGTTTTCGTAGGAAAGGCACACAATCCAAGTGGCTATCTTAATTACCTGCATCAGCCCAATTAATCTGTGGTGTGTTTCAAGCTGAAACAAAGGCCCAGGAATGAGTCTTGCTGTCCCAACCTAGCCAGAGGATTCTATGAAGCCTCTCCCTCAGTCGTTCCGGGGAAGAAAGACAATAGGATGTAGTTGAGCCCTCAGGGGCTTGGCAGCCAAAAGGAGGAGAGAGGAAGCTTTGCCAGAGCTCCTATCAGTGTGGAAAATCACATCACAACCAGCTACAGTGAAGAATTCTTGAGAATGGAAGGAACAGACTGTAAAACATCTGATAAAAGCAAAATTTAAAACTTGTCCTGAGGAGGAGTTTTACTGCCTGAATTAACAGAGGTGCAAAACTCACAACCTCCTCAGAGATCTTTACTAGCCTCTTGATTGTATATGGTTCCTTTTCCTTCTGTAAGTGAGTATCACAGGTTCGTCCTAAAACTGGATTCTAGGAGGATCCTCTGACAACCAGGACGCACCTACCATCCACCAGGAAGCAACTGCCTGAGTGTGCTTACTCCCCAAGCACTTTTCTGTTCAATCCCTTGCATGTGACCACAAGTTTGAATCAGGCCTGAGCTTGCTGTCTTCGAAGCTCTTGCTCTAGTTCGAATTGTCTCTACTGCATAACAAATTAATACTACGTAACAGATCAATGCTTACATAGAATAGGTGGAAACCCAGATGGCATGGTTTGTAAGGATGCTAAGAATAACCGTAACCCCAACACCTATCAAATCCCCACAAGTCCATTGGTGATGTCTGAAATTCCATCACTGCAAGTTTACTTCTTTGGGTTCCAGTAGAAAAATCTACTAACATGTAAAGAACATGTGGACAGATAATTAAATTACTATTAGTCATCAACCACTTACTATGAATTTTCCTATTCTGAGTGTTTCCAAGAGAACAAAAGTGCCAAAGATTTATATACAAGAAGGTGAAAATATAAACCTTATGCACCAAGCAAATGGAACGGAGCCAAGTGGGAGGAAGGGAATTAGGGCAGATCACGATACTGAGGATCTGGGGAGAAGAAGCACATCAAGAAAACAAAAACGGGAAATAAGCAGCTGCCCAAGACCCATTTTACCTATTTCACAACTCTATAAATTATCCGACATAGGTAAGGGTCCACAGTTGGTACTCTTAGAGGAACAAAAGCCCAAGATGACCCTTCTCCAGACAACTCTTACGAAATTACTGAGTGAAATCAGTAAAAAACACTGCGGTCCTTTTGAGAATGGTCAAGTGCAGTAGCTTTAGGCCACAGTGTCAGGCAGGTGCTGGATGACCACCAGCTGTTGTCAGAGAAAGTGTTCCTATTTTGGAAGTCTGGGTTGGGCTAATTGGGTCCCCTTGGTTTCGTGTATGATAATGCATGTTTTATTGTAGAAGAGCCTCAGAGTGAAAAACATAATAAGGCATTTCAAAACAAATAAATAAGCAACTATACATGTGAATCAGGATGCCTACTCTCTCAGGGCTCCCAGACCCAAGTCCAACATGGGGATTGGGCTTTCCCCACACACAATATCAAGCATTCTTGGACACCAGTGTCCAAGAATTCAACTCAATTCTGACTCTGCCTATCCACAGATAGCATCAGATTCCAGAGGTTAATAGTTCAGCCCTACAAGACTGTCCCCCCACCCCCCACTTAAGACTCCAGTCACAAGACCCAGGCTGTTACCTGTGCTTCTGACCAACTGGCTAGAGATTGGAGGTTCCAGTGACCTTCTCCTCAGGTTCAGTTAATTTTCTAGAGCAGCTCACAGAATTCAGGGAAACACTTAATGTTAACCAGTTTATTAAAGGATATGATAGAAGATGTGAATCAATAGCCAGATAAAGAGATACACAGGGAGAGGTCCTGAACAAAGGAGCTTCATGGAACTTGGGGCCCAGCTCCGTGGCACATGGAAGCATTCTGGTTCCCCAAGTATGGACCCTCTCTGAAAAAGGACCAAAAAACTGTCCTCTCGTCCTTTTAATGGAGGCGTCATTACTGACTGAGTCATTGACCAATGGCTAATTCAACCTCCAGCCCCTTCCGCCTTGCTGGAGGTCAAGGGTGTGAGACTGAGAGTTCCAACCCTCAAATCATATAATTGATTCTCCTGGCAGCCCCCTACCCTTGCATGGGGTCCAAAAGTCACCTTCATTAATAATAATACACCCATTTCACCTTTATGGTTCTGAAACATTTTCAGGGACTGTGGATGAAGACCAAATATACTGGAGAAATACATTTTGGTCATCTGAATGACCAGGTGTATATTTCTTCTAATCATTATGTTGCACCTACCAAGTGTCATATGCTGTGCTAGTTCTTACTCTCAATAAATTCATAGTCTGGCGATCAATCGGCAAGTAAACCAATGAGAACAATATGGGAGAAGTGCTTGAATGCGAAGAGGGTTCAAACCCACTTCGAAGAAAGGCTCCCCACTGCTTTACATGGGAGTAAGGCTTAAAAGACGAGGGCTTACACAGATCTTGAGGAGGGTAAATTCTATGCAGAGGGAGTGGCAATATAATGCATTCGCAGGCATGGAGGCGGATGGGGGCATCCGGAGGTGAATGGGTGAAGGCCAGAGAGAGAGACACCAGAATACGTCATCGTTGGGTTTTTCTTATATGCCCTGCTAAGGAATTCATGTGAGCATGCACCCCTGTTTGTATTTACACCCCCACCTTATTCCAGAGAGGATTTAAAGTGGCTGTTGTCATAGAGCTTGGATTGTATTATGAATGCAATTGAGTGTAATTGAAGGATTTTAAGCAGGGAATGACATGCTCAGGCATGCATTTAAGAAAGATTACTCAGGCAATGCAGAAAATAAATTGTAAGGGGTACAGGGAAAGGGACGAGACTTCAGGCAGTTAAGGTAGAATAGAGGCAATTACAATAATCCACGGGAAAATGAAGCAGGCCTGAACTAATGCAGTGGCACTGGGAATGGAGAGGGGCTGGGTAGATTTGAGATGTACTTAAGATTGGACAGATTAATTTCTAAGCTAGTGGACCTAATGATACTTAACGCTATGGGAGTAAACTGAGTAGAAAGAAATTACTCAGGAAATGTGTCTTGATCAGGAATTTGAACAAGGGAGACAAGTGATCTAGACAATTTGCCTGATATTAGAGAGCATTTATAGTGGAGAAATATACAGTTTCAAGTACTGTGGATTTATTTTGAATTTCCATTTGAAACATCAGCCTAGTTTCTTTTAAGCACAGCCCGATTTCTTGCAAGATACAAACTCCAGGGATTGTCATAACTGCCCTTGAAGCTGCTGAGTGCATTTTTTCAAAGGAGAACTGTTGCTAGCAACACCTCAAGATATAAAAACACATCTCACTCTCATGTCTACTTTGCAGCATGCGGAAACTGGGGGAGATGATGTTTCTCTAGAACGGAAGACACCCAGTTAAAGCAAACACTTTCCACGGGAATTTAAAGTCCAATAACTTGGATTAGACATTATAAGTCAAAGAGTGTAGTACAGATCCTGGAGAATAATCTGTTCTCAGTAAGTCTTCTTGGGATCTGAAACCACTTCAAAAAAAAAAAAAAAAGAAGAATTTTAACAATTATCATTGAAAGAACTGACTTTAATTCAAATGCAAAATTTGAGAAATTTAAATATAATAGAATGTGGCTTATAGAGAAATAAACTGGGGTAAAAGTTTCCTGTTGGGGTGAGGACGTGTTTTTTGTAAATGGGGAGTGAATTTAAAAGAGACGATAGTAAATGTTTGGCCATAAGGGAAGTTCATGCTTTCCTTCCAAGAGTTTCAATAGGAGCGTAGAATCACTACCTAAATGAAAATTTAGGCTATAAAAAATATGCACAGCTGAGAGTGATTCTGTTTTAAAATGTATATGTAACAGTGTTATCCTAAAAACATAAAGATGGTTTAAGATTAAGTTATTTGTTAATGTGTCAAAATCCATAGATAGCACAAAAAAACAAGCTAAAAAGTAGTCTTGAAAGATACCTAAAAGACATTTGATAACATTGAACACTTTCTTTTCCTTCCTTCCTTCCTTCCTTCCTTCCTTCCTTCCTTCCTTCCTTCCTTCCTCTCACAGAGTTGGTTCCTGTAGGGATTAGGATTATATCACAAGGACAGTGAGAAGCAACCCAGGGTTCTGAATAGCAGAGGCTGAGAGAAATGAAGAGAATGAAGAGTATAGCACTGTTGATGGGAGAATGCACCTTGCCTCTGACTGCCGAGGTTCACACCCATCCTAATCCCTTTGGGTGAATCTTTAAACTTTCATAATTTTGGCTTTTTCATTCATAAAATAGAGATGATAGTAATAGAATCCACCTGAGGGGATTATCTGAAATTACCCATCTAGTGTTTAGCAGAATCTTGGCCAACATGACTAACACTTAGTAGGTGGTCTTCAGCATTATGATCAGTTATGGTGTTTAGACACATTTATTCCAGAGGGTCTGGAAACATCCAGGAGGGGACATTTAAAAGATATTTGTCAATAAAGGCCTGGACCTCTGGAAAGAGACTTGAACCAGATGTACATTTGAGAATCAACATGTATATAGTATTTGAAACATTTTACACAGTGGGGGAAAGGTTGATTATTGACTAAATGGTTGTGACAACTGGTTAGTCACTAGAGATACAAAATAAAGTTAAATCCTTCTCACAATGTGAACATATAGTGTAAAAGGATTAAATGCCTTAATGTAAAAAGTGTTAAAATACTACCTTAAAATAAGAAAAATCTTTGTAAAGCAGAAACACAAAGCAAAAGCTATAAAAGAAAATATAGATGTATTTGAATACATTGAAGTTTTTAAAAAATTAAAGCTAAAAACCAAAGTTTTAAAACAAGAACACACGGGAAAATATAGCAAGTAACATGAAGAGAAATACTACAGATGCTAAAGAGCATCTATAGTTAAACAAGGAAGGGGCTAACAGAAGTAGGTAAAGCATATGATCACATAATTAACGAAAGAAGAAATTAAATTAAATCAACATTACATATTATTTGCCCATTCGGCCAGCAAAATATCTTAACATTTTGAAGTTTTAATGAACGTTCATTAAGTGTTACTGAAGGTAAAAGCAAATATGTACTCTAAAGCAGTAATTTTGCAATTCTTTGGTCATTTACCAATAACATAGTTTTCTAAAACTACAAACACTTTCATATTTTTTTAAGAGATTCATTATTTAGTTTAGAGAGAGAGAGAGAGCGTGAGCAGGAGGGGCAGAGGGAGAAGGAGAGAGATACTCAAGCAGACTCTGTGCTGAGCTTAGAGGCCAAGTGCGGGGTCGTTCTCATGACCCTGAGACCACGACCTGAGCTGAAACCAAGAGTCAGACACTCAGCTGACGGTGCCACCCAGGCACCCCGCAAACGTTTTCATTTTTTAAATTAATATTTATTCTTAACTTTAAAGAGTTGAAATGTTATAAATATTCATATCTAAAACTAAATCACTCGTCTACATTTTTTCAATGCAATCTAAATCTAAGAATTATTTGACATCCACGATCAGATCATTCACTTTTTAAAAAATAGACTCTTCTTTAAGATTTGGAAACTGTACTTAGTTTTATTTCTCTTTGAATTTATATTTCTATTCCCCTTCCTTCATTTATCTTTATCCTAATGTAATATATTTTATACTTCTACAATTTCATCTATCATTTTCTGATTTGATCTTTTTTATCCACAACGAAATTCAACTTGAAATTTTAAAACTTATTTTATTCCTTCTAGCCATGCATATTTTATAGAGTGAGTTGTGTTCGTAGTTATCGGTAGTATATTATTGAGCAGAACTACATACAATATTGAATATGTTATAAATAACCAGTAAACATAAAAAGCAAAATTTTAATGGATATCCGTCTGTGTGGTAGGCGGAATAACAGCTCCCAAAAATGTTCTTACTCTAATATCCGAGACCTGTGTTTTACGACCTAAAAGCAGAAGACGGAAGTGGAAAAGTCAGAGAGATGAGACAATGGGAGAAAAGTCAAGAAAGATTCCAAGCCTGAGAGAGACCGTCTACCATTGCAGGAACTGAAGATGGGGAGGCCAGTGGAGGGCCAATGAGGGTAGCCTCCAGAAGCTGACAACCATTAAGAAAAGGGGGACCCCCGACTTACAGCCTCAAGACACTCTATTCTCCCAAAAACCAGAATGAGGAAGGAAACGGATTCTACCCTCACATCTCCAGAGAGGAGACCTCGTGTTCTGTTCAGAACATGCTTTCTCATCTTTTGCAGTATGAGCCGGCTGAGCATTCTCCAAATAAATCTTCAAGTTCTGATTCCTTTTTTGCTTAACAATGCCCTTCAATTTTTCTCTCCCCTCTCAGATTTCACTGTAAGGGAGGGGTAAGGAGAAACCAAGCCATGCCTTCAACATTTTTCTTAGAAATCTCTTCAGCTAAATACCCAGTTTCATCGCTCACAAGTTCTACCTTCTACAGAATACTAGAACACAAGGACACCAAGGTCTTTGCCGCTTTTGTAAAAATGATCTCCTCTCTCCCAGTTTTCAATAACAAGTTCCTCGTTTCCATTGCAGACCTCACCAGGATGTCCATTAGCGCTGACATTTCTACCAGCATTGGATTCATGATGATGTATATACTCTCTGACTCGACAGCGGCTTCCCCCATAGGGCCTTTCTTTGTTCCCTGAGCCCCCACCAGAGTCGCCTTTAATGGACCTAGTAAAGTCACCTTGCCACCAAATGAAATGCCACATCAGAGGCATTGTTTCAAGATCAGGAGCTGCTTAAATTGTAAACACATAAACCGAGGGACTGAGGACTTCTTCCTGACTTCTTCGTGTCTCACTAGCCTAGGCGGGACTCTTTACAGAATACTTACTTAGGCAGAATATCCGTCTGCTCTCTTACTACGTGTAGTACCTCACACTTCCCTCATCTGGGTCAGATTCACTGTGAATTCCATTTGGGGACATCTGGGGTAAAGGGATCACATGCTGATTCTCCTCTGCCTGTGCGACCAGGGACAGCTGCACCGATATAAGATTTTCATTAAAAAAAAAGGTGTGGCAAACATAAGTTTCGAGATCTTTCAGTAGAAGACAGAACCTTCTGAAGCACAGAGCACACCAAAGACAAGGCCCTGTGGACGAGCCATGGGGAGAAACGAAGGGTCAGAGCAGTGAGGGGAGAGCCAAGCTAGGAGTCCCCAGGAGTGACCCAGCGAACATGTGTAATGGCCCTGCATGTCCCACTAGTTAACTGTGTGACTTAATCAAGTCACCTACCTCCTGAGCTTCTATTCCCTCTTCTATTGGAAAAAAAAAAAAAAGCAAGGATTAGATTAGATGGCTTTTAAAGATTTTTTTCTTCTACTTCCAAAATTCTGTAGTTTTTAATACATTCAGACATTCTTTCACATGCTCTGACTACTAGAAACTCCACCTTCTTTTAATAAATTCTATTTACTTGCAGGTGGTTGGACTATTAAGAAAAGCAAATTGTTTAAATAATGTCTGACTCTTTGACTGGCTTGACTCCCCTAACGGGCCATACATATAATTTTTTTTTCTGGGTAGTGATTTTTTAGGTACATCAATCAAGTAGTCAGCATTTATTGCATGGAGCTAATTAACTTTCGAAATGACATTTTCATTTGTAACATTGGTTGAGATTTGAACTCAGATCTCATCAATGAAAAGCAGCTGCGCTAATAATCCGAGCCCCTAATTCTCCCTGCTTAGCCTCACCATAAATGTGTGATTAATCGCAGGTTTAAGGGAGTTCTCAGTTACTGTGAAAACAAATCATTACCAGAAACTGGCATTCCCAATTTATTTTATTTATTTTATTTTTATTTTTATGACTTATACCCTATTCTCCATATTTTCCATATGTTCTGGGTCCTTTTCATCCATTCAGGACCTTGTGGAAAGCTCAGCTCACCCCATCTCCTAATGGGTCATGATAAACAGGAGAATGTTATTTTCTCTCCACTTTTCCATTTCGGAAAGATGTAGAAATATGAGCACTTTCTAGGAAGAGGTGAGAGGATGGTGTCTTTGACAACAGGACAGAGTGAACACAGAGATGAACGCAGTTACTCCTCATCTCAGGTCACTACCGCAAATACAAACGTCAGCTCCCTGTTAGATCCGGACACGTGAGCGGTTAGGAGCCTGGGAATGGGCAGAGGGACCTGATGGTGGCTTATCTTTACTGAATTCTCCTTCACTTTTTCTTTTTCGATTTTAGGGGAAAGTTAGGGAAACTAGAGAAACAATTTGACCTCTGTTCTCCTGTTTGTCAAGCACCAAAAATTGTTAGAGGAATTTTACCATTTGGAGAGTATTTGAGGGATATTCTGATTAAATAAACTTTGAGGGTGCTGAGGCACTCTTCATGAAGCAGTGAGAACTGCCTTGGGAATCCAGTCGGAAGAGACATGTCTTACTAGGAAGCCAGGGACAGAGATGACACTTGGCACAGCCAAATGCAAGCTTGAATCTGAAGTCACAGGGTGCATCCAGCCTCTGTCACCTGCCGCTCAAATCTGCAGCTCCTTGTAGACCAGCATTTCCAGTTGAGGACCAGCAAAGAATTAATGTATTTGACAACAGTTCACAAGACTCCATAGCGATATCAACTAGACAGGCTAGGGAGTGTGTGTGTGAGTGTGTGTGTGAGTGTATGTGTGTAACTTATGCCTTACACACCAAAATCTCCCAAGTCCTTGAGTGTTGTAAGGACACCTTTTCCATGAATATCTACAGAAATTGCCTTTATCCTCTCTCTTAGGAGGAAGGCAAAGACCTCTCTGCTTAAATGGGTGGCTTTTCTAGAGGAACTTAGGTTCTCGTGGTCACTGCTTTCTCCACGTTCCTGTTCTTACTGAACTTTCCTTTATTTTGTTTATGTCTCATGGGAGTGTTCTCTTTTCCCCACCCAGTATAAGCCCTGAAAACATCCCCTTCACCTTGACCTTCCCCCAAAACCACCACCCTAAGCCAGTTCTGTATAATGAACACATAAGGAAGTTTGAAGTTAAACAATGAAACAAGGTAGTTCCATTGCAAGATCTCACAGTAACCAACTGAGCAGGTCTTTGCATGAAAATCCCATTGGCTGATCCCGTATCAGGAAATTTCTCACTGGCTGTCTCTTTGTCTGCCCTGTTTTACACTTCCTTCTTTCACTTGTGGCCAGCCTCCAATTTCCTCCTCCCCATGCTGATTTGTTTCTTCACCAAAATAGTGTAGCCCTTCACTCACGACCTCAAAGGTTTCGGTCCCACCATTGACTAGCCCAAATCTCAGGTTGCTCTAGGAGACAAAAATGGTTTTACTTTGTCTCCGGATCAAATTCTTAGGCAAACCAAGCTTCCCCCACACCAGCCTTTATAAGTAAAGAAGAGTTAATATGAAATGCCATCTCCCCAATATGAATTCTAGGAGCACCCCAGAAGGCAGAACTGCCAACAGTCAGGTCTGTGTTGTGTTTTGTTTTACTTCTCACAGTGTATTTTGTTTGTCACCTAAGGTCACCCTCACCTAGACTCACACTCTTATATTCTGCCTGTTTCTCATTCTCTCTCTCACACACACAGACACACCCTTCCCTTTCACTCACATATTCTCTTTAAAATCCACACATTGAGGGGTGCCTGGGTGGCTCAGTTGGTTAAACCTCTGCCTTCAGCTCAGGTCATGATCCCAGGGTCTTGGGATCGAGCCCCATGTCGAGCTCGCTGCTCAGCAGGGAGCTGACTTCTCTCCCTCTGCTAGCTGTTCCCCTCCGCATGTGCTCTCTCTATCAAATAAATAAATAAAATCTTTTTTAAAAAATCCACACACCGGTAAACATAGGAAATCAAATGAACTAGTCATAATCCTTCCTCTTTCAGTGTCTCTACTCTGAGACAGAGAAAAAAAAAGAAAGAGGAAGGTCACAGAAAGCAAAAGCCAGGAAGGCAAAAAATGGAAGTAATAAGGAGGAAAAAGAAAAAAGTTAAGTAGGTAGCGTCTTAGCATGTTTGATCTCAGAGGATCAAGGAAGCAGTGGAGAAGTGAGTTCTAAATGAGGGCGTTACTGCCCTGTGAGCAGGGTCTCCCGGTGTTCAGCTCAGCCCTGGATCACCCCGAGGTGGGGGTTGAATGCTAACATAAACCTGTGTACACAGCCGACATGTCCCCCTGGAGACATCACACAGGCTCACTCGAACTGTATCGGCCTTTTATGTAAGAGCTGCCCCCTCTTCCTCTGCAAAGGATGACAGCCGGAGGGGAATGAGGTTATTGGGATTAAAACAAAACAAAACAAAACAAAACACACACACACACACACACACACACCAGTTACAGACCTTTCTTTTATAACTTTTTTCCCTTTAACTTTGTTAAGATGTTGTGAGCAATGTAGCTAGTTCTCCATGCATTAACAAGAATAGCTTGATTTTTATGTTTTGCTTCTCGTTCTGGCACAACGTTGACCAGAAATTGGGACCGCAGGAAGGAGATTCAGAACATAAAGATCAGGGTCCGTGCGTCTGGGTGAGCAGGAAGCTGTGTCCCCAGGAGGTCTTTTCTTATAACATTTCCAGCCTTATAATTCACCCTTCTGAGGTTTAGCAAAGTAGCCAGAGTAGCCAAAGCCGGGGGTGTTAATACAAGCCAAACCTCAGCCCCTTTCAAGGCTCCCTCTGGTGCCTTCTGAGCTCTAGGACAGCTCCTCCACCCTGAGTCGCCACCACCCGCTTTGAAACCGTGGCTTTGGAGAAGGTCATGCCCACAGACACGTCTTTCTCTGTGTGTGACCGGCCTCTGCCAACTTGTGGTGAGACTTTGCATGCCAAATGTAACCAATTACAGGAGTCCCCATCCTGTGGCTGAAGGCATCTGTTTGTGGGAGAATATTCCCTGCATGCTGGGATTAGAGACCACTGGGCTCCCCAGGACATCTGGAAGAGAGTCTTCCTGGAGCTGGCACTTCCCCACGGAGGGCATTATTTTCCCTATGACAGTATCTACAGCTGTATCTTTTAGACCAAGGCCTGTGAAACCATTAGCTATCCAAAAGAGGCTTCTGGGCCACCCAATATCCGTTATTTCTTTAATCTATTGGGTCCCAGAGCCTTCAGGGGAAACTGGGACAAAATGGGAAAATGACTGAGAAGACTCAAAAAAGAAATTGAGAAATAGCTTGAAAACTGTCCCCAGGGGCGCCTGGGTGGTTCAGTTGGTTAAGCATCTGCCTTCAGCTCACGTCATGATCCCGGGGTCCTGGGATTGAGCCCCACATTGGGGGCGGGGGTGTCTCTGCTCAGCGGGGAGCCTACTTCTCCCTCTCCCTGTGCTGTGCCTCCTGTTTGTACGCTGTCTCTCTCTTTCTCTCCCTCTCTCTTTCTCTCTCCCTCTATGTCAAATTAAATAAATAAAATCTTAAAAAACAAACTGGGGCATCTGGGTGGCTCAGTCGGTTGGGTATCTGCCTTCAGTTTGGGTCATGGTCCCAGGGTCCTGGGATTGAGTCCCACATCGGGCTCCTTGCTTGGCAGGAAGCCTGCTTCTCCCTCTGCTTACCGCTCCCCCTGTTCTCTCTCTCTCTGTGCATGTAATCAATCAGTCATTAAGCAAATATCTTTAAAAATTAAAAAAAAAAAAACTGTCCCCAAATTAGCAGTCAACGTTTTTTCTAGCTGATCATGAAAATTTTGAAGTCTCTATCACATCAGTTCCCTCTTGTCCAATTCCATGACACTTTCATTATCTCCCATCTGGATTGTTGTAAAATCTTTGCCAGCGTTCTGCTTCCCTCTGATCCCTCTGTCTTCCAAATTATCAAGTTATCTTTCTGAAACTAAACATCTAAGAATATTTTTTATCTTTAGTGGCTGTCTCTCCTCTATGGCATAAAATGAAGAATTTTTAATATATGCTCTTCTCACACATTGGGGTATTTACATTGCCCACCCATGTCGTGTACATCCATGTCAGTATTCCACTGTTACCCCTTCCGGAATATTCTGCTTCTTGTATTAGCAAAGTGCTGCTCCTCCAAAGACCAACCCATTCCATCGTCTGCTCTGTAAGGTCTTGCCCTTTTCTAGAGCTACTTCCGCTTCTGCTTCGGTTTTATCTTCCATCATACGTACCTCTTTTATAGAATGCATCCTGTTGTAAACTACTGACATCATAAGTCAATAGTTTGGCTCCTGTAATATTAAATAAACTCAATGAGAATACAGACCACATTTTGGATCCTATTATAAAACATGGCATATAAAAAGTGTTCAATAAACATTTGATAAATATCTGATGAAAAATGAATTAATAAATGAACAAAGGGTTCATTCAGTGAAACTAATGGAAAGCATGTTTGCTACGAATAATGTAAAACAGTGGCTAATCTATGCACAATTCCGTGTGTTCACATATGTATGAGGAGTGACACAATTTATATAAAACCTAATAGACAAATACACATAAAATCCAACACTTTACATTTTCTTTGGATATATACATGCAACTTGCATTTGTTTTACTGAAAAATACGTCCTGAAGGTCTTTTGGAGTCCTGTATTTGTTTGGCTTGGGTTTTTCTTTTTTCATTTTACCTTTCTGATTACTGCTTTGGATTCCAGAGACCAGGTATATCCCCAATTTTTTTGCTATCCTTCTTGGCTGTAAGATGTTTAGGTGGACTCTATTTTTTTTTCACTGTTAGGAGCAATTGCTGCTATGAAACCTTTGGGCAAACATGCATCCTTGTGCACATTGCTAGGTCATAGGAAATGCACACTGTACCTGTCACTCAATCCTATGGAGTAGTTACTTCTGTTGTACCCTCACCAGCATCAGACACACTGAACGATTGTCTGTCTTTCTGCTGTTCTAGCCTCCCATTACATCCCCACAAAATTCCTCATTGATAGAGTCTGGAAATCTAGTTTCAGATCTTTCTTTCTTTTCTTTCTTTCTTTTCTTTCCTTCATTCTTTTTTTCTTTCGTTCTTTTTTTATTTCTTTCTTTCTTCTCTTTCTTTCTTTCTTTTTTACAATGAGTGTTTATTAAACTAAGCATTAAGTTTTCCTAATTCATTGCTCACCTTTGATTTTTCTAACAAATTATTTCTTCTCAGATTCATCTTTCTTATTGCTGGTATATATCTTATTAGAATTCTTTCAGAATTCTTTCAGGAGTTTAACTGTCTTATTATTCGTGTGTGGAAAACTAGTTTCTTCTCACACTTATGCCTGAATACCTCTAGGTAAAGAACTATAGGCTTAAAAGAAATTTTCACAGCATTTTAAAATTTAAGTATTGTCGGGGCGCCTGGGTGGCACAGCGGTTGAGGCGTCTGCCTTCCTCGGGGCGTGATCCCGGCGTTACGGGATCGAGCCCCACATCAGGCTCTTCCACTATGAGCCTGCTTCTTTCTCTCCCACTCCCCCTGCTTGTGTTCCCTCTCTCGCTGGCTGTCTCTATCTCTGTCGAGTAAATGAATGAAATCTTTAAAAAATAATAATAATAATAAAAAAATAAAATAAAATTTAACTATTGTCTAGCATGTAAAATGCTCACTGTGTTCTTACATTCATATTGATGAGAACTCTTTTTTATTGTATTCAGTTAGCCAACATATAGTATATCTTTAGTTTTTAATCGAGTGTTCAACAATTCGTTAGTTGGGTATTAACACCCAGTGAGAACTCTTATGTCAATATGATTCTCCATCTATTATAGGTAATCCTTATTTTTTTCCCTACTCTGATAGCTTTACATTTTTTCTCTTGATTTTGGACATTCTAGAATTTTAATGTCATAATTTGTATCATCAATTAATATAATAATTTAATATCATAATTTTAATATCCATACCTGATGGAACACTGAAGGTTGGTAGGTAATTTAAAAACTTCTAAATATTTGGTTGTTTTATATTAGATGGATTGGCCATCTGAATGGTGAAGTACTTACTGGATTTTATTTATTTATTTTAAAAGATGTTATTTACTTATTTATTTATTTATTGAGAGAGAGAGAGAGAGAGAGAGCAGGAGGAGGAGCAGAGAGGGAGGGAGAGGAACGGGGAAGAATCCTAGGCAGACTCTGTGCTGAGCTCGGAGCCCAATGTGGGGTTCCTTCTCATGACCCTGAAATGACCTGAGCCAAAATCAAGGGTCAGATGCTTAACCGACTGCCACCCAGGCACCCCTGAACTTTATTTTATTTTATTTTATTTTATTTTATTTTATTTTATTTTATTTTATTTTATTTTATTTTATTTTATTTTATTTTATTTTATTTTATTTTATTTTATTTTATTTTATTTTATTTTATTTTTGAGTGAGTTCTTTTCTTAATTTATTTAAATTTTTTAAATTTATTTTTTATTTTTACCTATTTTTTATTTATATTTTTATTTTTTTATTTGTATTTTATTTTTTATTTACTTAAATTTCTAAATATTTAAATATTTATTTAAAGTCAGTTAGTCAACATATAGTACCTCATTAGTTTCAGATGCAGAGTTCAGTTATTCATCAGTTGCATATAACACCCAGTGTTCATAACATCACATGCCCTCCTTACTGCCCATCACCCTGTTACCCCATCCCCCCACCCACTTCCCCTCCAGGAACCCTCAGTTTGTTTCCTGTACTTCAGAGTCTCTCATGGTTTGCCTCCCTCTCGGTTTTCGTCCCCTTCAGTTTTCCCTCCCTTCCCCTGTGATCCGCTGAGTTCTGATCCTAGCTCTGTACTGATAGGCTTGTGCCTATCATCTGGGTTTAAAAAACTTCTCTGGGCATTACCTTCCTCTTCCTTCATACAGGAAATAAGGAGGTTATAGAAAGTTATGTCTAAGATCCTTTTCAGTCATAAAATGGTGTGCAAGGAACTCCAGGACTTTACAAACTTTAAGAGATTTGATATGGTTCTTTTTTCTTTCTCAAGACAATATCAAACCTATATTATCCCAGTGATATTCCTACCTATTATAACTATTTCATGGAAGTGATTTCTAGAAGTATAATGTCTCTTAATTCCCTTCTGTGTGTTTCTTTTTATTGCAACTACATTTCTTTTCAAAGTACGACATTAAAAATCAGGAGAATATATAAGTATAGGAATGTTGTTAAATGTTTCTTTTAATCTAGGTCAGTGAATTAAAGAAGGAGCCTGTATGTGAATTCTATATATATTCCGACTTTTGCCAAAAGGATACTTACACAATCACAAAGGGAATTCTAGAAAGCAAAAGGTTGCTCCCTCTGAAAGGCATAGGAGCCCTCTGAATTAAAGCTTCCGACCTCTGAGTACCAGGCTGCCCCTGATTAAAAACAAATGGAACATACACTCTGGAGCATAAGTCTACCTGATTTATGGTTTGGAAAATTAAGTTACTATTACTTATGGGGCTTGGAAGCAAAGGCCCAATGCAATAGCTAATTGAGAGTAGAGAAGGGGTATATGCTGAAATTGGGAAAATATATTTTAGAGAATGGCTGAGTGAAGACATCAGGGTATGTAATTAAATGGCCTTAAAAAAAAAAAGTCACACTCTCTACAACCTCTTATATCAAACAATTGGAATGTGTTTGTTTTATTAACTAGTCTTCTGCCATTGGTTCCATCAAGCTGGGTCCTACTGAGTGAACCTTCCCTGTTGACGGACTCTAGTAAACATATTAAACTCCCATGACCAGGGTCATTCTCCCATAAATAAAGACTCTTTAAAATGCAGGCAATTATTAGGTTTTGGTAAGCTACACAGATGCCTTCTAGTTTTTCAATAGTCATAAGAGTGTATTTTGGTGGGTTTTTGGGCTCATCCAATACATTTCCAGTAAATCCTGGGAAGGAATTTTGTTTTCATAAGAAGCAGGGACCAGGAGGTTCTGGATGTGAAAGTTAAACCCTGGAAGACTGGGAGGGAGGGAGACCATGCCCATCGCCCTTGCCCCCAGTTCTCTTCCCAGTGTAAAGCCACTGTCCAAGCAGCTCAGGAAGTTGCAGGGTAAGGAACTAAACTTTCGGTTATTTCTCAGAATTGGGCAGTGATGATATGAGCGATAAAATTGGTGACATATGTAGAGACATTTTATTTTTAGTGGACAATCAAACATTCCAGACTGATTGCTGTAATTTACTCGAGCAAGTACCAAAAATCTTTGAAATTGAAGGGTGATGCTGTCTAATCATCAGAAGACCGCTTTTATTATCATTGCACTTGCACTGAGGAAATATGGATATATACTTATTTAAATACAATGAAGGCCTATTTTGCTAATCGGGAGTTATTTTTTCTAAACGAGACAGTAAGCGAATATTTCCCCTACATACTGTCATTTTTTAAAATGCATCCACTTCATCAATAGTTGTGGTTCTCATCTGTGGGTGATTTTGCCCTCTAAGGAAAATTTGGCAGTGTTTGGAGACATTTTTGCTTGTCACATTGGGACAGGAGTTTTCTTCTAGTATCTAGAGGGTAGAGGCCAGGAATGCTACCAAATTCCCTAAAGTGCAAAGAACAGTTTCCCTCCCCTCCTCCCCCCAAAAAGAATTATTCAGCCTGAAATATCAGTAGTGCCAAGGTTGAGAAACCCTAATTGAGAGAGACCTTNCGCTACCTGGTATGTAGATCATTAGCTCCATAAATGATAATCCATGGACACATAGAGCAAACGGAGAGATTACTAATTATTATTCTAAGTGGACTCAACTTATAAAAAATTCAGTTTACACATAATTTTTCAGAAGTGCATTTATTGTTGAAAATGAGCTATAGATGTACAGATTTAAACCAACCAAACCATAAAAACAAAGCCCAGTGATGACGCCACGTTTAGAGGGGAAGCATCCTCCCAATGCCTGCCCCAGCACTTCGTCCACAGTAAGAACTCAGTAAATACCTGCTGAATGAGCCTTTTAAAAAATCATTTAGCTGTTTAAAATATATGTGTGCTTAATAGTTTCTGTAATTTCTTTTTAATGAAGATCTAAAATGGCCCACATGAGAAAAAAAAAATCCTTCCTAAAGCAAATAAGTCCTCATCTTTCCCTAATTTAAGTAAGATTAAATCTTTAAAAATGGTTTGGTTTTAAAGGTGAGGACTTGGTTGAAATAGTAAGTAGTTTTCTGAGATACACAGTTTTCAGATACAGAAACATTTGTGTGACATTCTGAGGAACATTTCTCCCCTCCCCAAGCTGTGCTGTTCCTGGGACCCCCTTTCCTCCATCAGTCACAGTAAGAATAAAGTCTTAACTTCAGCTCACCAGCCTGAGGTAACAAAGATGTTTCACACCCACTAATTAGGGGCTGGCAGGTAACCCATCGAACTTGACCCCTGAGATGGAAAACACATGCTTCATAAATTGTTTGGTTACACTTCCTGCCCCTCTGATTAGAGATGCTTACACATAGGCTGCCCGTCCACAGGTCTCTAACCTTTCGGGGTTTGTGGTCTGGAATTTCGGAACAGAGACAAAGAGAAAGAGATCCAGAGAGACTAAGAGCTGGGGACAGCTGATCTGCCATAGAAGTTTTCAGACTTTCACTGAAGTGCCTCCTTCTCCCTCAGTCACATAAATGCAAAGACAGAAATGTCGTTAAGCAAAGAAACATTAATTAAGTCTGTCTAGTTGTACATAAGCATATATAGAAAACACGTTTCACACACTCTTAGTCATCTAACTTAAATCGATGATTCCAGACTAGCATAACTTTCCTTTATTATAAAGGATTTTAAAAGATTACAAGATATAAAAGAATTACATATAAGAATAATAAGATTGGGAATGAAAGTTAAGGGTATTGTAACAAAACAAAACTTCAGTCTAAATTCCTATTTATTTATGTATCTTATCTACCTATCGTGTGTGTGTGTGTGTTTGCACACGCACATGCACGTGTGTACATATTCTTTATGCGATAGAAGAAAATTATACTAATGTTTATCTCTATGGTCAAGGATGATATTAGTCATATTTTATTTCTAAAATATAACAGACTAACCTGTACAGACAGTCTATTGGAAATAAATTAATGGCTGCCTGATGTAAGTTAAGTGTGACTTAAGGGCGACAAATAAGTGTGTTGAGAAAAATGCATTATGCATTTTTTAAATTT
>NW_024424897.1:8832096-8865802 GCF_017311325.1 Ursus maritimus | reverse complement strand
TGTAAAGCCACTGTCCAAGCAGCTCAGGAAGTTGCAGGGTAAGGAACTAAACTTTCGGTTATTTCTCAGAATTGGGCAGTGATGATATGAGCGATAAAATTGGTGACATATGTAGAGACATTTTATTTTTAGTGGACAATCAAACATTCCAGACTGATTGCTGTAATTTACTCGAGCAAGTACCAAAAATCTTTGAAATTGAAGGGTGATGCTGTCTAATCATCAGAAGACCGCTTTTATTATCATTGCACTTGCACTGAGGAAATATGGATATATACTTATTTAAATACAATGAAGGCCTATTTTGCTAATCGGGAGTTATTTTTTCTAAACGAGACAGTAAGCGAATATTTCCCCTACATACTGTCATTTTTTAAAATGCATCCACTTCATCAATAGTTGTGGTTCTCATCTGTGGGTGATTTTGCCCTCTAAGGAAAATTTGGCAGTGTTTGGAGACATTTTTGCTTGTCACATTGGGACAGGAGTTTTCTTCTAGTATCTAGAGGGTAGAGGCCAGGAATGCTACCAAATTCCCTAAAGTGCAAAGAACAGTTTCCCTCCCCTCCTCCCCCCAAAAAGAATTATTCAGCCTGAAATATCAGTAGTGCCAAGGTTGAGAAACCCTAATTGAGAGAGACCTTTCCCTACCTGGTATGTAGATCATTAGCTCCATAAATGATAATCCATGGACACATAGAGCAAACGGAGAGATTACTAATTATTATTCTAAGTGGACTCAACTTATAAAAAATTCAGTTTACACATAATTTTTCAGAAGTGCATTTATTGTTGAAAATGAGCTATAGATGTACAGATTTAAACCAACCAAACCATAAAAACAAAGCCCAGTGATGACGCCACGTTTAGAGGGGAAGCATCCTCCCAATGCCTGCCCCAGCACTTCGTCCACAGTAAGAACTCAGTAAATACCTGCTGAATGAGCCTTTTAAAAAATCATTTAGCTGTTTAAAATATATGTGTGCTTAATAGTTTCTGTAATTTCTTTTTAATGAAGATCTAAAATGGCCCACATGAGAAAAAAAAAATCCTTCCTAAAGCAAATAAGTCCTCATCTTTCCCTAATTTAAGTAAGATTAAATCTTTAAAAATGGTTTGGTTTTAAAGGTGAGGACTTGGTTGAAATAGTAAGTAGTTTTCTGAGATACACAGTTTTCAGATACAGAAACATTTGTGTGACATTCTGAGGAACATTTCTCCCCTCCCCAAGCTGTGCTGTTCCTGGGACCCCCTTTCCTCCATCAGTCACAGTAAGAATAAAGTCTTAACTTCAGCTCACCAGCCTGAGGTAACAAAGATGTTTCACACCCACTAATTAGGGGCTGGCAGGTAACCCATCGAACTTGACCCCTGAGATGGAAAACACATGCTTCATAAATTGTTTGGTTACACTTCCTGCCCCTCTGATTAGAGATGCTTACACATAGGCTGCCCGTCCACAGGTCTCTAACCTTTCGGGGTTTGTGGTCTGGAATTTCGGAACAGAGACAAAGAGAAAGAGATCCAGAGAGACTAAGAGCTGGGGACAGCTGATCTGCCATAGAAGTTTTCAGACTTTCACTGAAGTGCCTCCTTCTCCCTCAGTCACATAAATGCAAAGACAGAAATGTCGTTAAGCAAAGAAACATTAATTAAGTCTGTCTAGTTGTACATAAGCATATATAGAAAACACGTTTCACACACTCTTAGTCATCTAACTTAAATCGATGATTCCAGACTAGCATAACTTTCCTTTATTATAAAGGATTTTAAAAGATTACAAGATATAAAAGAATTACATATAAGAATAATAAGATTGGGAATGAAAGTTAAGGGTATTGTAACAAAACAAAACTTCAGTCTAAATTCCTATTTATTTATGTATCTTATCTACCTATCGTGTGTGTGTGTGTGTTTGCACACGCACATGCACGTGTGTACATATTCTTTATGCGATAGAAGAAAATTATACTAATGTTTATCTCTATGGTCAAGGATGATATTAGTCATATTTTATTTCTAAAATATAACAGACTAACCTGTACAGACAGTCTATTGGAAATAAATTAATGGCTGCCTGATGTAAGTTAAGTGTGACTTAAGGGCGACAAATAAGTGTGTTGAGAAAAATGCATTATGCATTTTTTAAATTTTAAATCTTAAATTTTTAAAAGGCAATTTCACAAAAACAACTGAACGTGACTTCACTTGTGAGCCAAGGGATAGAGTACTGGGAAGGGTCAGTGGGCACTTACTTATTAAACATGAGTAAATGAGTAAATCAGACTGATGCTGTGAGATGTTCAGTTGGGTGAAAAACAAGAAATACAACCTACTCTCTGCTTGTTTAATAAGCTTAACCATATGAAATTGCCGAGTTCATAGATCAACAATAAGTATCAACAATTTTACATGGTTTCATATAAAAATGTCATATAAGAAAAACATGCTTACCAGAAAATTTTAAATATCTCTTCTTACTTTTGAATTATCTGTGAGAATCTTCAAAGTTAACCCTGTCTTCCCCACCATTGGTGTGGGTGACATCTTAGAAGTAATTTCTTCCTCACTAGGCATTTACAATGAATTTCATGTCAGGAAAGAGCCAATCATTTCTGGATTCATTGGGATGGTGTGGAAATTGAAGCTGGGACTCCACAGCCATAGTGAGGCAAAGAGGTGCAATCTGGACAAAGAGGAGAAGGAACAGGCAACACACATAGAACCAGGCTCAATTCTAACTTTTTGACATATTTAATCTCAGAAGAACCCATTTTATAGATGTGGTAACAAAGGCACAGCTGCTTAGGTAATTCTGCTAAGGTCACCCATTTGTGAATGTTGAGACGGGATTCAAATCCAGGCACTGAACCCAGGCACTGTATTCCTCCCTAAATAGCATCCTGTCCTTCCTCTGCCCTTTACCCCAATTCAGATTTCTTCTTGGTATTTATCCTCACCTGATGAGTGAATTTACATGGGCTCATGTAATTGTTGTTTGTGTTAAATAGGAGGTTCCCGACTGTATCAACTGTGTCTGTTTCATTTGTGGGGGCATCCTCTGTGTTCAGACGTAGGAAATACTAAATAAATAGTTGTTGGAATAAATTATTGTGTGAATGAATGAATAAATGATTGAATGTGAACCCCACCCTTGACTAAGAAACAAAGAAAGACTTAAAGCACCAAGTCATCAAATTTAAGAATAAGTTCCTAATCAAACGTTGAGTTCCCAACATAAGGGATTGGGGGCCAAGCCTGAGGACATTCCCAGGGGCAGTCCTGAGGGTGAGGCTGAAGAAAGCGTGTTTTCTGCCCTGCCTAGTGGGAAGCACATGGTGCCAAGCCAGTTGTGTCAAGAATGTGTGCCATTCTTGCCTGTGTGCCTGATGTCTTCCAGTACCACCAACACTGTGAGTTCAAGTTCACTTTTCAGCTGCTTTCCAGCAGAGCCTTTGTACTGAGTCATGCACACTCTCTCTCTGATGAATTTCCAAGAGAATTGACCAGGATTCAGGTTTCACCCTGTGGCCCCAGATCAAAAAATTTCCCCATGAAATCCAAATACCCCAAACAAGGATTGAACCCATGCCTCAGTCCTAATTAGCACCAAAAGGTGGCCAGAGTTCCCACCGTGGAGAGGGGAAGTAGAAAAGGGTGGAAGATTGCATAATTGGACATGAAATGTTTCCATAAATTTAAATGAAAACTATTCGAACACATTTATACTTTTATGTATAATGATTCCAACGGCTTACTGAAGTTGCAGAAAAAGAAAACAAAATTGATGTTAGACAAAATAGATGAAGAGCATTTTCTTTTTCCAATGTTGTAAATGAAATGGAACATAAGGCAGAAGTCTTAACAGCAACAGTTAATACAAAGTACAACAAACGCAGACTCAACATATGCTCACCTACGGAAGCATTGGTGGAAGAGATGGGGCCAGAATTTGGGGAACCATGATCATTCTCAGTCCTTTAGCCCCAAGAAAAGGAAAGATGACAGCTGGAGAATTTCTCATCCCTCTTTTGGTTCAGAGTACAAAGGCCTCCATGTCTTGTCCACACACAGGCACATATGGAGCTCAAGATATATTAAGTGGAGAAATCACATTTGGTTCCTTAATACCACTCCCAATCCCAGAGCTCAAAGAGACATGGCAGTGGGCAGAGTGGAGCCTGGAGTTCATTCTTCCATCTACACATCCAGCCATCAGCCATTCAGCTGATGTCCATTGAGCCCTCATTCAATAAGAGGCAGACATGTCCTACATGCCTGGGATACAGGGATGATATGGGCAGGGTCCTGCCCTTAGCACTTGACAGTAAAATGGGAGGAAACAGACCAGTGAGGAACTATGGTCAAGTTTATAAAAATAAACATGGAATTGCGTAAGAACATAAAGGAAGGGGAAGATTGCCTGAGTGGAGATTGAAAGCCTTGGAGCCAGAGGTATATATAAAATACGTAGATCCTGTACATAAAAAAATATACATTTATATATACATTGTATAGAAAAATATACAGATCCGAATTTGAAGACACTTAGACACAGCATGAATGGTACCGTCTGCCACAGTCCCCACCGTTCCTAATCAACCTTCACCTGTATGAGTGGTCATTGCTGGTGACAGAGTGACCTCTGATGGAATTCGTGAGTTCACAAGGGACTGAAGAAGTGATGTCCAAGCTGACTAAAGCTTACCTAAACATTAGCCATGCTGAGAAGGGAAAGAGCCCCAGGAGAGCAAACCATCCATGAAATGGAGTAGATGCTCAAATATGAGTAACTCCTAGAGAAATCAGAAGTTCAGTATTTCTGAAGAGAGATGGCAGGTGGGAAGCATCTTAAAGAACCACTAAATATTTGGAGTGACTTTTGAAATGAATTATACACTTTTTGAAAAATTGTTTCATGGCCATTGTTTACAGATCTCAAACAAAAATTATAAAATTTTTAAAAATTTGATTTATTTATATTTTTAGTATGGGGTCTGACTCAGGGTTACCAAATAAAATATGAGATGCCCAGTTAAATTTGAATTCCTTTTTTTTTTTTTTAAGAGAGAGACAGAAATAGCGAAAGCGAGAGCAGGAGCAGAGGGGAGGGGCAGAGGGAGAGGGAGAAGCAGGCTCCCCACTGAGCAGGGAGTCCAATACAGGACTTGATCCCAGGACACCGGGATCATGACCTGAACTGAACGTAGGTGCTCAACCAACTGAGCCACACAGGTGCCCCTAAATTTGAATTTCAAATAAATAATTTTTTAATATAAGTAGGTCCCACATATTACATGGGACATATACGAGAAAAAACAGTGTCCCAAGTATTGAATGAGACATACCTACACTAAAAACAAAAATCTTGTCGCTTATCTGAAATACGGGATTAACTGGACTTTATTTTTACCTGCTAATCCTGGCAGCCCCAGCCTGCATACTTGAGAGCCCCCTCAGAGTATTCCTGTTTCCATCAGGTAGCTTGCCATTTGACAGACATTCAGATGCTTTCAGAGAGCCTTCAGGAGTTCTGATGAGTACACAGTAACTTCTTCTAGCCCACACATGTCTTCCTGTTTAGTCCGTAACCCCTTTTCCACCCTCTGATATCACTCCTTATTGCATCCCACTCTCTGTCCTTGGGCCACGCTCCCAGACATCCTGAGAGCAGGCTAAGGAGGAGGGTGGGTGGTTGGACAGGTAACTGAGAATTTGGAGGCCAAGTGGGAGAGAGTAGGCAGGTAGAGAGAGGGTAAATTGTCAACCAAGTACCAACAGCCTGCTGGTGGCCACTCAACAATGACCCTGTTGCTTTAATACAAAGGGGAAGGTGTGGCCCAGGACCATTCAAATGCCATCCATGCTCTGGTCCTCTGAGGGAAGCCTGCAGAAGAAAGCTGGCCGAGGAGCCCATTTCTCGGGTAGCAACTCAATTATAGCACAGACAGGGGGCCCCTTTGGGCGTATTTTAGCCAAGTGCAAGCACCCATTACCAACTTCAGAATACCATTACCGGCCGGCTCCAAGCACTTGACATCTTTACAATAACCAGTTTCCCATCTTCTCTTTAATTCAGCCCCTGATCCTTGCATGAGGGTCAGAGGAGCTGTCTTCAGAACAGAGCAGAAGACACTGACTCTCAGATCACCAGAGAATCCGGCTCCATCTTCCAATGCAGAATTAGAATTTTAATCTGATTTGACACAGCTATTTGGGGAATCCGCGGGCTTGTCATGAGTCAGATGATTAAAGCGGAACTAAGGGATTTTGGCCTGTCTTTGTGAAGAAGATAAAAAAAAAAAAAAGAAGTGGGAAGAATTTGCTTTGTTTCCCCTTTTATGCATCCCACACGAGAAAATTGCTCTATAGACACTTAGCAATGCACTTGGTTCCCAGAGCCAGGCTGGGAATGAAAAGCAAAGAGACAATAACAGATCCTCTCTCACCAAGTTGCTAATGTACATTGTAGTGCATTTTATTTTATTTTTATTTTTATTATTTTGGTCTTTGTCACTAGCCAACTTGGCTAAAGGAGTTACAGAAAGAGTGAAATAGAATTACTTTGTTTCTTCTAAACCGAAGAGTCCTTATAAGCCGTACCTCAATTATGATGAAAGAGCGATAGGTACAGCTTTAGGGACGTGCCGCGGGAAAAGACAGTGTATGTTTTTCTGGTTCATTTTGATCCTCTCTCTGTGATCAAACTCAATTTTTACTTATTTTAATTGTAGAAACAGCTTTTGCTGACCAGTCTCTGAAAGGACGCTTGTTTGCTGGTTTTAGGAGAATGAGACTAAAGGTGGTTACGTGGGTGTAGACTCTCTTAAAGTAAAAAACAGGGTAGTGTATTTGCCAGGGTGGTGTGTGTTTGTAGGCTACTTGGGGATTTCAGATGGCTTCCGTTTGTCATTACACATTCTTGAAGAGTCCCCTCTTCTCCTTAGCATAGTGGGAGGATTATCAGGTGAGAGCAAGTTCCTTACTCAGATAAGGACAGTGTTTATTAAACCATCTTTGGGATCTAAATCACCTTTTGCCTGTAGCCGAAGAGAACACCAGGGTTCAAGGATCAGAGCATCACATTCGTTCCTTTTACCGCCTGTCAACACCGAGATACCAGCGTGTTAGAATCCCATTGGGGAAGCCAGCAGTGGGACTGAGACTTCTAAGGAGAGAGTCATTAGTTTCGTGAACCTCACACAGCACATGGAATGGGGTGGGGGTGGCATTTCCTCCAGTCCTGATGTCACAGAACTGTTTTTTATAGGAGTCCTCCCACTCTCTGTCTGAGAACTTCATTACACCCCCTGCTACAGAGGCCCCACAGGCCAACAGAGAGGTGTTGTTCCTCCCCGGGCAGAGAGACTCCCAGGCCTTGCATTTTGACCGTGGGCAAATCACATAAAGTCTTGGGACTCCATTTCGCCATCTATAAAACAGGGATCATTCTACCTGCCCCTCCCACCCTCATCGGGGTTGTTTTAAGGGCAAGAGGTTGAGGTCATCAATTTAAAAGCATTCAGAAGTAAAAATTAATGCAGCTTAGGCCTTAATATCCTAACTCCTGCCATCTTTCTGATAACAGTATCAACATCCATTTATTTTGTCAGTAGACAGTTGTGTAACTGCCCCCATGTGTAAGCTGTATGCAACAGATAGCCTCCCACCTTCACACTGACTGTTCCCTCTGCCTGGAATGCTTCTCGGCCCTTACAGCATCATTGCTAGCTTCCTCTCCTCCTTCAAGATTTGCTCCAATGCCATCTTCTCAATGAGGCCTGCTCTGACTATTCTATTCAAATTACAACCCACCCCCTGATAGTCCCTGTGCTACTGCACATTTTTCTATAGAATTTATTTCTTCCAACATACTATGAAGTCTGTCTGTTATGCTTAATATAATTACCACTGAAGTAATATATTACATTGACATAACATCATTTATTATGTTTATGATCTATTGCCTGTCTCTGTTTCACAAGGGCAGAGATGTCTGTCTCTTTTGCTATTAGAATATCCCAAGCTTATTTAGGACAGTGCTTGGCACAAAGTTGACCTTTTAAAAATATTCGTTAAATTAAGTAATTAGTTGAAAATAAACCTGTGCGTATCTATTGCATATCAACTAGAAAAGCTCCATGTTCCTTCACCTAGAATCCAGGGTCAGTCAACTTCCTCTTCTCTTTTGTTCGGTTTCCCCCTTTAATAAACACACTTTAGCTAATGTGCATTGTCCTCAGTTGCCCCAAACCAAATACCCTACGGACTTATATAAACTTCCCTTATCCTGTTCCTTTCGCTTAGAATGCTCACTCCCCAAAGGTTCTCATTTCAAATCCTATTTATCTTTCAAGTTCGAATGCTCTTTCCTCTAACAAGCCCTTCCTGATTTTCAAACAAGGACATGACCTTTCCCTCCTCTCAAGTTGGCATGTGACTTATGCCCATAGTATGGCATTTGCATTGTATTATAGTTATTTGGGGTGCTGTATTAGTTCTCTAGGGCCGCAATGACAAAGCACCATGGACTGGGTGGTTTAAACAACAGAAATTTATTTTTTTATAATTTTGAGGTCTAAACATTTGAGATCAAGATGTTGACGGGGCTGGTTTCTTCTGAGGCTTCTTCTTGGCTTCTTCTCCCCTTAGCTTGTAAATGGCTGTCTTCTCTTTGTGACTTCGCATGGTCTTTCCTCTGTGTGCATCTGTGACCTAATTTCCTTGTAAGGACACAAGTCATATTGGATTGGGGACCACCCTCATGACCTCATTTTAACTTAATTACCTCTTTAAAGATCCTATCACCAAATACAGTCACATTATGAGATACTGGAGGTTAGGACTTCAGCATATGATTTGGCGGGGGGGACACAATTTGACCCATAGAGGGTGCTTTCCCTCAAGCTTCCTCAAGGAATCTTAATACCTGCTCCAGGAGCTATGAGCTCCCTTAAGACAGGCACTCAGTCTTATCTATTTTTCTAACTCCCAAGCAATCTATCAAGGTTTTGGATCTCACTGGCTCTTAAAAATTGTGGAATGAATCGTGTTGCCCCCGTACGGTCTCACCGAAGCCAGAGTACATAATGAAGAGTGTCATGACTCCCTCATTCCCTGCTTTTTGGACTGCCTCTCAAACCAACAGAATATCCTTGAATTGGTCCCAGTTCCTTATCTTTAGTTCCTTACCCTTGTCTCTTTTCCCCACATTTGCCCTCCTAAGGATTCTTTCCCACCTGAGGAAAGATTTGCTTCTTCAGTTGCATTTTGCAAATGAGAATACACTAAAACTTTCTTCTTCTTGGCAATAACTGAGCATACTCATAGCTCTCACTGAGGACAAATCTTCTGTAAACATGCTCATGTGGTAGTAAATAGGTATGATTAAAAATAAGGGAAAATTTGGGGTGCCTCGGCTCAGGCAGTTAAGCGTCTGATTCGTGATTTGGGCTCACATCATGTTCTCATGGGTTATAAGATCAAGCCCTGTGTCAGGCTCCACGCTCACTGGGGAGTCTCCTCGAGAGTTTCTCCCTTTGTCTCTTCCCTTCTGCTTTTTCTTTCAAATAAATAAATAAATAAATAAATAAATATTTTTTTTTAATTAGGGAAAATTTATATCTAACAATGTTAAAACTAATTATTCTAAGATAGCGCCTATTTTGTTTTTAATGCTTTTGACTTGGAGACACATGATATTCTTGACAACCTGTACTTCACCTGTAGAATTTCTAAAGATTTTCCAAATCACTAGAATTGCATGTTCCAGTCAACACATAAAATACTCTTGGCTAATACACAGTTCCAACTTCAGAAGCCGTTAGTTGAGAGAACTCTAGAAACTTGCGTTAGAAGATTGACAATAATGTGTGCTGTGAGCCTGGAAGCACAGAGAATTCTCAATTTTCCAGAAGGTTGCTGATCTTTATGGTACAGGTTAAAGATCTTTATGTACAAATCCAGTCCTTAGTTAGATTCTTCATTTATTTTTTTTAATTTTTATATTTTAATTTTTTAATTTTAATTATTTTATTATTTTTTTATTTTTTTAAACCAGTTTTTTTTTAAAGATTTTATTTATTTATTTGACACAGAGAGACAGCCAGCGAGAGAGGGAACACAAGCAGGGGGAGTGGGAGAGGAAGAAGCAGGCTCCTAGCAGAGAAGCCTGATGTGGGGCTCGATCCCAGAACGCTGGGATCACGCCCTGAGCTGAAGGCAGACGCTTAACTACTGCGCCACCCAGACGCCCCTATATTTTAATTTTCTTAAAGTAGGCTCCATTCCCAATGTGGGGCTTGAACTCATGACCCTTAGATTTACAGTCGCATGCTCTACCAACTGAGCCAGCCAGGTGCCCCCTCGATTGGATTCTTCAGTTAGCATTTACGAATAAAACTTTCATCCTCGATTTTCTGTTACTGAAAAGAACACAAGCAAGACTGAGGCGCACTGAAGGGGCTTATTGGTAAAGAAAGTAGACTACTTAGATTTTATGCTTAAGGAAGAATGTTATCAAGCAACTATCTCTGAGGAACTGGAATGCTCAACAGCTCTGAAATTGAACAAAATCATTCCTGCAGTAACTTTTAAGAATAGGAGATAGTGTTTTCAGGAATTAGACCAAGGAGTTTAAGCTTTAGCTCTGATTCTACTAGACATTTGCTGTGTGGATTGGGCTAACTCACATATCATCTTTGGGCTTCTATGGCCTCATCTGGAAGAAGAAAGGACAAATGAAATGATAACCCTCCTTGAGGCAAGGTTGAATTGTGAAATTTGGGAGGCTCAAACTTCTTCATGAATTTGGACTACTTTTTAAAACCTCCCTTCAATTCAAGAAAAACCCCATGGAGTAATATCTCGAGGAGTACTTGGATTCCACAGAGAATAAAAGCCAGGGACACAGAGCACTTCACAATGGCCAGAAAAGAGGATGCACCATTTCTGTGAGGAGCCATGATTATGGACCGGGTTCTCTGATCCTCTCAGCGTCTCCCACCTCCTGACGTAGAGATACTTGGACCATTTATCAAGAGGTTCCATGGTGACAATAGCAAACACCTCCCAAGACACTGTAATGTGAAAGCATGTCAATAAAGCAAACATATCCCCTTGGGTCACACTATGTCATTCCCCAACTATCTTATAAAATATAAAACACAATAACCCATAAAGATGCTATTGAAAGCATAGGTCAAGTTCATACAGTAAAAATGAAGTCAAGAGGGAAATTGATTGTGTTTTCAAAAATTTCTAGATAAATGGGGAATTAGTCGTGCAGTGTTTAAGCAATCTTGTCCCAATAAACCCAGTTTTCTACAAATGTATTCCAAAGGAAGAAATCTCCTGAGTACCTCCATGGCAAATGCCAGGAGCTGCTGATGTAGCATTGCCTAACAGCCCCTAGAAAAACCTGCCAGTTGCCATTCCTGATAGGTTGAACATCCCTTGGCTGTAGACAGAAGACCACATTACCCAAGCAACCTGTCGACCGGGTAAAGACCAAAGGCTGGTCAAATCATAATAAGGTCTGTTTGTTTGTGAATTGTATGCCAGTGTGGTATTTTTCTTCTTCTCATTCCACTTGGCAAATCTCATCAAGCTCTAGGTATGCAAAGCAAATTGGGCTTTAAAGAGTTGCCCCACTAAAGCTTTCAACAACATGGAAACTCACAGAACCTCATTAAGTTAGAGATCTATTAATCAAATCTTGCAGGCTGGTAAACTCCAACAGAGGATTATGCCCAGGTTTAGAGAACTAAAAGTAAAAATCATGCACAGCAGCAGGCAACCAATAATCTATTTTCTGTCTTTGTATATTGGCCTTTTATTGACCTTTCATATAAATAGAGTGAAATAATATTTATAGTTCTAGACATGTCTTTTATATATGACTTCTTTTATTTAGCATAATATTTTTGAGATTCATCCATGTTATAACATGTATCAGTATTTTGTTCTTTTTAAATGTCAGATAGTGTTTTATTATAGGGGATATGCCACACTAAGTTTATCTCTTAATTGTCTGATGGACATTTGGATTGTTTTGGGTTTTTTCCAAGTTTTTTATTTAAATTCTAGGTAGTTAACGTACAGTGTAATATTAGTTTCAGGTGTAGAATTTAGGGATTCATCACTTACATACAACACCCAGTGCTCATCACAAGTGCCCTCCTTAATACTCATCACCAATTTAACCCAACCCCTGCCCACCTCCCCTCCAGCAACCCCCAGTTTGTTCTCTGTAGTTAAGAGTCTGTTTTCTGGTTTGCCTCTCCCTCCTTTTTCCTCCTATTTTCATCTGTTTTGTTTCTTACATTCCACATAGGAGTGAAAAAATATAGTATTCGTCTTTCTCTGACTGACTTATTTCACTTAGCATAATACTCTCTAGCTCCATCCACATCACTGCAAATGGCAAGATTTCATTCTTTTTGGTGGCTGAGTAATATTCCACTGTATATACTATATATATACTATATATATATAATATATATTATATATATATTATATACTATATATATACTATATATATATAATGCTGCTATAAACATCAGGGTTCATGTGTTCCTTCAAATCAGTATTTTTATATCCTTTGGGTAAATACCTAGTGGTATAATTGCTACATTTTCTGGCCATTATGAATAATGCTTTTTTAAACATTCATGTACAAGTCTCTGTGTGGACATATGTTTCCATTTCTCCTGGGTAAATATCCAAAAGTGGAATTATTATCTAATATGGTAAATTTATATTTAAGAAACTGCCAACCTATTGTCCAAAATGGCTGCACCATTTTACATTCCCATTTGTAGTGTAGGAGTCTTCCAGTCTCTCCATGTCCTCACCAACACTTGTGATTATCTGTATTTATTATACTAGCAAGAATATTGAAACTCAGCTCATCTTTCAGTCCACAAAGATTGACATCTGGATATTCTTCATGTGATGACATACACAGCAAAAAAAAAGTTATTGATAAATTATCATAAGTGTGACTTAAAGACTTAAAGATCTGATATTTAACAAACATTTCTTCTATTATATTAGAAGTCCCCAAATTACAACCTGTCATTTGCTTTACTATCTGAAAATAATCTATTGTTCATCTCTACCCCTCTTCAATATTGGATCACCTCCAGGGTAGCCAAGTATGAAAGTTTCCATTGCAGCCAAGAAAAAAATAACCCAGAAGTGGTGGAAGGAAAAATGACAAACCAGAGTTTTTCAGCAGACACAAAAAAAATTATGCAGCCTGATGTTTCTAAAGAGGAAATGGAAATAGTTCAAGACCATAGCAGCAAAATCTAGGCTGTTGAGCTTTGGCTTCTCATTTCACCAGTTACCAGTGGCTCTGCTGAAATAAAAAGGTTAGTCATTACTCAGTGGAAAATTTTGTTGAAGGGAAAAAAAATACACTAATGGAATCTCTTGTCCAGACCGCAAATTACTTTACAAGTGACAATTAATTAGGACTCACAACACATGCATAAAGCAGTTCTGCCTTATATTGTAGCAAAGATTTGGTGAACCTAGTTATTTCTTGGGGTTTAACATGTGGGAGAGACTACTGGGACATGGATGGGGATTTCATCAGAAATTAATAACAGAGGAAGGCCACTTATCACTTCATGGGCAGAGACCTTCCTTTTGTTAAGCCACTTAGAGAAAGAGCAGGATAAATCAAGCAAATTTTTCTTTTGTTCTCAAAAGTTCGTCCTCCTTGGATACATGGATTGAGACACTTCCCACTTATTTTTAGGACATTTAATGGTACTTGTTTTCACTCCTAATACCCAGCCTTGACCAACACAGAGTGGCAATAGTGGCAAACTCTTCAGTTTGCAGGGCATCCAACAAACATTTATTGAACACCAACTGTATGTATGTCGGTCATTGCATTTCCTGAAATTGTCAGTTAAAGTATTTTTTAGAGTAGTGGCACAGCACTAAAGTTGCCAGCAGTGGGTGGTGACAGAGTTGGGTGCGGGAAGGAGAAGAACCACAAGATAAAACAAGAAATTAAATCATGGAAGCTCCGTAAAATAAGAGAAGCAGCCGAACAGGGAAATGCAAACTCCCATTCCCTAGGATTGTGACATCATTAGTCAACCCATTCAATACCTTGTTGATGTTGGGGTGTTCTCTTCCCCTCCAAATCCAGAACTTTTCCAAGTTTGGTCAATGCCTGAGCCATCAGGCCAAGTGCTATTTTCAGCTCCACTGGCTCCCTTGTTTTGCGAGTTCAGCCCAGACAGGAAACCACCCAGTCTGGGAGGATTCAGTTAGATCCCCAAAGAGCACACACACTCAGGTGCAAGACCTTCAAGGCAGCAAAGCGATGTTCCAGTTAATCACCACACACTGCTTAAGAAGTGAGCAAGCAGTCACTGCCTCTCCAACACATATATACATATACTGTTTCGTATATGTATATATGTGTATGCATGTATATGCATGTAAATATATGAGGGGCGGACCTAAAAGGTATTTTACAAATCCTGCGCTCCTCACTATGTAGACCGCCCTCCCCACCTGGATTTCCACAGGGAACTTGTGGAGAACTTAGAAATAGTTTTATTTTAGGAAGATGTTTTATTTTGACAAAAGTGCCACTGGTTAAAAACATTGTGTGAAAGAAGTAATATACAGCAGATTTGGTAGACAGGGAAAATACACCTGTCACATACAAAGTTTTGGTCTAGAATTTGGAGAACTTCATTACAGCGTTCTTGGCTTAATCACTATCCCCTGTCATGAGGAACAGGAGCTTATCTGAGGCTCCAGTTAGTAAATCCATCTGGTGTGCCTGGTCTTACCGGGGACCATGTGGCTTCAGAGATAAAAGAGGAAAGGGAAAGGTCAGTGGGACTCATCAGGTGACACAAAAGGATATGCAAGATCTGGAATATACTTATGCTAAAAGACTACTCATTGTTCATCTGAAAGTCAAATTTTACTGGTTCTTGAATTTTGTTTGACAACCCTATCGTTGATACCTGTCACTAATTCAACTTTATGCCATGATTTCTTTATGGGCACTCTTCTCCTTTTTGATCTTTATTTCCCCATGGGCTGGGAACAGAGTAGATAATCTGCTAATATTCACTGGATGAATGGATAGGTGGACTACTAATATAGCCCAAATCATTAGTTCTTATAAGACCCATTATCTTAAAATGTTCAAACTGAGGTTAATCGAGGAAGTAAGTGTTGATCCCATCTTTCAGTTGCTTGAGTTCAGGCCAACTATTTATTTATTTATCTATTTATTTATTTATTTCTTCTTAGAGAGAGAGAGAGAGGAAGTTCCAGCAGGGCAGAGGGAGAGGGAGAGAGAATCTTAAGCAGGTTCCACGCCCAGGGTGGAGCCCAATGCAGGGCTTGATCTCAGGACTGTGAGATCATGACCTGAGCCAAAACCAAGAGTTGGACGCTTAACCAACTGAGTCACCCAGACGCCCCCAGGCCAGACTATTTAGTACAGTGGTTCCTTCCTGTGTCATAGGTTCATATCCAAGTTGGAATGAATTACTTCCTTGTAGGGGGAATCAAGAAATTCCATCCAACTATGAGTGGCTAACATTTATTGGGTGCTCACTATGGGCCAACATATGTTAACATTTAATTCTCTTAAAACCCTACAACATAGGAGTTTAACCTTTCATAGTTGAAGAAGTGAAGCACAGAGAAGGTAAGTAATTCTCCCAAGATCACACAGCAGTTAGGTACTACTGGAATTTGAACCCAGGCAGTCTGGCTCCAAAGCTGGTCTGGTAACTATTCAGCTACACAGCATCTCAAATAGAATGATACTATGTATTCAACTATGCTAACTCCATAGTTTTTGCCACAAGAATGAGGTGAATTCTTCCTGATTGTTCATGCCTCAGCCTTCTTCATCTACCAGCCAATACCATTCTTGAACAGTCCCTGTCAGGGTCCTTTCTTTCTACAACCCTTTCCCTCCCCCACACTCCCACCGGCACCAGGTAACTCTTAGTGAACATTGCAAATGACTTTCCAAATGGTGGCAGCAATGTACAAGAGGAAACTTCCAGTGGAGTTATGTTCCAAATTTAGGAATTTATCAAGTAAATCCTCCTTCCAGCCCTGGCCCCAGAAGAGAAGACTGGTTGAAAAAAAATAGGAGCAATTAATACAGTATGAGAAGACTTCTTTTTGGAAACTTTTGCTTGTTGGGTGGAGAGGGGAGGGGCTGGGGTACAGATTTCTCACACTGGAGATTTATGTCCAATAGATAAACAGGGACCCAGAAAACCGGACATAATTCACTTTATTAAGGATGACTCAGGTGATCGCTAGTGATTCATCTGTGTTTTGGGGGAGAAGAATATTTTTGGAAAGTTCCCTAAAGTCATTTCATGGAGAGGACTATAAAAATATTAGGCTATTTTATCTGCATTTGATAGAGATGTAATGTATCTTTATTATCCAATTTAAAACTAATATTTTAGGTGATGACAAGTTGAGAAGACTGGACCCACAGAACTGGAACTGGAAATTATCAACTGGGAAAATCTAATCCAGCTTGACTGATGGCTGGAAGGAACAGGGGTAAGGTTGAATTAACATTTTGGAAGGCCAATTCATCAGCTGTAATAAGCCAATTTCAGTGGGAAAAAAATAATGTGTTAAAGCATGAGATCCTTTAATTAGAAAGAAGGAAAATACTACAAAAGGCCAAATAGCAAGAGACATTTCAAGAGAAGGGTGTTCAAAGTATTTCCCGAGATCTATTTTTAGAACTGCTTTTAAAGAAAATTAAATAATGGTCCACCTATAATGACTGGGGTAAAATTCTCAGTAGGGAAATAAAGATAGGCAGAATGATGCTCTATTTCCTAAGATGATTTGAATTTCATATCAAAGGGCTTTCAGTTCAATACCAAGGGCTTCCCGGTGAATATATTCATTTCTGGGCCATCATCTGCCCTCAGCAGCCCACCAGACTTTGGTGTTCTGGGGATTGGGAGACACAGCCGAGGGATCTACCACTTCAGAGACGTTGAAAACTACTGTCACTGCCTTTGAGTATTGAGGTCCTGTATTCCTCATAGTACCAGAGGCCTCCAGCCCGTGTCACTCCTGACATTCTAACTGCTGTAAGGAACAAGTGACATACCTGCTTTATTTCACCACCCACTCAGGCCAGACCCAGTGGACATAAGCAAACCTGACACATGGCTGCAGTGAGATATGTAGGCCAGGGGTGTAGACGTCTGGGCACCAGCCAGGTGTGTTGGTCTAGCACATCTCATCTGGATGCAAAACCTCATCGTATTCAAACCAAAACTCTCATCTTGACTCCTGGGTAGAGGGGAGGCGTAGCTCACAGATCAAGCCCCATTAATGAGAAGGTAGAATCTCTGTGCTTAACTTACCCTCTTTGAGGTAAGGAAACGCATCAGGAACCTTATCAGGGTGGATTTGACCCGGGGATGCCATTGTTTACACTTTGGATCTGATATACACTCAAGTAGAAAAGATCACCGCATGGAGAAAGATCAAGAAAATTTCACCCAGAAAACAGTGACAGAGCAGCAGGGGAACAGGGATGGAAGACAGAACAGGAAATGAAAAGAAGAGAAGGAAGAGAACAGGAATAAGACTAGGGGTGGGATTAGGAAAGGAAGAAGGTGGGACAGAGTTAACTGAAGCCTTGCTGATGAAGACTCTGACCTGCGGCCAGTCTGTGAGGAACTTGCTGGTTTGTGTGTGCGCACGTGTGTGTGTGTGTGTGTGTGTGTGTGTGTGTGTGTGTGTGTTTTAAGGCTCTGTTTCATTAAGACCAGGAGTTGGGCAAGGTTCCCTGCTAATCACTGGGCCAATATGTTTCTCTTTTATTGCTACCATTGAGAAGGAAAGAAAAAAAATATTTGGCATCACTGCTTAGACAAATTTACATTTCATTGTGGAAGAGTCATGTTTGTTCAACTTTATTCAGTTCCAATCTGTTCCAGCTAAATAACATTCTTATCCTTCTTCCTCATTTTTGTAGGGGCAGAAAGGAAAAGAGAAGAAAGAGACAGAGACAGAGATAAAGGGAGAGGAAGGGTGAGGGACAGAGAGACTGAGACAGAGAGACAGAGGGGCAGAACAAAAGCTCTTAGGGTCAAATTCTGCCCAACCTCCTTTGAAAATAAGATATTTCCTATATGTGTTAAAAGAATTTGAATTAAACTAGTTTTTTAAAGATTTATTTGTTTATATGAGAGAGAGAAAGCGGGGGGGGGCAGAGGAAGAGGGAGAGAGAATCTCAAGCAGACCCCACACTCAGTGTGGAGCCTGATACAGGGCTAGATATCACGACCCTGAGTTCATGATCTGAGCCAAGACCAAGAGTCTGACGCTTAACTGTACCACCCAGGTGCCCCAGATTAATCTGTTTCTTGATTCACCCATGGTTTCAAATATTTAAAGAAAATAAGGACCCAGTACGGCTTAGGTTTCTTTAAGATGAAAGACCTTATGTGAGGCCAAATTCAACACAAGTAGAACTATCTTGGTTGCTCTACAAAAAATAAAGCCTTATTGATAAAATGTCAAAAAGAACCTCATTTAAGAGTGGTTGTATCCATCAGACTATTCAATGTCTTAAACTTCGAAAAGAATGCTCACAGAATGCTGCAGGCTAGACCAATTAGAGACAGCACGGATACCTCTGAGGTGCCTGAAAATCCCGTGGTCTAATGGTTTGGGGTCAGCCCTATTTGCACTTACCCATGTATTTTCCAGGGGGACAAAACAGCCCCCCTTTCAGGATAACTCTCCCCTATCAATCTGCAAACCACAGGAAGAGAAAGACAGCAAACCTGGAAAATAGAAATCTCATCTTGGAAGTTGGCGTTTAGTATGTAACCAAAAAAATCTAAATAAATCAAATGGGGCTGCAAGACTTCAGTTGAAACCAGAGCCAATTGCCTAAGTGCCTTATCAGAAACTATCCCAGCCTGGAGATGGAGGTAGAGTGAGCAAAGTAAGCGAGGTATCAAATCAGATCCTTGGATACACAAACCCACCCTTCTCAGGTTCTTAGGCTTTTGGAAAAGGTCTGCTGCATTTGGAATTGAGGGATTTTAAAAAAGTTGGTAAGTATTGACTGCATTTTTCTTTTTTTTTTTTTTTAAGATTTTATTTATTTATTCGACAGAGATAGAGACATCCAGCGAGAGAGGGAACACAAGTAGGGGGAGTGGGAGAGGAAGAAACAGGCTCATTGCGGAAGAGCCTGATGTGGGGCTCGATCCCATAACGCCGGGATCACGCCCTGAGCTGAAGGCAGACGCTTAACCGCTGTGCCACCCAGGCGCCCCTGACTGCATTTTTCTTAGAAGTCCAGATAGATATATAAATGTATAGCTCTATGAGTACACATTCCAAATAAATTAAGAAATGATATAATTAGTTTAGCATGGTGGTTACAGTCACTGGAACAAAAAAAAAAAAAAAAGGAAAAAGAAAGATCTAAATGCTTGTTGCCTGTTTTTGGATACTTAACAAGGAATTGAAAGGACTTCACATAGGTTTGCCCTATTAATGCGTTCGACTTTTGAAAATGAAACCTCTTCCAACCTGATCAAAAATGACCAAAATTGATATGGCCAAGTCCCTGGATGGTACAACATTTCAGAACATTTTTGGATATTCACTACTGTTTGTCCTAGAACAGCCAGAAAATGACAATGCAGACAGAAGAGGAAAAGGAAAAGAAGATGAAGGAGAAATGAAAAAAGGAAAAAAAAAAAAAACTCCATTAAGATACAAGAGAGAGGTGATGTATTTCCACCAATTACTGCCAAGAAATTCTCAACCCAATCCCTTCACTAATCGTAGTACATACAATGTGTGTGGCTTAAATCCAGTCCCCCTGTGCCGTTTACCTAATGATGATTCTACCCCAGATCCAGCCCGAGCTACGTGCAGCACAGGAGCTGAACTTAAGGGGGATGGAACACCCCACCGTACACTCTCTTCTACTTGATTAAAACTGAACCCCCAAATCTTTTTCATTTTCTTAGGAATTTCTGAAAAACTGAATTGAAAGTAACACACTGAACCGGCTCCATGGTGAAAGGATATAAAGGTTCGGCATTGCACTTTTTCTTTTTCTCAATGAATTTGACTGTACAAGAATTAAAAACTTCTGCATCCGTGTTCACGTTGGCAAAAAAAAAAAATTGCAAAACATGAATTCCGAAAGAATCGGCACTTAACTGATACCAGTAAGTCAGTGAGAGAAGTGGGGAAGTCTTATTTTGATCAGAACTCTCCGGTGATCAGACCCCCACACCACCCGCACCTGAGCCAGTACTGCTTTTTGGTGAACTGACACAAAAACCAGAAGAAACGTCTCAACTGGGTATTTCCTGGATGTGTGCCATCCCAACCATTGTATAGGCTGCCGGGGAAAAAGCTGCTAAGCAACACAGACACACTCATTGGTTTGAGGGATTTTTACATCTGGAAGGGGAGAAAGCCAATTAGCAAATACCCAAATTGTGTCAAGTATTATAAAAGGAAGATAACGGTGTCATGAGGGGGTAGAGCAAGTGGGCCTAATTTAGGTAAGGGGGGAGGTTCGGGAAGGTATCCTCAAAGGTCTACATACATTGCTGTAAAAAATCTGATTTTTTATCACAGACTCAAAATCGCATAGATAATGGCCCACAAGACCATCAGAGTGAGCAGGGGCATGAGGTTGATTGATTCAATGGATTTTTCATTTGTGTCTTGTTTAGAAAGAACATTTTTTTCTCTAGGTAGACAGGATGCGGGATTCTTTGGAAAACACACCATCAACAGCAAGAGAGAACTGACGGAGACATCTTGAACTGGAAATCGAAATTAGGCATTTACGATAAAATCATGGAATAACTGCCAGTGAATTTCCGCCTTTAGGTGGGAAGAATGCTCCCTGTTTATGTCATGGTGAAGGGACATTGGGTGACAGAGGGAGAACCTCACCCAGAAACCCCAATGCTGAGGCAAATGCTTTCTGTCTTTATTACAATTCTCAGGAGCCCACATCCTGTTTTCTCCCAGGCTCTGAACTCATCTGCATAGCCAGACCAAGCCAGAGTGTTCCTTCCAGCTCTGGGTCTCTGTGCGAGGCTGGGAACTATTTCAGGAGCTCCTTGGTGCATCAGAGAATGGCATGCTGCAAGAGGAGGCTCAGCTCCAGGCGTCCAGTGATTGACAAAGGCTACTTTGCACTTTGAAGTTCCATATGCAGAAAAAAATGTGAAGCCCTCTTCCCATCTTATCAATAGGAGAACCAAGGCTAGAGCTCAGACTTCCTGATTTCTTGCCCAGAATCCTTCTCAGAGTCTTTATTTTTAGATCTGCGGGCAGCAGGGGGGGGAAATGCACTTTCTCTTTTGCAAATTTGAGGTTAGTAAAACATTATGTGCCCTTGTTTAAATTGCAGTGTCGCTTTATACAATATATTTGTATTACTAAAAATCGACCAAGTTAAATGACTGGTAAAATCTGTGGTATGGCAGCAAACAATTGCTGGGTGGGTTTAAATGCATTTCGAGTACCTGACATCACAGAGTCCCCCTACAAGAGTCAGGAAAAGGGTAAGGTTATATTTACCATTGAAAGAGTCATCTTCAGTGTATGCAAAATGCATTTCTTAATGAGGTATAGGTAGAAAACCAGTCAGGCTAAAGATTTCATTTAACTGCCCTTATTAAGGGCTCTAAGAACAAAGAATATAGAGTCACAATTTGCAGACTTGGACACATCATCCAGTCTAACCCTTTATTGAGTACTTAAATACCTCTAGTGTCATAGGGATTTCACTGTCGAGAAATAGAGGCCTCACCACCTCCTCGACAGCCCATTAGACAGCTTTAAATGTTAAAAGCTGCAATCCAGAAGAGCAGGAAAAAAGAAAAACAAAAGTACCTCCAGCCCACCTTCAGCGTAAATAACAGATGAGTTACCGAGAATACAATATATCATTTTACCAGGAGAGTCAATTAAATCATCTGTTAAATTAATAAAGCTTTGCCTTAAAGAGTAGAGCCAGAATAGATCTAATATACCAAGTCATTAGCTTAATAAATATTTATCAAGTACATATTATATATCTAGCACTGGTCTTGGAGATAAAGCAATGAGTAGAAGTCTGTGTTCTGGCAACTTAGAGTAAATAGCTTCTACGAGGATCACTTGTGGAGGTTGCCATGATAGCAAGCACTTCCATAGTGCTGTGTGCTAGGTTTTGTTCTAAACATTTTGTGTACATCAATATATTTGATCCTCATAGTGACCCTATGTAGAAGGTACTTTTATTACCCCTGTTAAACTCCTGTATATGAGAAGACTGGACCTTTTCTCCAAAGTCACATGACTAGCATATAATAGAGCCAGCACACATCCAGGCAGCCTGGCTTCAGAGCCATCGTGCTTGGTTGTCTTTTGTAAAAAAGTAGGTGTGTTTGGGGGGAGGAGATTACCTGTTTCATCATAAGGGAAACACTGATACTATGGGATGCATGCCAAATTTAATTTTAGGGGAAGGATCTGTGAATGCTTCCTGGAGGAAGTAACCCAAAGATGAGGCCTTACAGTCGAATAGATGAAGTTTGTTGCAGGTAGAGGGAACAGAGAGAAGTTATTCCACCGAAGGGGTCACAGGTACCCAGACCCAGAGAAGTCAGACTGCATGACATGTACCGGGAACAGAAGGACCACAGTGTACCCAGATCCCGGATGCACAGGCAGAAGCTCAACAGTGACACAATTGAAATGAACTCATTTTTTTTTTTTTTTGTCATTGCTGTTGTCACCGGGATCGCTCCTTCATTTATGAGTTAGTTCATTTGTTCCACGATTATTTATTTACAGTGGTATGTCAGTCACCTCACGGGAGCTTGATCTCCAGTGTCCCTGCTTCTTGTTCTGGATGAAGTGAGAAGAGGGAGGACCAAGCAATGTGCAAATAAGCAACTTACATGCTCTGAAGATGGAAGATGGTATAGTAAATGTATCATTTCTTTCTAAGTTAATCTATAATTAATATATATGATTAATGCTTGCCCAGTCAGAATACCAAAGGTATATTTTGATGAAAAACATTTCTAAACTTTATCTGGGGAAAAAGTATGCAAAAATAACCAATAAATCTCTGGAAACAAATACAAGCAAATTGGATTAAAGAACTACCAGATAACAAAAATGTATCATTACACCATAATAACTTTAAAAATGGGTGCTGGTGGAAGAAGAGACAGCTGGCCCTCTCATTGCAGTCACCCTGTACTTACAGTGAAAGTTTAAAAATCATCCTAAATCTCCAATGATGGGTGAAAACAGAATGCCATGTTATTTTTTCTTTCTTTAATTGCTATTAAGATTGAACATTTTTCATATATGTATTGGCCATTTGTATTTTTCTTTTCGTGAATTGTCTGTTCATTCCCTTTGTCCATATTTCTGTTATTTGGGGTTTTATTCATGGACTTGTTTAAGATCTTTATGTATCAAGAACATTGAGTTTGGGTAGCATTTTCTTGTTGCAAGAGAACCATTGCATTCATTTCAATGTGGACACACCTGTGGACTCTTTACTGCAGCCTTATGCACACGCATGTGCACATACTTGCTTGTCAACACTATCATCCTTTCTCTCCACGATGAAGTCAAAGACAATAAGGCAGCTGGTATCTGGCAAAACATTATCATGGCATACTTCTCAGGACCCGACATTAGCCAAGTGAGACATTTCAGGGGTGATATCTACACAACCAAACCTTTCTTTGGATGAGAAACTCCATACTCCCTGAAAAAGACTTCAGAATTAAAACATTTGGGGGAAAAAAAGTGTTCACTTGAAGAACATTTCAAGACACAAAAATATTTGGAGTTGTAATTCACCCTTTTTCCCCACATCTATCCTTAACTTTTAAAAAGTATGCTTTATTTCTCTCCAAAGACTATTCCCGTATAAATTCGATGATATCTTAGAATGGACATGTGACTAAGTGAGTAGCCTGACTCTCCACCTGTGTAATATCTGAATAAATAAACGAAGATGTCTCCTGGCAATGCGCTCTTTTGCAACACCGAATCCAGCGTCTCTAACTCTCCCTCCCTTGAACTTGATTGACTTCTATCCTCAAAGCGTCTCCCAGGCCTGGGTGCCCAGCAGAATCCTGGACTACACCATGTAGTATATTTATCTAGTGAAATATGAGCTGTGGGTACAATGAGCAATGCCTTGCCGCAGACACCCCATCCATCTGCTGAAAATAATCAATCTCGGAAAATAAAAGTCTTGGGAAAAGTTAAAATTGGGTACATGCCGAGGATTAACAAGGGGGTTGAAGGCAGAACTGCACTCACTTCATTGACTTGGACTCAGTGCTTGGCATAGGGATTTGGTCATTTACCATTGGTCTAAAACATGCATTTGTCATGTGAAGGCCAGGGCAGGGCTGCTGTCTGCACGACAGCGAGCCGGGCAACTCAGAGTTGCCTCTTGAATGGGAAATCACATGATGGTAGTGGCAGCTGATCATCCCATTTCTGGACACACTGATGCTCCAAGTTGATCAGCGTAGTTAGAGAACCTTCATGCCATCCTGTGGTCCCACACAGACCCTTAACCTTGGCTGAAAATTGTATTAAAAACAATCATAAGAATAAAGCTAATAGCATATGATATTTATTGAGTACCTAGGATAGGCCAGGAACTTTCATAGAGATATTTCAATTTGAAAAAAAAAAAAATCTCATTTAGATCTCCTAATCACCCCTTGAAGTAGTTATTATTGCTTCTGGCTTATGGATTTATGCATAAACCAAGGTTCAGAGCAGATGAGATTTCCAACCGAGATTTAAATAAACTCTGTGAACCCAGCCACTCTTAATGCAGAACCACCCAGCTGGAAAGTCAAGAAAGATTGGGTGTTTGTCCCAGTGCGGTCCATTTCTTTTGCTAGAAAAACAAGGGATGTCCCATGGCTCTACTAATGCCAATATCAAATAGATAGGATAGTAGCTAACCAGGAGGGGGAGAGTGTTTCCAGTGGCAGAGTCTGGGGTGCGAAGGATTAAAATTCGAAGGTGGCTGTCCAAATGTAACGAAGCTCAGGAGGGGAATGCACAGAGCATGTCCCTCTCCTTTTTGGGCAAAGCTGGCTGCAGGCATTTGCCTTTCCACCCTTGCTTATGGGAAGAGCTGCCTCCCAATACCTCCTAATTTAGCTCTAAAAATTTATTCCTGAAGAAAAGAATCAGGCTCAGGTGGAAAACCACTCAAAAAAGAAAAAAACGAATGAGAAGAACTCCAAACAAAAAGTGGAAAGTAATGTTGCAGTGGGCTCCCTAAAGTCCAGGCTCGTTAAGAATGTAAACTCCAGAGTCAGCTAGACTTAAGCGTGAATCCAGACGCTGTCATTTGGATAGAGTGACTTTTCCCGGTCCCTGTAATATTAGGTTAAAAACAGATCCTATTGCATAGGGTTGTTGTCTGGATTTAATGAGATAAAGCACACAAAAGAGCGTGGCACATAAAAAGAACACAATTCAGGACAGTTGTCATCATTGTCATCATCATCATCCAGTCCCCCTTCCAACATCCATGACGCTTCCTGTATACTTTCTCTTCACCTGCTTTCCACATCAAGTCTCACACCCTCTTATTTATGCAGAGTTGACAGTCAGGCTTATGATAAGCAGGAGAGACTAGGCTTTCCTGTTTGCTGTCAGATATGGCCAATAACGAGTGGACATTTTCACCACTTCCTTGTCTGAAAGGAATCCTGAAGATCCAGCTACTCTCAACTCCAATTTTACTTTCCTAATGAAAACAACCAGCGGCTCCTAACTTGGCAGGTCAGCCACCCATATTCAGCTCTTCGATATTTAGGCAGAGCTGCCATCTCTTATAAAGGTCACATTTCTCTCTATAAAATGTTAGATTGCCGTCTTCCACATGCTTCTATTTTCATGTACTTTTCCTTAAAACCGATAGACCCAATTGTTTAAGAACGTTTGGGGTGATATGTAGCCTGGCAAAAGGCAGTGCTTAAGAACCAGGGCTGGACTTCAAGACATTTAGCTTGGAGCAGCAGGGAGGGACTGAGGCGGAAGCAGAAGGGGCGGTGGGTGGGGACAAGGCTGCAGGAGCAGAGCTAAGAAAAAGGGCCGAATTCCTGGAAGCCTGGCTGAGAGTTTCTGGATGTTAACCCATCCTGTTCCGGGAAGGCACTCCCCTTTGATACGGAACTTAATCACTCTTTTATAAATCCATAAGCATAGCCCTCCGATCGTATTTGTGCAGACTGGACAATCACCCCTCCAAGAGCCTCCAGATACCACGACAGCGTCTTTCAAAAATGGGGTTCGCAAAGATCCACCACATAAACCAGCGCAAATAAAAAGTTCAGTTCGGCAGCGACGTCATGGAAACACGGTCCAAATAAAATAAACCCCGGGGTTTTCCTCCACTGACCTTGAATTACAAATTATATTTCTCATCCCACACAGAGAGACTCTTCCCTGCAACATCCCAGAGATGAAGCCGAAGTGTCAGCTTCAATATTAGAAGTTAATTCTACATTTCCTTCCGCGGATCACTAATGCCAAGGTTCGGCGTGCCTGAATGTTCTGTGGTTGAGTAGATTTTAGTGGTCTTTAAGAGATTACCTCAAATGCAAAAGCCTCTTTCAGTCCAAGACCAGACAGATTTCAAAAGAAAAGAAAAACACGTCTAACTGCTTTATAATTTTGCTTTCAAGAATTTAAAATTACTGAAAGCCACATTTTCATATCTAAATGGTGCCAGGTTTCAGGCATGGGAGATGTCCTATTCTTGTCCTGCAGACAATGTGTCATCAACCAAGTATTTACTGAGCACGTGAGTCATGCAGAGCAAGGTGCCAAGGCAGCTGGAGATCATAATGAGGAGGAGTGGGCTCTCTGCCCTCAGGGGACTTACAGTTTAATTGGGAGCCCTTTGTTCCGCGTATTGTTGTTATGATTATTTTAGCTCCTCGTGTACATGCAGTTGTTTGACGTACAATCAAATAACAAGAGAATGTCTTGTTCCAACTCATTCTGTTTTGGAGAATAACTCCCATCATGACCTTTGGGGCTTCCTGTTTGCATAGCGAATTTTGATCTGAAATTGATGATGTGGGTTAATTTCAGAAGGCCGATGGCCAGGGATGCCTTTGTAGAGGGGGACGTGAGTGAGGCCCAAATCTGGGAGTGAGAGGTAAGGAGGGCAGGAGCAAATTAGATCTGAGAGGAGGTGATGGGCAGGCTGCGGCGTGGAGAAGGAGGCCCCAAGTCAGGATGAGCCAGGTGTGCTCAGCGGCCAGGGAGCCATGGAGTGATGGCTCTCTTTGCTTTGGCCGAGACACAGTTGTGCGGAGATGCATTCGAACTGAACTTTAAAGCGTAGGAAACAGAAAGTGTTTTGTCCCCTTCGGAGAGTGTCCCATTTTCCACTCCGGCCCAGTTTGCGTGCCACAGTCCTGACTCGGCGATCCTCCTTTCAATGGGCATTTATGTTCTCGCCAGGAAGGGTAGCCCTGGCTAAATGTTATGGTTTGGAATGATCCTTCACAAGGATGGAAAACCGAGTTAATTCAATTAAGGCCCGGGGTCCTGGGCTTTGAACCAGCCACAGTCTAAATTTTATGAGGATGAAAAGTTAATTATTTGCTGAGTTTGAGTGAAGTCTGCTTTGAAAATCCGTTTCCAAAAGACTAATTTCCACTTCAGCTTCCCTGTGGAAAATCAAGGCAGGTTAAACCAGGGTCATAAGTAGGAGCTTTGGAGCTGGATGTTCAGATGGGGGTCCCAAGACACCCTCCCAGCAGCCCCTGCCTTGCCTCTTTTCATCCCATGTTCGAAGAACTGGACAGTATCTAGAAGGGGACCGCAGCCTATGTGTACTACCACAGGCTACTTTGAAAAATAGAAAAGAAAATATAAGCTGAATTCAGGAAGTCAAGTTTTTAAGGTACCTTTTTTAGAAGAAGGTCTTAATAATTCATTTGATAGGGTTTTCCCTTTCTAATTGGCAGCTTTGTTGCTGCTTTTCATGTTATTATTTTACTTACCTTTAAATTTTTAACTTTAAAGAGTTATATGTAGTTATGCATGTATATATTATAACTATGAAATAATTCCCATGATGTAGAAAGTATAAAGAAAGTGAGAATCATCCATTAACCTAGTGCCCAGATAATAGGTGAATGGTTTCGGTGTATATAGTTCCAAAAACTTTGAAGCTTGTATACAGATACACACACACACACACACCACACATAATTAAGCACATACAAAAAATAGAATGTCCCAGCTTCATTCTCCTTTTCACAATGGCATATTGCAGGCATTTCCACATAAGTTGGGAGAGCAAAAGGATGAAGTGCGTAGGTTCCGGGGGAAAAAAAAACTTTAGAGTGAAATGAGAAACTACTCAACCTTTTTAAGCCCCAGGAAATATAGAACCCATCTACGGTGTGGTTCTTGGGTTAAATGAAATATTCTATGTAAGGCTTTTAGTATCTAAACTTAAATGCTTGGTAAATATTAACTATAGTCTTAGCATCAATGAATCATGTCTTCCTCTCTCATGACAACAAAATGTCCCATCATATTTATGGATGTACCCCAATTTATTTGAGAATGGTCCTTCTTGATGGATGTTTAGATTATTTCTGATTGCTCTCTCTCGTAGATGGACCTGTGCAACTTTTGTGGCTTTGATGTTGATGCAGGAAACTGGAAGGAAAGATTTTCTGAAAATAAGAAACATCAGCCTCCATCCCCCCAACACACACAAATACACACACACACACACTCACACATGCACACATTATTTCACCCTTACTAATGAGTTTACTTAAGTAATCCCAAGGAACATGCTGGAAATGCTACCACAGGACTTAAACCAAAGTAAAGGAACATTTTCCAATCACTGTGCTCTGGGCAACAAGAACAGATGTGAACCTAAAGACAACCTGTTTCCGACTCTGAGTTTATTATCAACCCCAAACACATGCCAACTCTCTGGGCCTCCGTTTTTCTCTTTAGTAGAAAAGAAAAGGTTGAATGAAATGAATCCGCAGTTCCTTTCCATATGGCTAGAAAATTTAGGCTCTGTGTGGATTGCTTGCAGAATGTCTTACTGTGGATGCTAAGGGAAAACCTAAATCCTGAAGTAGAGAGGGCTAAGCCTCAAGGACATCCTGATTCTCCATGTCTTTGCGTTCAGCTCTAATGGAATCAGATGACATGAGAAGCAAACTGCAATTCTTCCCCTCTGGCCCCCTGCTAACTCTAGGCAATGGATGCTAACAATATTACACAACACATCAGTAATGGCAACCCATAACGATCAAAAGAGTGACAAATCATTCAATCTTATCATGTACAAACAGAACTTCAAAGAGCTACGGAGGACATGAGGGACTGAAGATGTGATTTCTGCCTTAGCATGGCTGCCATGTGGTGGGAGAGAAAGGGCGTGCCCATAAAAAGTTCTCTGAAAATACAAAGCTTGATTATATATGGATTGATGCCCTTCTTTGTTTCAAAAAGGATTCATGGCAGTTTAAAAATTGCATATAACACACAAAAATGCATTAAAATAATTTAGAGAAACAGTGCTAACAGAAGACAAATATGGTTGCAGGATTAAGGTAGGGATGATGTTACCCAATTCACTCAAAAAAAAAAAAAATGCCGTATGCTACATCTTTAAGTGAGCATTCTGGCAGCCAGCACAAAGACAAGGAGGGACAAATGTTATAATGTTACCAGGGTCCTAATTATAATAGTTAAGGCCGATACAGGGCTTACTGTGTGATGGGGCAGGCAATGTTCTAAGAGTTTTACACATAGATTGACTCATTTCACCTCATGATAAAGTACAAGGTATTCCTGTTATTATCTCCAACCTACCATTGGAGAAACCGGCCCAGAGTAGTCAAGTCAATGACCCAGGGTCACCCAGCATGGAAGTCCTCCCCACAGCTAGCTTTCAATTCCCAGCCATTTCCCAAGTTCCAGACTCACTACACCCCCTCTCATTCTCTCTCTGGGCTCTGAAACAAAGAGCAAGTGTTTTTAGTTTTCTGTTTTGTTTTTCATTCCTTAGACTTCCCTGCGCTCCTGTTTCTCTGGAAACTAATTGGTAAGTATATGTCTCTATAATTAATTAACACTTTTACGGAAATAAATGAGGCAGGATAGACTTAGGGCCCACTCAGTGAACTCACCGTAAGGAAGGGTTACCTGTTGTAGAAGGGTAGACAGAAAGGTTTCGTGGGAAAAAAATAATAGTAACATCATAAAATAAATTTTAAAAATACTTAAATTGGGAAAGGCTTCGTGGAAGAGGGAAACCTTGAAGGACAGGCAGGATCGGGAAAGAGAATTTGGGGAGCATCTCAGGAGGCAGGAATTTTTGGGAGGCTAGCGTATTTTTCAAAACCTGTTGACACATTGAGCTCCTGAGCAACAGTTGCATGGAAATTCAGCTTGATTTCCACAAAGACATTGACCTTCCTGTATTGACAGATCAAAGAGAGCAAAGTAAGTGAGAGCCACGTGTTTTCCTTGCGTGTATTTTCATATGCCCAGAAAGGCTCCAAGTTCCTTTCAGGAAGATGGAGACGTTGTGGCCTTTGCACTGTCTTCTTTCTCTCCTGTTTTTCTTCTCACTCATCCATTCCTAAAGTCACAAACCCGCAAATTCAGATGAGAATGGCATAGCAGGGAAAGGAAGGAAGCCCAGAGTGAGAGAGAGAAACAGATGTAAAGGCAACTGGCCTTTGGAGCCTACTCCTGGTAATTCCTGCCATGAGACCCCATTGCCAAGATGCAAAATCCCACCCTCATTAGTAGCCTGGTGACAGATATGAGAAAGGTCACCCATCTGAAGCCACTGGAGCTTCCTTGTCTCTGAGAGTCCCAGGCGAACAAAACCCTGCTAGCAGATATTTTCAGAACATTCATTTACTTCAAAATCAGATCAGTGAAGGGTTGAGAATATTCTCTGGGAAATCTGGTCAGCCTTTAAGGGAGAGGTTCTAAATGCAGTCATTGATGCAGTGATTAAGGGGAATAATTATCTCTTCCCTTTATTCTGCCACAGAGAATTGCTAGAGGCCAAGAACCGATTAGTGCTGGCTAACAAATCCTGCCCTACCCCCACCCCCACTTCCCGGCCCCACTGACTCCCAAATGGAAAGGGCCAGAATATTTTTCAGCTGAACTAATTCACAAAGCTATAAAACCAGCAGCCTTGCTCGCCATTCACCATTTGGGATTTAAAAACTCAAAAAAAAAAAAAAAAAAGATTAGACAGATTGGCTTTATATACTGTTACTACAATTAAATAAACAGCCCCCTACGTGAATTAATCACCTTGATTCAGCCTAAAATAGAGCAAGAACCTAGGCGAGATTTTGAAAAATGTTGAGACTGATTTGAATCAACTAGGAATTGCTAATGGCTTTTATAGCTAATACTTTCAACTCTTTCCCCCAAAAGCAAACACACACACACCCCTGAAACTCAGGTTGTGTCTCCCTTGGTTAGCCTTAATTTTGCAAAATGAAGATTCATGTTACTCTTACATTGCTTCTCCTCTGAACTTATCAACACGGCTCGGGAGAGACAAAGGCTAGAATGCAGGTGGTTTTCCCTTTCCAAAGCTGCAGGCGTATTAGGTTCTATGGCCTGTCAAGTGCTGATTCCATGGTGAGATCTTGGGCCAGAGCCCCCCAAGTGGTTGTCCAATAATCCTTGAAAGAAGACATCAGTGTGATAGAAGTGGCTAAACTTTACATTAGCATAGTCAGAAAATCCTATTCCCTAGAAAAACTCTAAACATTTCAAGACTCAACCTAAGAAAGAGAAGAGAGAGACAGAATTAAAGAATTGCAATGCTTGCGTGTCTGGGGCGGGGGTAGGAATAGCCATTAGTGTTAATTTACTTCAACTGAAAATAGGATGAGAAGAAATGATACTACATCATTAAGGGGGAAAATGTACTGAGGCATCACGTCTGCCAACTGACCTTCTGGTCACAGCGATGGGACTAGTAATTTGAAGTCAAGTAGCTTAATGTTTTTAAGGAAGGAATGGGAAAACATAGACCACAAACAGGGCATGTGATAGTTCTAGGGATTGTGGAGGGAAAAGAAAGGAAAGAAGGGCAAGTTAAACAAGGACCGTGATATAGCCTGGGTAATGAAGGAGGGGGGTCGCCCCTGATGAAAGCCCCAAACCCAGCAGCAGGTGGAGAAGATGTTGACTTTATTTAGCATTAATTGCAGGAAAGGGTCTATAAAATGTGGCTGAAAATTATTAAACCCCCAATGTTATGCCAACATTATGCCATCTCCTGTTCCAAGGCAGGTGTATTATTCCTGGTCCCTAGGATTAAAGTAAATCATTGCTTTTCCACATATTCTGAATATTGCATTTCATTATTTTTTACTGCCCTGTTTCTCGAGGTTTTGTGGCTTAATAGGCACTGTTATGTCTAAAGTCATCACGGATTCTGTGTTGGGAGAGGGAATGTCCAGAAAAGAATATTCTTTCAATGTTCCCTCTCCAACCTTAAATTCCTAGATGCACTCTCTCTATATACATTTCCAGAAACTTCTCTTAGGTCAAACACATTTCCAGCGATGGCCACACCAAATCTCTCATGCCACTGATGTTGAAATATTCACTTAGTTTTAAGAAACTTATCTCAAGCCACTCACTCATTCGTCTGGAGAAGCCCAGATTTGCTTCCTTGAAGCCCCAGACTTTGTTCTAGAAGGCACAGAATGATGCTAATAATTTCAAGCAAAGGAAAAAAATTGGTTGGGTTCACCCACAAATCCAAAATGAATCAAGGCAGACTTATTAAATCTCATCTCGAAATTAAAATATCCAAGTAGCATTTTGCAGGAGGCTCTCAATACTTCCCATAAACATTCACAGAGATCCAGAAAAAGATCATTAGATGAACAACTTCCTGTCAAGAGTCCAGAGAGTACTGTCATCAACTATCAGGTCTCACAGGTGGGCTGAGAAACATATAACAAGCAAAAGCATTCCCATGATTGAAGACTGACCTCATGAGATTGGTGTGCCCGCTGACCTTCAGCTGACCTTCACCACGCAGCCAGCCAGGGAACTGAGAAGCCTCCCCTTTCTCAATGTGTCCTGATTTGGGAGATGGCCAACACACTGTCCCTTCACATTCTTTCTCACTTCTACTCTCAACTTCCTGTGTCTCTTTGTCTCTAATTTTCAGAAAACAAAAGCAGAGGCGGTCAGAGAATGACCTACAGCAGCCTCCCTGCTTCCCATCATGCAAAGCGGTGAGCAAAGAAAAACTCAAAGAACTCAGGCTTAGAGCAGAGTTGCCAATTGTAGTGAGGTTGCCTGGCACCTGTTCCAAACGTCAGGCGCCACACAGAGGATGGGGGGACGGAGAGAATTGCAATCATGCTACTTCAGTGTTTCCCAGCCTCACCCCCCTCCCACTCACCCCCAGTAGCACTCCTTCCCAGGACAACTTTTTAGACGTTTTTTCCCCTAATTTCTTCTAGTGTCACAGACGCACTGTACATCCATTTATATATTGCATCTGTATCTGTGCTTTATACATAAAAAGAGAGTGATTTTTTTTTTTTTTTTT
>NW_024424897.1:8787748-8832086 GCF_017311325.1 Ursus maritimus | reverse complement strand
TTTTTTTTTTTTTTTTTGCCCTCGCCCAGAAAGAACCAATGCTCACCTAGTAATAATACCGCTCCTGTTGAGAATGGGTATGGCTCCTTTGGACCCCAGGAGTGAGGTTGTGCGTTCACTGCCAATTGCTTGTTTTCCCTACAGGCAGAGTTTCTCAGCCTCCAAACTGTTGCTGTTCTTTGCTATGGGCCAGCCCTGTGCATTGTGTGAGGTTAGCATTATCCCTGGCCTCTGGATGCCGGGAGCACTTTTATCCCCTGTCTCCGTGGGAACAACCACAAATGTCACGAGACATTGCCAGATGCCATCTAGCCGAGAATCACTGCTCGAGGAGGAGGGACACCGCGTTGAACAAGGCAAGCAGAGCCCCCGCTCATTTTGCTACTAAACAGTTAATCAGTCTTCACAACTGTCTATTGCTTTACCTCGCAAAGAAAAAAATTAAATAATATCCAAGGCGCACTCCAACTTTATTATCCTATGGCAAGTGACTTCTTTGTGTTTTTAATTTAACAAACCTGGGTTATTTAGAAGAGCTCTTTCTCCCCTCAAGGTTTGCGCCCAAATCACATACACAATTAATTGCATTTTAAAAACAAAACTCACAAGCATTTATGGATACTCTTCCAAAATCAGTTTGTGAATGATCTTATACAGGGAAAGTTATACAAATATCTTTTTTTTTTTTTTTTTTTTTGTATAGTGCTGAGCAAGCAACATGGGGTCTGGTAGAGAGTAGAGCAGAGCAACATACAGAATCCAGCCTACAGTAGATGTCAGGCTTTATGAGTATAAAGCCATCAAAGAGTGTAATAAAATCACATTGAGCCTTGTTAAAGATTTTGTTGACATTTTTTATAAAAGGCATCTCTTTCTCCCTCCCCTCCCTCATCCTCTTTCTCTCTCTCTCTCTCTCTCTGTCTAATGTAAACTGATGTTTTGCAGCTCAAAACCCAGAGCTGAATTAAGGGATTGTAATGGTAACAAAAATGAAAACTTCTATTAGCCTGCCACCTAATAGCAAAACAAAACAGCAACTTAATTTTCACACACGAAAGAGTCTTAGGATATCAGTAGTGGAGGAGATGCTGGTCCAAGTGAGGGTGGAACGTAGGGGAGAGAGGCTTAGACACAGGAAGTAATGGGAATAGAATCTGCTTACAGGTCCTGTCAGCAGGTTATACAGGAGCTCTTTGGATGATCTTGAAAGTTTCCTAGCCATTCTTGCTATGGCCAAGTCCTGTTTGCCCAAGGTCACTGAAATACTATATTTCTGGACTCAGGAATAAAACTCAGAGTGTCTCTGAATGAGAAGAGGGTTAAGGTCAGTTTTCATACCATTTATGTCTCTTCAACCTAGGAGATTACATGATGTCCTAATAAACAAGGGCTCGGCATCAAATGGATTTCTTAATTTATGACCTTAAGCAGAATATTCCACCCAAGTGTGGCACTGACTTAATGAGAGGGCCCCACACTGGGTCTGTAGCCCATTTGCGTTTTGGAGTGCTTGACGCTTGGCTCTAGCTTGTTGTTTCCCATTGCAAAACCATTATCTAAGTGTCTTGGTGACTCATCTGCTTTGCAATCCCTAAAATGATCAGAGAAGTACTTTGAAAATTGGAATGAATCCCTAATCTTTTAAACTAGTGACCTATGTCCCTCGATCACTGTCAGTTCTAGAGTAAACCAAAGATCTACCCATGAAGAGGTCATTACACTTTTTTTTTTAATGTAGCTAGATACAGGTGGTTGGCTTCTTTTTTCCTTCAATTTGATGACCAAATCATCTTGAAAGGGGAGGGGTTTTAAGTCCTTAGAACTCACAACATCATCTCCCATGCTGAAGCCATCTGGCCTTTCCAGAATATTATAAATATTATCTGATGACTTGCTCCTAAACAGAGTTTTTGGTGCCGGAACTCCCTGAAGGAATCAAGGGAGCCCCTCAGTGTCATATTTCCAGAGCCATCAACTTTTTCCTCTATCTGAGGGGACCCACGTGTAGATAGCCTATTTTGGCAAATTCCTCCACTCCCTATGGGTTAGCTACCAGTCTGCTGTGGTCAACATCTGGAGAACGTGGCCAGAAAGCCTCAATGGCTATTATCTCATTTCGGAATCTTCTCACTGCTTGCCCAAAAGTTAAAATAACTGGCCAACGAACCAGGAACTTGTCCCAAGGAGGCATCCAAAGGGAAAGCCAAATAGCTCATAAAATCTTTCCCCAGTCTGTAAAACAGTGAAAGAGACACTCAGCATAGAGTGCTGTTTCCTTGGTTCTCGTTATTTTATGAGGTCTCAATAAGTTTCCTGGGGCTGCTGTAAAAAAGATTTCTTTTTAGTGGTTTACTAGGCTAGATCCCCACCCACCCTCATGCACCACCCCCCCACCCTGCTCCTGCCTTCTTGCCACACCTCCCCTCCCTTTGTTTTTACAAAAGTTTTTCCATGTCCTGTACTCATTCTGTCAACTTTTTTTTTTCTCAAAGTGCTTCTTTCTCTCATAGGCCATGTTCACTACTGATGGTGCTTGTCATGGTTCAAATTATAGGCTTTTCATGACTCTTATGTTTAGACTTTCGGTAAAAAATGAAATATACTGGTAATGCCTCATAATCATAGGAGGTGGACACTGCCGTGTGCTGCCCGCATCTCCCTTCAGGAATGGAGCCCTGATTTCTCCAGGTGCTGGTTGGGCTAACATGTACCTTGGTGCTCAGCGTCCTTTATTTTATTTATTTATTTATTTATTTATTTATTTATTTATTTATTTATTTATTGGAGAGAGAGAGAGAGAGCACACACATACACATGGGCGGGCAGGGGCAGAGGGAGAGAATCTCAAGCAGGCTTGCTCTCACAACCTCGGGATCATGACCTGAGCTGAAATCAAGAGTTGAATGCTTAACTGACCGAGCCACCTAGGCACCCCTGTCAGCCTCCTTTAAGAATTGCCTCCACTGGGGCGCCTGGGTGGCACAGCGGTTAAGCATCTGCCTTCGGCTCAGGGCGTGATCCCGGTGTTCTGGGATCGAGCCCCACATCAGGCTCCTCTGCTATGAGCCTGCTTCTTCCTCTCCCACTCCCCCTGCTTGTGTTCCCTCTCTCGCTGGCTGTCTCTATCTCTGTCGAATAAATAAATAAAATCTTAAAAAAAAAAAAAGAAAAAGAAAAGAAAAAAGAAGTATCTTATATCCCTCTTCTTTAAAAAAATAAAAATAAAAAAAAAAAAGAATTGCCTCCACTGGAGAAATATGCCTCGCTCAAGGCTGTGCCTATTTCCAGGGCAACTCACACCCAGGGACTGATCACTCTGAGGCATAAAAGCCCAACCCACTCACCCTACCTCTGGACAGCTCAGAAGGCAATTCCAGGTCCTGGGCTTCTTGTGGCCTGGCCTCTGCATTACTGCTCAGCGTCTCCTTCCACCCTACCCTCTTCCCTTGCCCTCTCCATCATAAGATGCTACTCCCAGTAACTCCCCATAGCATCCGCCCCATGCACCACTCCCTATCTTGGAGTCAGCTTCCCAGGGAATTCAGCCTGTGACAGTGGATGCCAATGATGACCTGAGAAAGCAGTCACTAAGATGGGAGTTAGGACTGTGATCCCATCACCCAGTCGGTAATGAGGACCCCTCCACTCATGCCACTTGAAGCACCATCAGTGGTGGACTGGGGGGTGGAGTGTACCTGGAAGGTTATACACTAGCTGGTGCAATGTGTTAGGTCTTTAACAATATAGAAGGAAGAGCAACTATCAGGACAGTGGAGTGAGTTGGCGATTGCTAAACTTGACGGACACTCTGGAAGAAAAGCTGAGAGTGATGAATCAGCAATTAAAAGCTAAGTGGGAAAACCAGAGGACTTCTTTGGTAGCATAGAAAAAGGCTCTTCTTGTCTCCAACAGAAGGAGAACAAAGCAGAGGACTAGACCAAAGAAGGTTAATTCCCAACCAAATCAGGGTGGCTGGGCCAAGGCCAGGGCCCTGGTTGGAAAGAATGGGGTCTTGACTCATGGGGTGGAAACATCTGGGATGATAATACCCATAAATCTTGGATCCCCAGATTTTCCTGAATTCTTTGAGTCTGTAGAAGTCATCCCTAATCCCAATGGGCTAAGTGCTTGCCCCTTGCTTAAAACAATGCCAAGGCCTCTTTTTTGCAAGACAATGTGCCTCACCTTTAAGATCTGTGCCCACCTCTTGTCCTGGCTACTGGGCTAAGCTAGGGATGTGGCATAACACAGCATGCCGAGAGAGCTGCTGGACCTTCTCCTATACCCCTCGGGAGCTGGAGGACCTGGTTGACATGTTCTGGCAGGGGCTGGGACCACACTTATGGAACTGGATTATGGAAGTGCTAGACTAGGGGGGCAGAACATAAATTTGAATACAAGAGAGTTTCATTGAGATGGACGCAGTCTCCCAGAAAACAACATTTAACCACCCTGGCAAGGATGTTGGGAGATGGCATGAATGCACTGTTAGGATAGTCCCCCAATGCATGGGAGAGTACTGGTCCCCCACTAAGTTAGGCAGAAGTGCCCAAATTCCCAAGGCAGACACTGAGGAAGAGATAAATGGCCAGAGAATGAGACAGCTTATAGTGCCTAAAAAATCCCACCTGGGAACAATGCTCACAGGACAGCCTATAAGGACCACCCCTTTCCAAAGCAATAAGGAATACCCTTCTGAGGGGGCACCAGCCTCTCTCCATAGTTCAGTGGCGGCCCTGCTCCGCAGGATGGGCTCGACAGGAGAAGATGCTGATACAAAACTAAGCTCAGTGATAGCAGTGAAAAGGTGAGACCTCAAAACTATAGAGGCCAAGTGATAACGCTTAACCGCCACAACCGATGTATACACATGTCCTATAATGAGCTGCAAAGAGAGAGGGCAACCTAGAAGCTCTGGCGGGCAGAGTCATGGACCCGGTTAAAAGAACGCGGCAAAATAAACGAGAAGCCAACAAAGGCATGCTCAACCTTCACGATCCCAGTAAATAAAAAAACAAAAAAACAAAAAACGGAGGATTAGGTGAAGCAAGTCACCCCAATAAAAAGTCATAATGCCTTGCGTCGTGGTTAAACTTGAGCTCATTTTCAGCCCTGAAACCTAAAGAACAAGGAAGAAGCAGGATCCCCAGGAAGAATAGTTTTGTGACACCTCTACACTGTGACGAGTACCCTGGTCCTTCCACAGAGGAGCCTGTAGCCATTTCCTCGGGTAAGTGCTCCCAGGGGGAAAAGGAAATGCTCAAACATTTTGATGAGTGTGGGACCCTGGGTGTGCATTAACATAGATAACCCACACCCCCAAGGATAATCACGGCCCCTCTGTCAGAATGGGAGCATAAGGAGACCAAGTAATCAATGGAGTCCTGGCTCATCTTCAGCTGATAGAGGATCTGCTGTGTCTTCAGCATCCCTGGCTGGTCATCTCTTCAGTCTGTGAATGTGTAAATGGAACAGATACACTTGGTATTTGTCCTAATCCTCATAATGGGTCCTTGGCTATGGGGCAAAGGAGGACCAGTGGAAGCTCTGAAGCTATCCCCCTTCTGGACCAGGTAGTGAAACGATGTCAATATTTCATCTTGAAAAGGAAAGCACAAATTAATGCCACCCTCAAAGATTTAAAGGATTGAATCATATCAGATCACTCTGGCCTATGAGCTAAGAATGGTTTTATATTTTTTAAAACGAGCACTCATTCAGTGGTTGTAGAAATACCTATATAATAGCCTCAACTTTTTGACCCAATAGATAAATCCTAAATATTTACTAGCTAGCCCATTACAGAAAAACTTTACCAATACCTACATTAAAAAACAGTCTCCATTAATTCAGGAATTTAGCTCCTGCAAGAAAATGGACAGATTCTGGAAGCTGACAGTGGGCCACTGCAAACTGCACCCAGTGTTAGCCCCCGTTGCAGGTGCTAGGCCACGTGTGGTAGTTTTGCTAAAGAAGACTGATGTGAGTCCTATATATGGTATACATTCTGGGGAATGTGTTCTGTTCCTGCCTTAGCAGAAAAAAGGGCTATAAAACAGTTTGCTTGTCTTGGGAGGGGCAGCACAGTACCTTTAAAGTTTTGCTCCAGGGTTAGCTTAACTCTCTTACCCTCTGTCACAATATAGTCTAAGGAGATCTGAACCATCTAGGCATTCCACGGAAAAGCACATTAGTCCACTATACTGATGACCTTGGGTTCATCAGACCACGAAAGCAAGAAATTACTAGCATATTGGAGGTATGCTGCAAGGTAAGATACACATGCTCCAAAACATAGATCCTACAAAGATACAGGGGACTGCCATGGTAGTAGGAGTTTTAGGGTTCCAGCAGGGATGCATTTTAACAAAGAGGTCAAGAGAACTGTCCTTGGCTGTTTTCTGCCAACCAAAGAGTAGGTGCTCAGAAATTGGAAATTAGTGTGATTATGGTACTGATGATAATTATAACTTTTGGAGTTTGGAAGATGCGGCCCTGAGTCTGTTGTTAACCTGCCTATGTCTTTAAGTCGTTAACTTGGTAATGCCATGTGGCAATATGATACCTTGGATTTGGAATATTGGAGCTTGATCAGAATGTTGGCTCAGCCCTCTGAGTGGTTGTGAAACCCTGAGCATGTTATTTCATATCTCACTGAAATATGTGTCTTATGCCCCGTAATGATCACTTTGGATTAGGTAATATCTAAAATGTCTTCCACCTTGAAGTAACTGTGTGCAGGCTATGATGGTATAGCTATGTACTAGCTACAGGTGGTTATTTAAACTTACAACTACATTAAGGTGAAATTAAATTAAAAATTCACTTCCTCTAGTTCCACCAGCTAGTATTCAGTAGTCGCACGGAGCCAGTGGCTACCGTGTTGAGCAGTGCAGATTAGGAACGTTTCCATCACCACAGAAAGTTCTATTGGCAGTGCTGCTTTCTAATGCCAAGTACTAATACTAAAAGACAGTCTTTTTTAGGTCTGATACACACACATGTAAATAAAGTAGACATAAAATAAGAGCTAACAGAGTACTAGATCAACCATTCACAAGGGCTCGATACTAGGAGAAGTGTGTGTATTATCTCATCATACAACACCCCTAAGAAATTGTTATTGTGATTACACCATTTATAGACAAAGAATCTATTTAGTTTCTTAAAGTGATTAAGACCCTTGCCCCAGTCACACAGCTGGGAAGTGGTAGAGGGAGGACCCAACGCTTTTTGAGACTTTATCCCCAAGCACCACGCCTTACTTTCTCCTAATGAGCTTCAATGTCGATGGACTTTCCAATGTGACTGTCCTCTGAATTCCAATATGAGAGGTTCTTTCTTTTTTTTTTTTAAGATTTTATTTATTTATTTATTTATTTATTTGAGAAAGAGAGAGCACGAGCAGCAAGGAGAGGAGTAGAAGAGGGAGAAGCAGGGGCGCCTGGGTGGCACAGCGGTTAAAGCGTCTGCCTTCGGCTCAGGGCGTGATCCCGGCGTTACGGGATCGAGCCCCACATCAGGCTCCTCCGCTATGAGCCTGTTTCTTCCTCTCCCACTCCCCCTGCTTGTGTTCCCTCTCTCGCTGGCTGTCTCTGTCAAATAAATAAATAAAATCTTTAAAAAAAAAAAAAGAAGAAGAAGAGGGAGAAGCAGACTCCCTGCTGATCAGGGAGCCCAATGTAGGGCTTCATCCCAGGAACGCTTCATCCCAGGAACCTGGGATCACGACCTGAGCCGAAGGCAGATGCTTAACTGACTGAGCCACCCAGCCCCCTCCCCCCAATATGACAGATTCTTAAGGGCTGGAACTTGAGCAGCTAGTAACTTGCTTGCAGGCCCTTGGAGGCAGAGACTTGCCTAGTTTCTTAGATCTCAGGGTAGCATGCTGGAAATAAAGGGAGCATTGCCTGAAAATGCTTCCTTCCCTCTGGCTTTCAAGTTAATTATTTTTTGCCTCAAGCTGACATTTCTACCAGTTTGTGCATCTCTTTCCCCTAATCTTCACATATATCCTCCTTTGTTAATACTTTTTCCCCTTATATTGTATCTGAAAATAACACAGATGTCTGAAAGCTGGGTTATTCCATTAATTTAATAATAGTATAGGTGTCTGGATGCTGTGTTTTTCCTGAAAATAGCATAACGTTAGTGCTCATCTGAAAATAGCACAGATGTATGGATGCTGTGTTATTCTATTAAATTTCCGATAGTATTCTGCTCTCATCCTATGCTATTGTTAAAGTATGCATGTGTTTCTGTGAAAGAAAACGGCCTTTTAGGATTGGAGCTTCAGAAGAATTCCTTGACGTGGACATGTTGAGAACTGAATATTATGTTTTAGAAGGAAAAGGGGAAATCCCAGATGACAGTTGTGAAATCTCACTGATTGAAGTTCAACTGCCTTTAAATATTTTTTGAGATGAAATGGTACTGCACATTTTGAGGGACAATAATGTTGCTTAAAGGCAAACTGGCTTAGAATCAGAAGACCTTGGTTTTGGTACTAACTCTGCCATTCACAGTTGTGGGACTTTTGGTGGGCAATTAAACTACTGAGTCTCATTCTCCTCTGAAAATTGTAACCATGGTAATACTGGCCTTACCTACTAGAGTGGATGCTGTCATGCATGGCCCAGATTCCTCCTGCGAGACCAGGGAAGTTATTTCCCCAGGTGTAGGAAGTGTTGTCTGCTGACAGCTCTTAGACCAATGTGTCTTCAGAAACTCCCAGCCTAGAGTAGTCATCTTGCCCAAGGTTCTACACCCTTCTCAAGAGCAGTGCACATCCAATGACTGGTATTTGCGGTATACAAAGATCCAATATCCTTATCTTAATTTAGGCATCTCTGATTGGCCAATTCATCTCCAAAGTTCCCTTTGGGATAAACTGGTGCCTCTGTGGTAACTACATTGCAGTTCAATTTCTCTCTCTGCCCAATCCTGCTTTCCTTACTCCTTTATAGATGGCATCTCCGGAACACCCCCCCAACTAACCACATGTAAGCAAACTCCCTAGATCGATGCTACAAGAAAGAGTTCTGTTTCTTCACTCCCATCCCACAGACATCAAATCAAACATACTATTAAAATATTTCTGTGTGTTTTTAAACTGGAGCATTTTGTTATGAAATATACAAACTAGGAGAAAATTTTGAAAGGCTTGACTCCTTATATGCCAACGAAATAACTGTAATCTGGATACAACCATTGGGATATTTAATATCTTGGCCATTTTAGTGGGATCTAAGGTCAGAGTTCACATAACATGACCTGCTTTAAAATTTTAAAACAATATTATCTGAAAAAGTTTTCCTTAATATCACCCAAGATACCTCATGCTACCTGCTCTCCACTTCAAGATATCTTCCCCAATGCCCACAGTTAAAGTGGATCATTCCCCCCTGGATTCTGTGTCATTTTTTAAAAAAGATTTTATTTATTTATTAGAGCAAGAGCACTCACGAGCAGAAGGACGGGCAGAGGGAGAGGGAGAAGCAGGCTCCCCACTGTAGGGAGCCTGATGCAGGACCCAATCCCAGGACCCCGGGATCATGACCTGAGCTGAAGTCAGACACTTGACCGACTGAGCCACCTAGACGCCCCTTCTGTGTCATTTTGTGAAAGTTGGACACGTTTATATATGTGCTTTTCTTCCCCAATTGGTTATGATGTTCCTGTAAGGCAGGAACTATATATTATTGATATTTTATTCCCCAGAAACAAATATATTACCTTTCACTTAGTTAGCTGTCCACAGCTACTGTCTGAATGTCAATTTGGGTAGTTATATTTGTTGTAGTTTGTATATCTATAGGGCCAAATTTCCTCCATTTTCTCTGAAGACTACAGAAAAGAGAAAATGTCTTTAAACTGAAACTTGAGAGATTTAGGTGTGATGTAAATTTTTTAATATAATTGTGAGTTTTGTTATATATTAAAAATAGCTATTAACACTCATATGTTTATGGCCAATTGATTCTTGACAAAGGTGCCAAGACCATTCAATGAGGAAAGAACAGTCTTTTCAACAAAAGTGCTGGGACACCTGGATATCCACATGCAAAAAATGAAGTTGGAATCTTACCTCATACTATATATAAAACTTAACTCAAAAGGGGGGCACCTGGGTGGCGCAGTCGTTAAGCGTCTGCCTTCGGCTCAGGGCGTGATCCCAGCGTTCTGGGATCGAGCCCCACATCAGGCTTCTCTGCTAGGAGTCTGCTTCTTCCTCTCCCACTCCCCCTGCTTGTGTTCCCTCTCTCGCTGGCTGTCTCTGTCAAATAAATAAATAAAATCTTAAAAAAAAAAAAAAAAACTTAACTCAAAAGGGATTAATGAGCTAAATTTAAGAGCTAAAACTGTAAAACTTTAGGAAGAAAATATAGGGTTTAATCTTTATGACCTTGGGTTTGGCAATGAATTCTTAGATAAGACACTTAAAGCAAGAGCAACAAAAGAAAAACTGGATAAACTAGGTTTCACCACATTAAAAACTCTCATACATCAAAGGACATCATCAAGAAAGTGAAAAGACAACCTACAGAATGGGAGAAAATATTTGCAAATCACATATCTGATGAGGATCAAGAATTCAGAATATACAAACAATTCTTACAATTTGACAACAAAAAGACAACCTTTTTTAAAAATGGGCAAGAAATTTGACTGAACATTTTCTCAAAAGAGATACATAAGTGGTCTGCAGGCAAATGAAAATATGCTCTACATCATTTGTCATCAGGGTAATGCAAATCAGAACCACGAGGAGATACCACTTCACATCTACTAGGATGGCTGTAATTAAGAAGTAATAGCAAGTGTTGGCAAGGATATGGGAAATTGAAACCCTCATACACTGCTGGTGGGAATGTAAAATGGTGCAGCCACTAGGGAAACAGTGTGGTGGTTCCTAAAAAGTCAAACATAGAATTACCATGACCTCACAATTCCCTTCCCAAGTAGATACCCCAAAGAGCTGGAAACAGGAGTTCCAGCAAGTCCACGGCATATGTTTTCACAGCAGCACTATTCACAACAGCCAAAAGTTAGAAAGCGTGAATGAATGGATAAACAGACTGTAGGGTACACACGTGATGCCATACAATTCAGTCACCAAAAAGAATGATGGACTGATAAATGCTACAACGTGGATGAACCTCTAAGACATGCTAAGCAAGGGAAGGCCGGATGCAAAGGGTCACATATTGTATGATTCTACCCACAGGAAACATCCAGAATGGATAAATCCATAGGGACAGAACACAGATTGATGGTTTGTTTCCAGGGGCTGAGGGGAGGAATAACTGCTTGATGGATTTTATTTTGGGGTCATGGAACTGTTTCAGAGCTGGATAGAGATAGTGCTTATACAACATTGCAAATGTAATGAATGCCACTTAAAAGTGGTAATTTTATGTCATGTGAACTTAACCACAAAAAAAATTATTTTTTAAGATGTTTTAAACGGATACTAAGAAAGGTTTTTAAATGTCTCGCATGTTAGCCCTCTGGGCTGTATAGGATTTTCTAAACATTTTGTTGATATTAAGTCAAGGTAACATGTTACTTGACCATCCAGGTCACTTCTAAGTTGGCAGACAGCAGACCTAAGTATTATTTGCCAATGCCTTCATCTCTTCTATTTTGGGAAATATGAAGGGTGACACCCTTCCCTGGGCCTCCTGGAATGAAGGTAGGCCACGTGACTAGTTTTGGCCTGGAAGCTGTGAGCAGAAGATACTTGGGTGCTTTGAGTAGTGAGAGAATCTGCATGTTCCCTTCCTCTACCAGGATCGTTGGGAAGACAAAGCACGGGTTGATATGGAGGTGTTACAACATTGAAACGATCTGGAATGCTGGGCTCCTGATGGAAGATACCTGTCCTGTTCCTGGACCCGCAGTACATTTTCAAAATGCAAGAAACTGACTTTCACTGTATGGAAACACTGAAATGTGGGCAGTACTTCTTTGTTACTCCACAGAACCTGGCCTATCCTTATTAATACAAAGAGACACATGGAAAGAGACAGGCTGTATATTCTTTAAGATTGTTCAAGTTAGGTCTGTGACTCCCATGAACAGGTTGGATAAAAATACATAAAACAGGGGCACCTGGGTTGGTTAAGCATCAGACTCTTGGTTTTGGCCAGGTCATGAACTCAGAGTCCTGGGATTGAGCCCCATGTTGGGCTCCCTGCTCAGTGGGGAGTCTACTTGAGATTCTCTCCCTCTGACCCTCACCCATGCATGCTTTCTGTCTTTCTCTCTCTCTCTCTCTCTCTCTGTAAAATGAATCTTAAAATAAATAAATAAAATAAAATACGTAAAACATCCTGGTACATGGTCAGTAAATAAATGTTACACTTTAGAGGTATCACTTGTAGTGCTTGAGACCAACAACAAACAAGAGAACATAATAGGGGGAGAGAAAGCCTGCAGAGATTCTCCCCTAGAACAATTTGTAAATGTTGGTGCCACTCAGGGAAATGCTCTGCAAAGTTATAGCACACATGTCCTCTCTTCTCTGCCTTCTCGCATGGGCTGTTCCTCCTCAGGGCATCTCTCTCAGAAAACCAGAAAGAAATATCTAGGTAAAGTGAGTATCGCCTTTTTAAATTTATTTATTTTTTAATAGAGAGAGTACAGGGCAAGTGGAGTGGCAGTAAGAGGCAGAGGAGAGGGAGAGAGAGAATCTTAAGCAGACTCTATACCCAGCACAGAGCCTGACATGGGGCTGGATCTCACGACCCGGATATCATGACCTGAGCAGAAATCAAGAGTCAGATGCTTAACCGACTGAGCCACCCAAGTGCCCCTCACCTCTTTTTAAATATAGCCTTGATTTATTTATCTCTTTAAGGATATTTCAAAGTCACATGGGTGAGATTATGAGATGCCCACCTCTAATGAATATAATGATTTCCTTTGCCTAAGCTAGAATCTAATTTCTGGTTGTCACTCTTTGGAAGATTAATACCATGAGGTCCTTCATCCCTAAAGAAACTGCCATAGAACACTGTTCGTTTATCTGCAGGATCCAGAAGAGCAAGTTTATTGAGTTATCTAAGAATTTAGACTGTGGAGTCAGATGGCCAGGTTCAAAGTCCAGCTCATCCACGAACTCAGTGTGTGATCTCAAGAAACTTAGTAGACCACTCAATGCCTCTGTCCTGTCATCTATGAAGTGGGAATACTTATTCTTACTTTATAGGGTTGTTGTGAGGATTAAGTGCATATATGTATCGAGTGTTTAGAGTAATCCCTGGCCCACAGTATGTCCTATGTAACTCTTTGCTAATTTTGCTAAGGAGCTAGTCAAACACCCCCTAAACCTAGGGACTGGCTTGGAAGTAATGCCTGAGTTAAAATCCTATCTTAGGCTCTTACCAATTGTAGGACCTCAGCTAATTAAACTCAGAGCCTTTATTCTTCTGTAAAGTGAACAATATTGGGAGAGATATTGAGCAACATAAAGTGTATAAATAACAGTCTGGTGAGTGCTCAATGCATAATTCCTTCCCTTGAAAGTCCATCCTCCTAAACCATGAGCTTAGCAAGAGGTGATGCATGGGTTCACTTTCTGTCACTTACAAACAAACCTTTCCTGAAGCTTCAGTTAGAAAATATAAGATCTTATGGACTCCCAGAACTCACATAAAGTTCAATAGTGGAATTAACTTCAGATACAGCCAGAAATAAGTATCCACGTGAAAGCAAAGGGGATCTTTTTACCTTCCCTTTGGCAGCCTCTGCTCTATTTTGTGCTGGCTTCCTTCTCTGTGGTTATGCTTAGAAGCCCCAGATATGTTAGCTCAATAACACACATAGAGTAAGAGCATCTTCCCCAGAGTTTCAATAAAAATCCCAGCATTTGCTCTCCTTGCATTAACATGATCACATGGACACCTTTGAACCAGTCACGGTGATCTGAAGAAATGCATATGCCAATTAGGCCTGGCGAGGCAGAGCATCATTTTTCAGTGCCATCCCAAATGCAGAATCTAAGAATTCCAAAGTGGTACTCTCCAAAAGAAAATGGAAGTATTTTTATTTGAGAAGGGAGACAAATAGAACAGCTTTCCAGTGTTCTAAAAAGGCATCAGTAGTGTAAAGAGAAAAATGAAAGGAGATACCTGGCTAAAGATTCTGAAGAGCCTGGGCGTTAGAGGTTGTAACCAGATTTCCACGTCCTGAGACGCATGATGGGACTTGAACTCGTGTGTCCTGTGGTAGTAATGGACTTTCCATTCCAAGTCCCTTGCCTGGTTCCTATTTGTGAGCAGCTAACAGGAGTTAGGTGTTGGGTTTGTGGCTCCATGAAACAGCCTTGTTCTCTGGATTTTATAGGAATTAAAGCTGTGACCTAAATGTTAGCAATAAGAGACTGGAATCTGGAGATATTTATTTGCTGTAGAACCAAAATGAAATAAATTAACCAGTATGTATTTGTCTACAAGCAACAGAAAACCCGGATTCTACTGGCTTAAATAAAAAGGATATCTACTCACTTCTTTAACTATAAATACAGAGATAAGGCAGGTTCTGGGCAAGATATGTATGATGTGTGGCTCAATGACATCAGCAAGGATTCAGATTTTTCTTTAAATGCATTGCTTTCTTCATTCCGCATCTGCTATGACTTAAGATTGCTTGTCACAAGATGGCTGCAAGTGGCTTCAGGCTCCCTGCTCTGGTCCAGCCCAAGAGAGAAAAAAAACTCTTTCCAAAACATGAAACATAAGTTTTTCATTTTGGTCTACCTGAGTTAAGTCAAGCCGGACCATATTAGGAACATACTTACACCGAAAAATTATTCGTTGTTTATCTGAAATTCAAATTCAGCTGGACATCCCATATTTTTTCTGGCAACTGTAGTCCCAGTTGATTTAGACTAATCCAAAATGTCCTGTAGAGGGAGGTAGGGAGGACACAGGAACAAAATCGTGTCTGTCTCATTTTTAGAAAGGAAGAAGGCAAACTGGATGCTGAAAATGCAAACATCAGTGTCTGCTGCACCAGATGTCGGTTAAGGGATTTCGGAAGAAAAATTCCAGGATGAGTTGCTTTATCCAACGAATAATCTCAAGGCTTAAACCCTGGATTACTAAGTATTATAATTCAATCCAATTACACAAATATTTGTTTAATGCTTTTTACCAACAAGACACTGTTGAAGATTCTGGAGGTCTATTGAGTCTGTTTCCTAGGCACTTCCAAAATATCAAAGAGAACTAAGCAAGTGAGGGCACAAACGCGAAGGGTTCTGGGAGAAAGATCCAGAGACCATGGGGCGCCTGCATGATGCTCTCCTGAAAGAACCAGCCTTGGAAATACGCATTAAAGCATAATGGATTCGAAGTGACAGGATTGCGCCGTGGGAGATAATGCGTGGAAGGAAATTCGATCTTAGAGGTACTTTTTACAGAGAAATTCCAGTCCAAATTTGAGATCTCCACAAGCTATCTGGTGGAAGATACGGCAAAGAAGATTTTTCGAGCAATGACATGATTAAAGCTACATTTCAAGGAAAATCAGCCTGACAACCATGTGTGGGCTAGATTGTAGTGGGAAGAGAAGGGAGGCCAGCGATGGGATGGTCTGCGGCAATGCTCCCAGATCCAGTGCCCACTTTCAGCAACCTGCATTTTGTAAAGCCTACTTTACTATAGTAGAATGAAATTCACAGCCTACAGACATAATTCCAGAGAAAGAAGTATAATGCCCTAATTGTAACATAAAGAAGAAATGAGGTGATTATTTTACAATAAAAATATTCTAGCACAGAAGTCATTAAACTACCAAATACAGCCCACACCTGTTTTTATATGGCCCATGAGATAAACATGATTTTTTTTAATTTTTAAGAAGTTATTTTTAAAAATAATTATAGGCGTTCCTACCTAGTATCTGTGATGCCCTCTTGGCCCTCAAAATCTGAAGTATTTACCATCTTGCACTTTGCAGGAAGTATCTGCCAACCCCTATTCTCAGGAATGGCCATGTAATTTGTGAGACCCAGTGCAAAGTGATAATGCAGGCTCCTGACCAAAATTATTAAGAATGTCAAGACAGTGATCGCAAGTCAACCATGAGCAGGGTCCATCCACATCCATGAAGCCAACCCTGCCTGTAAATGCTTAGATGCTACTCCACTACAAACATAATGAACTAGTTGGACATGTACACATGTGAATGCAGCAGGTGCAAATACACAGATACCAACAGGGCCGTACGCACTGCACTACCCTTTGTGGCAACCCAATACCAATGTGTTTTTTGTTTTTCTTTGTTTTTTTTTTTTTTAAGATTTTATTTATTTATTTGAGAGAGAGAGAGAGAGCAGGAGCAAAGAGGAAGAACAGAGGGAGAGGGAAAAGCAGGCTTCCTGCTGAGCAGGAACCTGATGCAAGGCTCGATCCCAGGACTCCGGGATTGTGTCCCGAGCCGAGGCAGACACCAACCCACTGAGCCACCCGGGCACCACTATAAATGTGTTTTATGGACAGTTCCAGTACCATGGTGATGTTTCCATTCTCGGTGTGATTTTTCTAAACTGGCAGACAACTCTTTGGGGATTTACAAATAATGCATGGTATAACCTTTCTTTAATTTACATGAAAATTGTGTTTCTGGAATATTCATGAAATGCTAAAACATAATGAACTATTTTATGTGTGAGATGGAATTAGCTTCTAGGCTCAGATAATTATTAGCAGGGTTTATGTGAATGTTCAATGAAATATTTGAGGAATGGCCTGGGACTCAGGGTACTTCTTTGCTGTGAAACAGTGGCCAACACATTGCAGAATGAGAGACATAATGGATCCCATGCACGCAGGGTCACTAGACTCTCCACCGCCTCATATGGTAACACCCCGAAGTGCCCATGGAGGTGGTGATACCTAAGTCAAGAATGGTTAATCTTGAGAATCAGATTATAATTAGATATTGGGTGGTAAGGGTGAGATATTATAGAAATGGAGTTTGGGGCCCTTGGCTATTGGTTGTAATGGGAAGAACATTCAAGGAAAAATGTAAGCATGAAAACCATGACCTCTTGCATTGGAACAGCCATTTTAAATGTATCAAATCAGAATTGCTTAGCTTCTCTCACTTTGTCCTTGTGACAGCTCTTTAGGAAGGCAGGACAAACATTAACAATGTAAGTACACTAGACTTGGGGAGCCTGGGTGGCCCAGTGGGTTGAGCGTCTGACTCTCAGTTTCTGCCCAGGTCATGATCTTGGATTCCTGATCTCAGAGTCATGATCTTGGAGTCGTGAGTTTGAGTCCCATGTAGGGCTCCGCACTTGGGGGAGAGAGATTCTCCCTCTCCCTCTGCCCCCCTCCCCCCGCACTCGCTCTTGCTCTGTTTCTCAAATAAATAAATCTTTAAAAAATATACATATAAGTACACTAGACCAATGAATACTTAGCCGTCTTTGGCATTTTTTATTTTGCATTTCACAGAATACAGATTCAGCATGAAGGATAGGTATTACTTAATCCACTGAAATGTTTTTATTAAAAAATGTATATTTACTACAGAGTTCATTATTAACACTCATTTATATATAAGACACATAGTTTGGGAATACAGATGAGAACTACCTGAGACCTAGAAAGAGCGAACAACTTGCTCAGGTTCCCTTGACAGACAGATGGTAGAGCCAGAACCAGAATTCTGCTTTCCTGATTCTTGATTCTGCATTTCCTACCCTCATGGGGTAAACGAATAGGCCCAGCATCTGCTTTGGAAAGAAGGCATTTGAAAGCACAGCTTGGAAGAACAGAGGGCATCAAGAATGATGACACCAAGTTCTCTTCCGAGTCAAAAAAGGCACTCACTTGGCACCCCTCTCTAACTGAAGGAAGAGGGTAGTTCACAGGTAGTCCGTGAGAACGCACTGCCAGTGACTTCCCACGAAGAGAGTATTCATATCTATACTTATGGGGAGCCCATGGAAAACACAGAGAAATGAGACACTGGAGTGTTTTTAAAAAAATGTTATTGTTGAAACAGGCCCAGAACCCCACTACAGAGCATATAGGTCTGGAACTTGGCAAGACCCAAAATTAATGGTATCGTCATAAAGTTTATATATAATATAATTTCTTAAGCCATGCACCAGGAAGGAGGCTCATATACGGTAACCAACTTAGCCCACCCATAAATAATCCATGTTAATATCCTAAGAGAGGTCACGGACTAGAGTAATGTGCTGACATCTGGCTGCTTCTGGCAGGATAGGCTGGATGGTATAAACAGATGGCCTTTAATTAGTGGTGGGTTGTCTTAGCAGAGGGCAGCTTGGGCAGGAATGGTTATTTGGATTACCCACCTCATGCCTGGCTCCTAGAACTCTTGGCATATTGTCAGAAGCGCCACTGTGATTACTGCCAATAGGTCTGATGTCACCGGATGCCAGTCTCTCGGGCTCCCATCGTCATTGGAGGGAGGCCTCTTCGGGAGAGTCTCAGCAAAGATGCCATGGCGCAAATAAGCTGGAGAAACCAGGGAGATGGACAAGGGTGGAGAGAATCCATTGCATAAACTTGCCTTCAGGAGAGTTCCCTATTGAAATCTTTGGGCTTTGAAGCCACAGTTGTTGCTTCTTCTTTTTGGACTCCACACACTTTGAGCCCTTTCAGCAGTAGAAAGAGATAGAAACGAGGAGGTGAAGGTTTAAACTTGTTTCCTACTACAGACGAGTTAAATGGCAGAGGAAAATGCCCATAGGTCATTATAAAGAGCCAGGCTGCTGAAGGATCACAAGTTCTACTACCAAGATAGAAAACAACCAAGCTTCTGTTTCAGATATAATGAGAAAATGATTTACTGTGTCCAAAATGGAACACAACAGCCAACAGTGTCTTCAATTCACCCAGTCCTGAAAGTTCTGAGAATACTTGGATCTGGAGCAGAATGAGGCAGGCTTCTCTTCTGAATTGAAAAAAAGAAAATAAGATATTCCTGTGGTACCTGACCCTGTGCTGGGACTTTTGAGACTGGGATACATTGTGTGCCTTCAAAACTGGGGTCGTTATTGGTGAGGACAAGATCCAAGCTCTGCTATCCAAGGTAAAAGTGTGGCTTGATTGGTGGACATGTGAGCATTTAGCCAATTTCCTGCTGGATTTTTCCAATGATGGCCTGAGAGTTTACTTTTCAGTGTGTGATGGTAGTGGGAATCACACTTAGCCAACTCAGGGGTTCTCCAGCTGAACAGAAACCGAAGGGCGGTCTGATGTGTTTTTAGAGCTTGAAGCAGATACCTCCGTTCCCTTGTCTGGTCCTTCAATATCTTGCTTAATGACTTTTACAGGTCATGGTTGACTCCAATGCAGTTTCCAAGACTTAAGAGTTGGCATGATTTGCTTCATTATATAGAAATCCTAGAAGTCCAGACATCATGTTTATACATGTGATTTGGGGTATATTACATTGCCTGGATGAGAGAGGTCTTTTTATACATGCAGCGTAGTATACAAAAACCTAATCATAGAGAGGAGGCCTCCTTCTATTTCAGACAAGGTGACCTTAAGCAAGTCTGAAAAAGCAGGGTCAAGTCTTCCTAATTATTGGGAACTTTATAAAAGTCACGAGACCTTTGGGAAGGTATCTAGAAAGCAAGAAGAATCTCGTCAATAGGGGGGAAAAAAAAAGGTTTCCCTATTCACATGTGAAATAGCTCCAATCAAAGAGTATACCTGGGCTGAAAACACCAAGGCTAGGAAAGATTGCAATGATTGCTATATGAATTTCACGAATTTAAGTTGAAAGTTAGCTCGTGTCAAAATTTATACAGGTAAGGTCAAGGCCCAGAATCTTCTTGATTGTCTAAGTGCTTTCATTATTCTTCATTATTGGGATAAACTGGAAAGACATCTGAAGATCCCGCATGAGTGTTGACTCGGCAACATATGGACAGTGTAGCCATGCAAGTCCTCCTCTGCACAATGGGAATTATGCACACCTTTTAACTGTTCGTTCATTTAACTGGTTTGTAGGGTATGCCTTCTGAATTTTGAGCTCCATTTTAGATGTTAGAAATGCTGCAATGAACAATAACAAGAAAAGACAAAACCCTTGCTTTCATGGATCTGACATTCTAGCAGGGAAGCTAGGTAATAAATATACTAATAGGTAAATGCATAACACACAGGTAGTGTTAAAAAGGGCAAGTAACACAGGAAAGAGGGTTGGCGAGTGCTGGGCACCATTTTAGAGTGTGAGGAGAGTAAGGTTTCTCTCCGGTAAAGGACATTTGAGCAAGTATCAGAATGGAGTAATGGAGTAGAATATTCCAGGCGGAAGAAAACAACTGGAAGGGCCTGGGTGTTTGATGTATATAAAGAAATTCCAGAAGGTCAGTGGAGCAGAGCGAGCCAGTGTCTGAGGGAATGGAGACGGGGGTCAGAGAATGGGTGGGCACCAGAGCACGTGGAGCCTCACGTACATTTTGCTGGCGTGATCTTTAGGCGAAACACTTGATTTCCACGTGTTTGTAATTTCGGAAGCTGCAAGCACAGCGGATGTTTCTCGAGCTCTTGCTATGAGCCAGGTCCTGCGTGAAGTGCTGGCCTTGACTCACATCATTTACTGTCACTACAACTTCAATGCATACATATTATTTTCCCCTTTTACAAGTCAGGAGACTTAGGCTTCAAGGTTAAACCACTTGCCACAGTTGCCCTGCTGATAAGTGCTGGAGATTCCAAAGTAAACAAGACTAAACCACAAAGGGGCTAAAGGCTCGCTCTGTCGTTTGAACCCCCCTTCAAAATTCCAGTAGACGTAGCCTTGGCCGTGCTCTTCTTAAGCACGGAAGCAAGATAGAGGGAAACCAAGAGATAAAGCCCTTGAGAGGAGCCCATCTCGTTCTCCAGACACTCAACTAAGCTTCTAAACCCCTCATTCCTGAGAAGCCTTAGCTCTTTGCTGGCCCCAGAGTGTGTGTTTCCACTGATGCTGAGAATCATGCTGAGCGCTGAGAAGCCCTCTGTATTCTTCTCCCCGTGTGGTTAGAGGTGGAGGAGAGTCTCGGCTGCAGTGCCAGGGACCACACCTCTTTGTCAGGAACATGTAATTTAAAAAGAAAGAAAAAAAGGAAAAAAAAGTGCAAAGAAATAGCCACCCACCTCCGTTTTTCCTCAACACATGTTCATGTGCGCGCGCACACACACACAGACACACAGAGGCACGCAAAGCCAGCAAACGTCCATCACTCGGGTCCTTGGGATTCTGATGAAAACATTTTCCACCTGGCACAGTGAGGCACTAAACACCCCTCAAACCCAACCTGAGACTTGGACCGTCAGTGGAGATATTTTTAAAACCATGACACAGAGGAGTGTGACACACTCGGTTTTCGCAGTGGGTGGGTAGAGCGCTATTTCATGTTGTTCTTGTCACTGAGCCCAACATTATAAGTGTGCACTTTATTACTACACCGAGATGCTCTGCAGCCAGACCTAGCACAGTGTGTTCCCAGGGAGGGAATGGTAGCCTGGACCGGCACAGGGAAGGGGGAGGGGAAAGTTGCTGGGACACAGGCGACCCTCTTGGCTCCTCCCTCAGGCATTCAGTTCATGCTCAACAGTAGATGAAGTGTCCTTGTTGCTGTTTTTGTTACCCTGTACCCATCAGGCCCTGTCCTTGGGAAGATTCTAAATATTCAGATAGTCATCGATACCTAAGTAATTCCCTAAATGACTAGATTTTCCACCCACTCTCCTGTTCTCCTCCTTTCTCTTTTTCCTAATGGGAGACTTCTCTCAATATCACATACACAATTTATAACCAAACTAGGAGTGAGCATCCGGGTCTCAATTTTCAGATGCAAAGGTGTTTAGTCAAGGGCTCTCATTGTTTTTTTGGGATGACTAGGACAATGCTTATCAAGGGAATGGGGGCACTGGGTGTGTCTGCCCTGGGCACAGGCAATAAAAAGTGGGCTGAAGGTAAGGAATTGAAAAGCAATCTAGAAAACAATTAACAGTTGATCTACTTTTTATTGGCCACTTGCACAGGCAATTCTAAACAATTGCAGTGATACAAGCCTCCTCCCCTTCTGAGAAGACCACTTCCACCATCACCCTCCACCATCCCTTGGTGAGTTACTGAGTTTGAGGGGGATAGAATATTGGCTTGGGGGGATTATTGTGTTTCAACAGAAAACCGGGGCTCTCTGGGTAGAGGTCACCATGTTCCCCTCTACCGTGTTTCTTATTTTTCCATTGATAGCAAAAGGATTTTACCTATTCACCTTAATACGAATGTAAATGTTAGTATTGTTCGAGGAATGACAAATAAGAAATGCCATAGAAGCGGCGAGATAAAATGGAAAGATTAAGAAGTGGCTCTCCAGAGGGTATCCATTAGCATCCATTAGTAGCGGAACATTCTAGAGCTACTAAAACAAGGCCTGTGTTATAGGCCTAGGCCAAGCCATCAGCATTTCTGTTTTATTTTTTTGAAAGAGAGAGAGAGTGAGCGAGGAGGGGCAGAGGGAAAAGGAGGGAGAGAATCTTTAGCAGGCTCCATGCTCCACACGGAGCCCGACATGAGTCTCTACACTGGGCTTGATCTCACGACCTTGAGATCATGACCTGAGCTGAAATCAAGAGTCTAACCGACTGAGCCACCCAGGAGCCCTGCATTTCTGGTTGAAAACCGGTTTGCCAACTATGGTCCTCAAGCTAAATCCAGCCCAGGGCTATTAATAAGTGTTGTTGGAACACAACCACACCCATTAATTTACATACTGTCTATGGCTGAATTATTGCCCCAACAGCAGAATTCAGTAGTTGTGACAGAAACTGTGTGGCCTGCAAAACCTAAAATATTTATTATTTAGCCTTAGTTCAGGCTGCTGTAACAGAATACCATAGACTGGGGATGGGGAGGCGCTTAAACCACAAATATGTATTTCTCACAATTCTGGTGGCTGGGAAGCCCAAGATCAGGGTGGTGGCATGGATAGGGTCTTGGTGAAGGTCCTCTTCTTAGTTTACAGATGGCCATCCTCCTGTTATATTCTTGCATGACAGAGAGAGAGCTCTCGTATCTCATCTTACAAGGGCACTAATCCCTTCATGAAGGTTCAACCCTCATGACTTAATTACCTCCCAGAGGCCCCACCTCCAAATATCATCACACTGGGGACTGGTGATTAGGGTTTCAATATATGAATCTGGGAGGACACAACATTCAGTTCATAGCATAGCCCTTTACAGAAAAAAATTGGTGACACCTTCTCGAGAATATTGTAGTAAGCTCCTCGCTGAGCCCATGGCTTCTCTTGCTCTTTATAACCCTTTTTCCACCAGGCAGCCAGCATTCCCTATAAAACATAAAGCACATCATGATCCTCTCCTGCTGGAAACTTCCATTCGTTTCCCGTAACAAGTAGAATTAAATGCAAACTTCAGTCTTAGGCTGACAGGATCCTTCGTAATCTGGTAGCCATAACTCTCAGCTGCCATAACTTCTCAGCCAGCTTTGGGCACTCTGAACGTGCCCCTCAGACATGTGCTCCTGGCTACCTCATGATCTTAGTGCTAGCTCTTCTCCCGGCTGGAACGCTCTCTTTCCCACATCCTGCTAGAGCTTGTGCCTTCCTATATTTCAGGAAGTTCTTTGCTTTAATGTCACTTTCTCAGAGTCTATCTTCCCCTCCCTTCTGGGAGTCTATCTTCCCCTCCCCGCACCCTGTTTTATTTTTCTTCATGGCATCAATCAGTTCCTTCCATTAACATGGACTGCAGACAGACCTGTTGATGGATTTCCCTGTGAGATAGGAGGGAAGGAAAGGGTTCAAGGATGACTCTTACAATTGGAGCATGAACAGCTACAGAATGGTGAGACCATTGACGGAGCTCGGGGAATTTGTGGGAGGAGCGTATTTGGGAGGAGAGAGGGAGAGAAGAATCCATATTTCTATTTTAGACATGTTATATTTAACATATCTATTAGATGTCAGGGTGGAGATGTCTGGTAGGCAGTTGGGTATACAAGTCTGGAATTCAGGGGAGAGATTGGGTCTGAAGATAAAAATCCGTGAGTCATCAACATATAGATGACATGTAAAGCTATGATCTCAGACAGGAAGTGCCAGGTAGTGTAGACAGAAAAGAGAAGAGGGCCAGAGCTAAGCCCTGGAGCAAAAAAATATTTGGAGACCAGGAAAAAAATGAGGAAGGATGCAGAAAGTATATGGAAAAAGAGATTCCATTGATGTAGCAGGAAAACCAAGAGAGTATAATATCCAAAAAGCCGAGTGAGGAAAAATTGCCATTCCAAATGCTGCCATAATCTCCAGATGAAGATTGAGAATTGGTCTTTAAGCTTGGCCAAGGGCTGAGAAAAGAGCAGGAAAATGGGAACAAAGCCTTGTGGGAGGAGATTGAGAAGAGCGAAAAATGTGAAGGTGAAGACGCAGAGGCAGAGTGCCGGTAAAAATTTCAAGGAGTTTTGAGAGGTGGCAATGAGAAAATAAAGTGATAGCTAGAGGAAGCTATGAAGAAAGGGGGAGATTATCTAAATGAGAGATATTCCAGTGCATTTACCAGCTGGTTAGAATGAGACACTAGAGGGAAATGATTGTACTGAGGGAAGGAGAGATCATTGAGAGCAGTTTTTAATTCAGGGCAGGATCTGGTGTGATTCAAGAAGGAATCTGGTGCAATTCGGGGCAGGATCTGGTACACTGGCAACAAAGTCTCAGATGGGAGCAGGCACAGTCTGCAGGGAAAGCAGAATATATGGGGACTGCGGGAGGTGGTAGGTGACTCATTTGCAGGTGGATGGAGAAGTTCTCTTCTGCCTGCTTCTGTTTTCTCAGTGAATAAAAGATGAGGTCATCAACTGAGAGTGAGGGGGTGGATGTAAGAAGAGAGATGTGACTTTGGAGAATGGGATTGCGAATTGACCAGGGGAATGTACTAGAATGGCCAGGGAGTGCCGAGGGCCCCGATGAGGTTGGTGGTCAAAAACTAACACGCGACCAGACAGCCCTGCTTTGTGTTTTCCTCCAGTCATGTTCAAATACTCTGGTGCAGTTTCTGAGCTGGCAAAGGGCTGGATTGAAGCAAGGTAGCTTTCAGGTCAGCAGGCTGGAGGGAGAGATGAAAGCTGCAAGTTTATGCAGGGCATTGACCATAACAATAGAAATAAGAGGATGAAGGCTGTGAATGGGTTGAAGGAATGGTGCCAAATGGACCCGTTGGTAGGTTAAAGGTCTCTGTCTACCAAAGAATTGCTGAGGTCGGGGTAGTAGAGGGAATCACCTGGAAGATAGCAAGTGGTGGTTGGAGAGTGAGATTCTTAAAAATGAGATTTGGAAGGAAGAGCATCTACTGAAGGGCTGTGTGTGAGCATGGGAGGGAGCAATGGGATATAGAAGACAAGATCATTGGAAGAGAACAGACCAAAAATCTGGGAGTCCTGAGGAGTGAAAGGCCCCTCTACGGGATCACTGAGACAACCCAAGATTGTGATAGCCACAGCTAGTGTTGGCGGTGAAAGGTAGCCAGTGGAAAGTCTATAGAGGAGGAGAGCCTCAGAGGGTGTCAGTGGTTGACTCACCCAAGGAGAGGGTAGTTAATGGCATATAGTCCAACGCTATGGGCCTCAAAGGATCTGGGGTTGGAGAGAATAAAGGTTGGAGGATGGAAAGTGGCACAAGAAAGATGCAACTTCCTTCCATGCCCCATGTCCATGTGGAGGAAGGAAGAGCCACTGGCAGAGAAGGTTGAAGGGGAAGCCCAGACCTCAAGGGGTGACTGGTTTCAGGCACAGCAGACATTCAAGGAGAACATTCATAGAAAAGGGTAAGGATATAGGGCATTTTTGATAAGGAGAGACTCTGAGTTACCAGTCACAGTGGAAAGATTTTAAGGGACTGCTTCTGTGTCCAAATTTCTCCTTTTTATAAGGACCTTAGTTATGCTGGATTAGTGTCCACCCTAATGACCTCATTTTAACTTAGTTAAACCTGAAAACAAACAAACAAACAAAAAACAAAACCATTTCCAAATAAGGTCACATCCTGAGGTATTGTGGGTTAGGACTCCACCATATCTTTTTTTGCGGGGACACAGTCCACTCAAACAAGGTCTGAAGGTCCAAGTGACAGTACATGTCCCTGTGGGCTTGGACTTTTGATGGTAAACTGCAACCTAATGTATGGGTGGGTAAGAAGCCTTCATCTTGGGGGCGCCTGGGTAGCGCAGTCGTTAGGCATCTGCCTTCAGCTCAGGGCGTGATCCCGGCATCCCGGGATCAAGTCCCACGTCAGGCTCCTCTGCTGGGAGCCTGCTTCTTCCTCTCCCACTCCCCCTGCTTGTGTTCCCTCTCTCGCTGGCTGTCTCTCTCTGTCAAATAAGTAAATAAAAAATCTTAAAAAAAAAAAAAAAAGAAGCCTTCATCTTGGGGTTGTTCTCTGAGAGAGTTTGTAGGACAAGCTGGGTGGTATTACAGCAGGGGAGAGGTGGTCTCGCAAAGGACACATTAATTCCAGCACCATACAAAGGCCCATGGACCCTCTTTATGAATGACTATGAGTAGGGTGGTGGTAGGCAGTGGCTCTCCTGCTGCCCTTCCCTTCATTCACTCTACTCACTACACCTCAGCTACACCTGGTCAATCTCTGCCTCAATAGAAACCAAAAAACCTAGATTGTTCCAGGTTTAGGGCTTTTGCACTTGCCACCCCGTTGCCCAGAAAACGATTCTCTCAGAGCCTCTCGTGGCTAGCTCTGGCTCATCACAGAGAGTTCGTCTCAGAGGTCACCTGCTTGGAGAAGCCTTTCTTCCTCCTTGCAACCTAACAAACCATCCCCTCTGTCACCATTTTCTTCATTATTTTCTGAAAAGCTACCATTTTCACACTTTTTCACTTGTACAATCTTTGTTTCTCCAACCCCTCTGTAAGCTCCACAAAAAAAAGAAAATGGTCTCCCTTTTGTTCACCAATGACTCCCCAGTACAGAACAAGGCTTAGTGTGTGTAGGTGCAGAATAATAACAATAGCAAGAACAAAATGAGCGATGGTAATAATAATCTTTGATGAATAAATGTAGGCGTAGGCAAAGCATTAAGTCATTTGACCTCCCTCAACCTCATTTGTAAATTAAAGACCTTGACCTAGGTATTATCTTTAAGATCCTTTCCAATCTTATAATGCCAGTTACATAACAGCCTGATATAATCTGAGGGACCCACAGGAATGTGAACACTCGACGTACATGCTAATATCCCAAAGCCAGGAGAAGAAAGGTCCCATGTATTATACCTGAAAAAAAAGTCTCTTTATCAGTCAAGATAACTGATCTAATTTGAGCAAAGGAGGGTATTACACCTTTCCTTCCACTTCCCGTTAATCATTTAAGCTGTACTTAGACTCCACGCTTAAAAGGTAAGGCCAAAGGACAAGAGGGTCCCATAGGGGCAGCTGTGCTGATTTAGCCACCATCTTGGGCCTTTGGGTGAGTTCCATTTGGTTTTGATTTTTCTCCTCATGTGCTTAGAGCATAAAACGGGCTTCCCAAACTGTAGAAGGAGTCTCATTTCTCCAAGAACCAGAGAGATTGATCTTAGTTCTATTTTTTGTGAAGGAGGTAGAAATAACTAAGTTTACCCATTTCTTCTTTCTGCAGCCATTAGTGATTCAGGGCTGACTCTGAGCCTGGTCTTGACCTTAAGGGGAGAATTCAACTCCTTTCTCAAGCTCCAAATGTCTAATGTCCTCTCCCTTCTAAACTCAATTGAACTGAAGGTCATCTGGTGTCACACCCCCCTTTACATTTATTCTTTGGCCAAAGGATTAGCTGCCTAAAGAGAGCGTTTGAGATAGCAGAGATCACAGTTACTTGGCAGAAGTCTTGCCCTCTGTGATTGTGCTGCCTCTTTGACCCTTTCCAGTTCTGTCTTCCATCTCACTACATAGGGAGGTATCTTTTCTTTCCCCCGGGGTGGGGAGGATTGTGACACAAGCTCCCCTCATCTCTTTCCTTTCTTCTAATTCCCAAGCACATGTCCAGAGCCCCCTGGGTGGCAGGTTACTGTGCCTTGGGGTTGCAGGATCTTTGTGAGGCTGAGGTGGAAGCCGGCGGCCATGTAGCTAGCTCTGGCGGGTGGGCGAAGCCGCAGCAGTCTCAGAGAACAGGCAGGAAGAGCATGGGAGGAGGCAAAGCCTGCCTTTTTTGATGACTGGTCTAAGGCTTCTTACTTGAACTTTTGGTTTTATAGTTCTATAAAAGGCAGCTGACAAGAGATCCCGTTTTGGGAGGGTCCAGCTGGCTGGGCTGTGCTGGGCGGGGCAGCCCCAACATTTGAAAGCCAGGCCTGATGTTCAGCCATGATGTCAGAGAGGCCTGGGGTTCCCGGCGAGCCAGAGGGTGGGAGAACAGACAGCCCCAGCCCTGCGCCCTGCCCGGTGCCAGCAGCAGCTTCAAATGCTGCCTTCCTGGCTCGTCTGCAAGAGCCCTTCCTCCTCGGAGACACTTTGCAATGCTTGGAAGGAAAGCTCCCTCACTGGTCCTGCGGGTGTCTGCTGGGGCAGGGGAGCCAGGCCTCCTCCGCGGGCTTCCCGGCTCCCCCCACTGCCAGGCCTGGCCCGGCTCTCTGCCTCCTTTCACTTCAGCGCTGGAGGCAGGAAGCCCAAGCAGGCTGGCTGCTCCGAGAGACCCACATCTTTCTACAAACCTGTGGTCCTGCGCCCTGGGCTCCAGGCCTCCATTTCTGGATTTGGGGTGTCAGCCTCTGCTCCCCCCTTAGTTGCAGAGGCAGACGCCAGACCATAGTGCTGCCCAAAAGGAAAGAGTGTGTGGGGGTGGGTGGTTGTTTTCAATTAAATTCAATCTGAAGAACACTTTTTTTTTTTTTTTGCTTATTCACATCCAACTACCCCGTTGCGCCGGCCCAAGCTCTGCAGTTTCCTGTGGACAAAGCAGGTCGGCTCTCCAAGCCCCTGGGGGCTGGGGGTGAAGCAACAGCTACTCACTCAGCCCTGACTCAGAGGAGGTTCCTTTCTCCCTGCCAGGAGTAGCCGCTGCCCAGCTCCAGGGAGAGGCCAGGAGGAGGGAAGAGGAAAGGACAGTTGCAGACGGGGCACACAGTGCTTGTTTTAGACTCTCGAAAGGTTGCAGAAGGGAAGGGCTCTGGCAGTACGCAGGTCCCATGATGGGTCTAATCTGCCTGCTCAGCTCCTTCCTGCCGAGACTGATGAGATTCGCCCCAGGAGCCCAGGGGCAAGGCCTGGAGAGCAGAGTTAGAGCAGAACCCCCGTAACACTGCCGAGCTACCCGAAGGACTGAAACTACCCATCGCCATCAGTAATTACCATGCTGTGCAATTTCAATGTGTTCCTGTGTTTTCTTGGCTCTTTGTGGTGGCCCGAGACCCTCATTCCTGAACTCATTCATTCATTCAACTGTCAAATTTATTTATTTTCAAGACCTTTTATGTGCTAGATGCCTTCAGCAAAGGAGCTTTGAGATTACTTGGTGCTTCATTGATTGGCAAGTTCCCTAGGAACCAAGGCTCTTTTAACAAAGCTGTCTTGGGAGCAATGGGTATAGGGATGCCAGGTTTTCCTCTGTATCACCTGAGACTGGGCATGAGGATGGCTCTCTGACCCTCATGGCCTATGTTTGAAGGTGCAAATGGTTTCCTCGAGACTGTCCCCTTCTTTCGGATAGGAAGGGCCTGGATGGAAGGTAAACTTAAAGAAATCTCCCAAAAAGAGTGGAAATAGAGCTTCCTCTACCCAAGGATAGCGAGGAGGGACTCTACCACTTGCCACACACCCTTATTCCTCCTTCTCCCCTTTGCGCTCTCTTTTGCTCATTTCTTATTCCTTAAATATCCATCGAATGCCCACTATAATCCAAATGGTGCCTCCTTCTTATGAGACATTGTTGTCTATTAAATAGGTGAGTCAAGTCAAATTTATAAGGCAAAATAATAATGATTAATTAATTGAAACACCTGTAACAAGAGAGCCATCCATGCCCTTGGTATAGGAGTAAGTGGGGGTGAAAGGGGGAGTGGGTGTTGTGCAGTGGGTGGGAGCAAGTATGGACCTCTCTTCTGTCTCGGTGAGGTCACAAAACTGCTCAGTTAAATAACAACATCCTTTTCAAAGTCCTTTTTCTTTATCTCATTCATTCTTACAGTAGTCCTGGAGGGTACTGAGACAGGGGACTTGTGCCCATTACAAAGATGAACAAACTGTGGCCTGCAGTTAAGTGACTTGACTTCTTATGGTCGAATATTTAGTTATTGGCAGAAAGAGAACCTGATCCCGGACTTAGTTACTCTCAAGGCCTCCAGCAGTCACACCAGAGGGGGTAGAATATAGCTCTGACAAGGAATGTTTACTTTTCTTCCTTTTTTCTTAATTAATACCTTGGATCATGTCTTAACTTGGACTACTATACCACATTACCGTAGACTGAGTGCCTTCGCACCGTTCTCAAGGCTGTTAAGTCCGAGATCCAGGTGCCGACGGACACAGTGTCTGGTGAGAGCCTGCTTCCTTGTTCACAGATGCTTGTCTTACTGTATCCTCACTCGGTGGAAAAGAAAGAGAGGAAGCGAGCTCTCTCCTGGCTCTTCTTATGAGGGCACTAACCTAACTACCTCCCCAAAGCCCTGTCTCCTAATGCCATCATATTAGGGGTTAGGATTTCAACAGGAATTGGGGGGGTGGGGGGGGACACACAGACACGTAATCCCTAATAGGGAGAGAGAAAACCAACGAGAGCATTCTAGTTGATCCATACCTTAATGTTACCTGGATTTAAAGTCCGAGCGATGGCAGCATGAGAAGGCAGAAGCCCACTGTTGCTGGCTTTGAAGATGGACAAGGGCCCACAATCCAAGGAACAAAGGTTACCTCTAAGCTAGAAGGGGCACGGAAATGGGCTCTCCCCCAGAGCCTCCAGAAGGAACCCGGGCCTGCTGACACCTGGCTTTTAGCCCCGTGAGACCCACTTTACACTCTGGAACTGAAAGATAATCAATTTGTGTTAAGCCATTACATTTGTGAACATGGGTAACAGCAGTATTACAAAGAGCAGTCATACAAAACCAGTTCACGTGGGTAACCTTCAGTCTGGATCACTCTGGTTACGTTCCCATTGGTCGAATCCTGAGCACATTTGTGGGTTATTGCACGGTGCACGTGAATCACCAAACAAAGATGGCCGGGAGGGCTTCTCGGATTTCTCTGCCTTGCTAATTCCCTCAGGCCACTTCAAGGATCTCCTTTTGCCATGGTCACACCAGCCTCAGTGAATCTGGACCCTCTCTGCTTCCCTGTATCTTTTGGAACAGTGCTTCCCCTCTGAGGCTGGTGCCAGGGTACAGGGCCCCGCTGGGCAGCACAAGGGACTTCGTGGCTCCCGTGTATTGGCAAACTGCAGCTCCAGCAAGTCACCACTAGTAAAAGAAACCACAAAGCCCAGGGCTCCCCAAGGAGGTCAGGACCACAAACATCAAACAGGAAAGTTTGGTTGGGCCTGCACACACTCGTGCGGAGACTTTTCCACCTGCCTGTGGGCAGAGGTCATCCTGGTGTGATGAGGCTCTGGACAGTTGAGGAGAGGCTACGGGTGATCATGGCCCAGCCTGTGAAACTCACGGGGGAAAAGGCCCAGGAGAGGTGGGCATGAGGGTGCAGAGGGCTCCAGGTTGGAAGGCTGTGGAAGCCGAGCATGAGTCAGAACTATGGCTTTCCAAACAGAGGAGGCCTCCTTCCTTACTTTTTCCTGTTAAGAAAATACCCAATTCCAGTGGCGCCTGGGTGGCGTAGTCGTTAAGCATCTGCCTTCGGCTCAGGGTGTGATCCCGGAGTTCTGGGATCGCGCCCTGCATCAGGCTCCTCTGCTGACTCCCTCTTCCACTCCCCCTGCTTGTGTTCCCTCTCTCCTTGGCTGTCTCTCTGTCAATTAAATAAATAAAATCTTTTTAAAAAAATTAAAAAAAGAAAGAAAGAAAGAAAATACCCAATTCCATAACATAATTGTAGTGCTTAGTATCTGACAGAGGGGGTTGTCCTTGTTCTCAGCAGGACATAAGAAAAGCCCTGATCTGCTTTCCACCTCTCCCTTAGGCTCCTCCCTGGGTTCCCTCCTTCTCCTTTGAAAGGGAAATCATAATAATAGTGAGCTCATGGTAAGCTTTGGAAGATTAATGGGTCAATGATTGAAAAATGACCAGCACATCCTAGGCAATCAATAAATATTAATTTCCTTGCCTCACCCCTTCATGATTCGTTCAGATTAAGCTGTATTATCCATATTGGCACCGATCCCCCAACTCGGGTCTAGGCTTCTGAAGCCTTCAAAAATATAATTTTTGACTATAATTACATAATTCCCAAGATGACAGAAATGACCATGTTCTTAAAAATCTACATCGGGAGATTCCAATGTCACAATGTCCCTTGGCCCCTATTACCTTCTGCCCTCCTCCAGGCCACTAGCTTTGTTTCTGTCCCCAGCAGCAGTGACATGAACTGTGTCCTCTCTTCTGCTTACAAATAATGCAGTGCTTTGCAGTTCCTTTAGACTCTTCCCTCCATCTCACACGGATGGCATTTGGGAAGCTCTTTATTGAAGATTTTTTTTTTCCTGATGTGCTGTTAGTGTTCAGGCATTCACATCCTCACATCCAATGTCATGCTGTAAAAAGATTAGTTCACGGAGTCCCCATAACGCATTCCTTCCCTCCACACTTGTGTGTCAGAAGGATGCCATGATGGTTTAATCAGGGAAGTATGTCCCAAAGGCTTTCACCTCTAGGCTTCTGGTGACCCAAGGCCGAGATGATGGAATGCCATTCCCATCTGATAACTTGTTTCTTGGCTTAGATGAAACCAATTTCTAGAGGGCAGAAAGCCAAATCCCTGGGTCAGGCCTTGAGTAGGCATTTCCTTCCATTGTGTTCACTTGTCCAGTACACCTTCTTACTGGGATAGAAGTGACTCTTATTGGTGCCTACATCCCCAGAACAGGAAGAGAAGCCTCCATAGGCTTCTTTTAGCCCAACAGATGATGTATTCTCTGAACTCTTCCAGATCCACCAGAGGTGGGAAAGCATCCATGGATGGGAGGACTTCTCGAAGGCTCTGAAACTGGTGTGGGTTCTTCCGGCAAGATAAGCTGTGATTTGGTTCATGGTTTGGCTCTGTTCAACCATCTGTGGGGCTTTCTCAGTTTCTCCCCTGAAATGGCAAGGGCAGGATCCAATGATCTCTCTGGTCTATACAAGCTCTTAGGACTGTCTATTCCCCATTTCTCCCATTTTCAATGTTATGGTGATGCCTGTTTATCCCAACCCATGAATGGCAATACAGCAGTAACTAGAAAAATAGTATGGGTGTATTACTAAGTGTGTTTTCTTTTTCAAGGCTAGCTGTTACTCTTCTATGTGAAAGTACTTCACTGGGTAAACTGAAGTCATCAGAACTAATCTCTATTAGTCAGTCAGTGAACATTTATTGAGTACTACATTGGGCTGGGTCCTTGGGCATAGGACAAAAGAGCCTCTCTGTCAAAGAGTTCACATTCCACCAGGAGGTGACAGGAAATAAACATGAAAGTAATAATAATAATAATAATACTGTGAGGAGTGCTTTGGGGAAGAAAATGTGGGTGATTGGGGAGCTACTTGGCTAGGATAGGGGGACCAGGGAAAGTCCTGCTAAGGAGGTGCCATGTAAAGATCAGAGGGAAGAAAACAGCTGTTTTAAGCATTCTAAGCAGAAGGAATAAATGTGCATAGGCCTGGGGTGTTTGAAAGGCCGGGAGTCCAGAGAGTTTAGCAAGGGCCAGGTCACAAAAGCCTTGTAGACCAGAGTGTGGAGATCTTTTTAATTTGAGGAATTTTATGATCAGATTTCAGTGATGTGGGGGCACCTGGGTGGCACAGCGGTTAAGCGTCTGCCTTCGGCTCAGGGCGTGATCCCGGCGTTATGGGATCGAGCCCCACATCAGGCTCTTCTGCTATGAGCCTGCTTCTTCCTCTCCCACTCCCCCTGCTTGTGTTCCCTCTCTCGCTGGCTGTCTCTATCCTGTCGAATAAATAAATAAAATCTTAAAAAAAAAAAAAAGATTTCAGTGATGTGAACTGAGCTATTAAATTCCAAAAGAGTCCATGCAATCCTAGAGGTAAAGTAAAATAATTTATAATCACATTTCAGGGGTAATCCGTAGGGGGAGCATGTGGCTGTTCAGTAGACCGGAGCCCCATTCCCAGTTAATCAGCCCTGGGAGGGCTGAGATCGGAGAAAGTGTCCTAATGATGGAAGAGATGAGGGTGGTGAGCTGGAGGGGAGAACTGCCGGGCTCAAGGTGTACTTGGGTGAAGGAGTGGGAGGAGATAGGCAAATTTGCGTGGCAGGAGCCTGGAGGAATGATAACAGTCTGGGGGAGATGGAAGGGAGTAGTCTGGGGACCCCTGGTTTCTGAAATAAAGGATGAGAAGTTTGTGACATGAATTATGATCAACACAGACTCCCCCACCCCCCATAGTTTCCACATCTCGTGAGCCCTAACACACAGGAGACTGGCCCGACATTAGATAGGAGACTGATTTCCACTCATGGGAGCCTGACCTTGCTTCTCCCACCAATTCTTTCCAAGTTAGAAGAGTCAGCATATGTTGGTCATTTTTCCTTCCCTGCCTTCTTATAGTCATTCCCTACCTATTCTAATTTCTATTAGAAAAATGTTTACTTGTTGGTTGGTTCTGAAAGATAATATTTAGAATGATTTAAAAGAAAAAAAACAGTAAGTAATAAAGTCAACCTTATTCCTGCCAGTCAGGGATTATTCTTAACATTTGATGTATTTATTTCTAGTCCTTTTATGTGCCTATACACGCATTTATGGATTTTCTATCCATCATTGGAATAATATTGCACATTCAATTTTGTACTCCGATTTGTTTTCACTGTGGCTTTTTTTCTATATCATCAGTATGACTTAAACTCATTAATTTAATGGCTCATAATATTGCCTTATAAGGACATCCTGTATTTATTTGACTATTTCCTCATTATTTCATTTTTATTTTTATCTTATTTTTTTACAAGATTTATTTATTTATTTGAGAATGAGAAAAAGAGCATGGCAGGGAGGGGCAGAGGGAGAAGGAGAGAGAGTATCCCAAGCAGACTCCTCTCTGAGCACAGAGCCCCACTCGGAGCTCGATCCCACAACCCCAAAGTCATGACCTGAGACAAAATCAAGAGGTGAACACCTAACCGACTGAGCCACCCAGATGCTCCCATTTTTATTTTATTAATTGTTTTCATTATTTCCTTTTTTAAAAATTGTTGGGATTTGATACGGTTACTACTATTGACATGTATTTTATGTCTTCATAAAAATGTCCATGGACCGTTACACTGGACCTTCACCACAGCCCTATGATTGGGTACTATTTTTAAATTCATATTTCACCCCCAGTGAAATGGAAGCTTAGTGAGGTTTGGTGGCTCATACATAGCCATCCCAGCTAATGAGAGATAGACCAGAGATACTATTACGTCAGGGAATATGCTCACCTTTACATGTGTGCATCTGCAAAATGTCTCTCAGAAGTGGAATTTCTCAGTCAAAAGGCATAACCGGTTTGGGGGGTTTTTTTGTTTTTTGTTTTTTGACTTTTTTGTGTGTGTGTGTGTGGTTTAAGGTTCAAACATAAGCTGCCAAACTGCTTTAGAAGAGCAGCCCCAACCAAGAAGTAGTCTATGAGGTTGTCCAAGTTGTGACCTCCTTACTCCAAAGACAGGTATGATTGTGATTTATTTTGCTGGTTTTGATTGCTCACTTGTGAGTCCGAACTCCCTTTTGTTCATGTGTTGATACCTTTGTATTTTTCTTCAGTGAACTATCTATTCATGTCCTTTGCCTACTGTGGTCTGGGAGTTGTTCAATAAATCTGGAAGGGCCCTTTGCAGACTTAGGATATTTTTCTTTGCTTTGGAATATTTGTGTCATGTTTCATTTTGTTTCTGAGTTTGCTGTTTGCTTTTTAATTATGATGTTTTTATGCAGAGCTGGTATTAGCAAGGTTTTTCTATAAAGGGCCAGACAGTAAATATTTTAGACTTTGTGGGCCATATGTTCTCTATCACAGCTACTCAATGCTGCCCAGTTGCCGGAAAACAGGGATAGATAATACATAAATTAATGGGTGTGGTTGGATTTGGCCCATGGGTTGTAGTTTGCAGACCCTCCATGTAAAAAAATTTCTAATCTTATGTTGGAAAATCCACCAATTGCTCCTCTTTGAGATTTTCTCCACTGCTTTTATACTCAGATACTTGATAGACACTTCCTTTCCTGTAGAGATTGCTGAAAACCAGCCCAAACTCCGATTTGGTAGTTGGTAACAGTTCCACATCTTGCTTCTTCTAGACAAGCCTTCCTCTTCCCCTCCACACACATTATGATGTCTTTTTTGTTTTGTTTTCTTTCTTTCCTTTTTTTTTTTTTTTTTTTTGCCTTTCTTTCTGTCTTCCTCCTCTCTTCCTTATTGGAATATCAAGGAAATTCTCATTGTCTTCCACAGAGCAGTATTGATCACTCAACCCTGCCTCCCTCTCTACTTCATGAACTTTCTCAAACAAATGAGTTCCATTCATCAGTGGAATTGTGGTGAATAAAATTTTCCCCATCTCATTATACGTAGACAAACTAAACCAAGCTCAAGATCAGAGATATATCCATCGACATTTTATTTTGGCTTCTTTTTGTGCATTTAACTATTTAGTCCTTTTGGTCTCTGTATTGTGGCATATGCTTTGAGAAATGATGCCAACTTTATTTCAAATGGTTAACCACTTTTTCCAAAAATAGACTTCAGTATATATAGAAGGGTGAGTTTATGATTAAATTTGGCATTCAAAATTAGCAGAGAAAGAATCATTAAATTATGCCGGGGCATCTTCCCTTCATTCTCTGCCTATCAGTTCTACCACCATGCTGTTTTGATTACAATCTATTATAATAACACTAAAAAATGTCCTGGCTACTTGCACCGTTTCTGCTTCCAGATAAATGTTAGATTCACTTTTTCAGGCATCCCTTTAGCCTGTACTATTAGGATTTTTATTAAAATTATTTAAATTATAGTATAATATAGGAAGAATGCATATCTTTGGACCATGCAATCTTCTTTTTTCTTTTTTTAAAGATTTTATTTATTTATTTGACACAGAGAGAGAGACAGCCAGCGAGAGAGGGAACACAAGCAGGGGGAGTGGGAGAGGAAGAAGCAGGCTCCCCGTGGAGGAGCCTGATGCAGGGCTCGATCCCAGAACGCCGGGATCACGCCCTGAGCCAAAGGCAGACGCTTAACCGCTGTGCCACCCAGGCGCCCCTGGACCATCCAATCTTCTGACCAGCAATATCTATCCAAATCTTACTTTGGATTTTTTTAAGTAAATTTTTTTAGTGTTTTATCATAATTGTCCTGAAAAAAATTCTTAATTTATTTGGATTGAGAATTTGGAAGTTTACTAACTAGGGAATTGATGTGCAGGGAGCATAATGTTTTCATGTGTGAATTATATACTGATAAGCATTAATGAATGGATCTCTTATTTCCTTCTTTTTTTTTTTAAGATTTTATTTATTTATTCGACAGAGATAGAGACAGCCAGCAAGAGAGGGAACACAGGGGCGCCTGGGTGGCTCAAACGTTAAGCATCTGCCTTCGTTCAGGGCGTGATCCCAGGGTTCTGGGATCGAGCCCCGCATCAGGCTCCCTGCTCTGCTGGGAGTCTGCTTCTTCCTCTTCTACTCCCCCTGCTTGTGTTCCCTCTCTCACTGGCTGTCTCTCTCTCTCTCTCTGTGTCAAATAAATAAATAAAATCTTAAAAAAAAGAGAGAGAGGGAACACAAACAGGGGGAGTGGGAGAGGAAGAAGCAGGCTCATAGCGGAGGAGCCTGATGTGGGGCTTGATCCCATAACGCCAGGATCACGCCCTGAGCCGATGGCAGACGCTTAACCGCTGTGCCACCCAGGCGCCGCCTCTTATTTCCTTCTATAAAAAATATCCAGAATTTTTTTATTGAGTCTTTGTTCTCTCTTTTCCATATTGGTCATTTTCCTTTTAGGTTTTTCTCACTCTCCTTATCCTTTCTTACTACATTCTTGCAGTTTCTTAAGTTTGGTCTTAAGTTTGTTGATTTCACTTGTCAGGTCAATGAGTTACTGTCTCTCAGACAGACATTTCTGACATTACGAGTTCTATTTCTTTGCAGTTGTTTCCCTTCAATATCCTCTTGACTTGGTTCTACTCCAAGGATGCAAACATGACTTGAACTGTATGAAACAAAAGAGAAAACCAGGAGGAGAGAACAGGTTAAAATGGAAAGATTGAGAAACAAAGAGCTGGTTTTATTTGTTTGTTTCTTTTTAATTTTACTACCTCCTATAGAAGTAATTTTCAGAGGTGTGCTTTTCTTTTAGTTCTCAGGACACGGTTCTGTTTTTCTTTGTGTTGACTATTTGTCTCCCATAGGTATGATGTTAATTTTTTTTCCCTTACTCTCCACTTGTTTTAGAAGGAAGAGCGTTCCATCCAAAAGCTGTGTTTTCAAACAGTTTCTATGTTGGATTCTTCTTGACTCTCTCACTGTTCACTTCTGGGCCGACTGAAACTGTATTTTACCTGGAGGATAAGTTCAAAAGTGAATGAATCCATAAGTCAGTGAGTTGTAAAGGGAGAGACTAATGAACTTATTCTCCAAACACCATATCCAGCAATATGGTGGAGGTTCCTGCCAAGATGTTCACATCTGAGACTTCCACATCTAAGATTACTGTGCCCTGTCAGTTATGGATGGTGACATTTGTTAAATGCTTTTTGTTGAGATGTCAAAGATACACTCCATAGAGCTTTGCAGCAGGAATGCAGAGCCACGGAAGCCTGCCAGAAGTGTGGGAGGCAGATACACTCTGCCCTACAAATCTCATTTCCAGGCACAAAAGATGCAAGCAGCGACTCAACCTGTGACTCAGTGATTCCCAGCTGTGTGGGTGCTGATCACATGAATCCCGGAGGTGAACCAGGGGCCACAGGGCATTGAGTATTGGTCTGGAACAATGCAGGAGTTCAGCAGAGGCCAGAGGGACCACGGAGCGGAGGTCCTAACTGTGCCTCTTTGGGATCCAGTAACAGACACTGTAAGCTTAAGTTGGATGAGGGAGAATGAGTAAGGAAGCACTACATAGCCACTTTGGTCCACTTATCCTGCATTAAGTCACTCTCCTGAAGGGAAGTATTACACTGTGGTTAAAAGCTCAAAATCTGCCTTTGACATAGTTACTTCTGTTAGTCAGCCATGTTGGTTCATCTTTTCAAGTTTCAAAATGGTGAAGCCTCCCTCAGTCTAGGTCTTTAATTATGTGGGCCTGTAGTGTACATGAGAAATAAACTTTTGTTGGTTTAAGCCATGAAATTTGAGGACTATTTGGTGGAATTTGAGGATTTTTGGCCACCATGGCATAACCTAGATTATTTTGACAAATACAGCATCTTATTAACCGAGTGATCATAAGGAACTCTCTGAATATCTCTGAGTATTGATTTCCTCATCTGTCAAATGGAGAAAATTGCAGCACTTGCCTTATAAAAGGGATTAAAAAAATATTGTTTCTAAAGTGCTAACCAATGTCTCTAGCATATAAGTGCCTTGCAAATGTTACCTCTTAGCTGTATTTGATTCTCCAGAAGGTAGAAAGTAAAAGGAGTGTCCTTCTGTCAGATTATCTCAACTCGCATCTGAAAAGAAAATCAAAGAGAGAAAGAGAGAGAGAGAGAGAGAGAGAGGAAATGAATCTTTTGGAAACATATCTCATTTACAGAGCAATTAATGGGATCCTCAAGAAAGCAACCAGCACTTTATTGCCCAAGTCACACATACCAACCTGTTCAAGGTCCCAGGAGATATTAACTACTTGAGTTATTTCCAGATAAGTATCTGAGGAGAATAGGTTTCCAACTCCCCAGGAAAACATTCCCACATGCCAGTCCTCTCCCTCGTCATTATATCCCAAGATGGTAGTGGTAGACCTCTGGGAAAGCAGGAATGATTTCTAGAGGCTCTTTTTTATTTTCTCACAGCAGGGAGGGAAGCTGACTCAGGGTGTGGTGTCCCCGCCTGCCACACATGCTCCTTGGGGTGTCACAGCATACCAGAGGTGTGGTTAGGTGAGTATCACTCCACCCATGAGGTGTCTTCTTGGCCAAGCCTCTTCTGACCCAAACTCTCATAAATAGGACTGTGAAGTGGCAGGAATGATAGGACATATTTAGTGTCCTCCATTGTCTCCCCCAATAGAGAAAATGGGGAGATATATAGCTATATCTGCCAAGGACAATCTGTCTTCTATAAAACCACCTTCTAAGCAATTCCTTGAGAATCTACTCAGCTATCCCCCTGGTCCAAGAAGTCTTCTTGGATGAGGCCTGACACTATCACATTCCAGATACTTACGGAAGTTAGGGAAGGCCTTACACTGAGGCTGCAAGGTGCTTCCCAAGCATCACACCCAGGAGAGCCAGCTTTCTGAACAGGTGCTGTGTAAGCTAGTCCCAAATATAATCACACAGTGGAGTCACCAATGTCCCAGGACAATTATGCAGTCCTTTGAAGCTAGTGATTATAGCCAAGCTCAGAATCCAAGCCCCTTCTCTGGTAGGGATAATAGTGCAAAGACCAGTTCTTTCCAAACTCATATCCAGCCTCCAGAAAAACACATGAACCTCACATCATCCAGTTGGTGTTGTCAACATCCTCCCGTGTACCAGTTTATTATCATTGAATATAATCCTGAAAGTTTTTCTAACAAGTGAACATCCAAGGAAGATTCACTTTAAGGATTAAAGAAGACAGAGCCTACCTGTGAAACTGGGAGCAAAGCCATATGTATATCATACATATATATGACATGGATGGACACATTGGACATTGGTGACAGTAGGTGTGTGTGTGTGTGTGTGTGTGTGTGTGTGTGTGTGTGTGCAAAGCCTGTACTTACAGATCTTTCAAAATAACAGAGTAAAAATGGAATGGGTGGACCCCAGGCAGAGTCTTTTCCAACCTTACTTCAAAGGAAGCAATATATTTTTGGATTCTTTACAAAAACAAGATAAATGGTACTATTGTCCTGACTCTATAAATATTGGTGTTGGAGGATAACATGAAGACCCTCCATTATCATCCATCAGCTCTTTGATTTCTATAGGTGTGTGTCCCTCTTCTGGGAGACTTCTGTCTCCTTCATCAAGAGTAGAGAAAAAACGGTAACTTTTGCCAGCAGCCTGGACCAAGTTGGAAAACCTCATCAGTTGAGAATGGGAAGCCCCCAGATGTGGGACCCTGCATCCTGCAAGACTCATTCCAAAGGGACAGTAGGTTGAGGGGCCTGAAAAGGAAAACAGGAAGACTCATGGGACACTCGTGTATTTCAGGATGATCCTCAGTCTGTTAGTTGTTTTCCTTCCTCTCCTGGAGAAAGGTAGATTCATACTACATTAATTTGGGGCCATTTAAAAGAACATAGCTAAACTTATTTTCTATGTTATTATAGACTCCTTGCTCTTTGAGCCTCATTAGAAAGTACAGAAGCATCCTAGGAAAGTGGAATGAGAAAGATCTACTTCAGCTTATGGGTAAAATCCTCATTTTCTTACCTCACCCATAATTCCTCCAAGAAGCTATAACATATAAAACAATAACTGTGGGCTCTAATTTCTCTTCTGGTTCTAAGATTCTATAACCCTGGTTTCAATGATATTAAAACCGTTTGACTCTACAGTTGACAAACTAGCTATTCGTCATTTGACACTTCTCACTGAGACCTCTCAATAGCCCCTCTAAAAGATAAAGAGAACTTGATCCTTCCTCTTAATACTGTTTAATGTTTAAATTCCTGAAATGGCTTTCTGTAATTCATAGAAGTCACTAAAAAACCCCACAGAACCAGCCTCTTTTAATCCAATATGGCCTTTCCACTGGCTGTTTCTGTTGTGCAGTGATCAGTAAAGCGTTTGATGGTATTTCTTTCCTGAACTTTTTGTCCATTGACTTTACAGATGGAGCCCCCATGACATAGAGTGTCTTGTGATTCACAACTAAGAGAAAACATTTCTACGTAGACAAGCTTTAACTACGTGGAGCTGTTTCAGATAAGGTATCCATTTTCAGAGAGAAGAATATTCTTTGACTTATACAGGTTATCCTGCACCCACATTCAAATCCCCACATTACAAACAATGAACAGTGATCATCTATTATGTGCAAATAAAATTTTGCCTTGTACACTTTCCTACAATACTTTAATATTTCATCTATTTCTGTCTGTCTTCTATCCAAAAAAAGCCATGATTCAAAGGGAAACATTAAAAAATAATAACTGAAAAAAAATTTTTAAGTGAGATAAAGGCAAACTTCCTCACCCTCCAAGCCCCCTCTAGATCCCTAAAGTTGCAGGGAGTTGTCCCATCCGTCTTGCTTGCTGCCACCAATTTTCAGGGGATGATAAATCATTTATTTCCACACTGAAACTGAAACTGACAACTGCTGAGAGTTTCTGCCAAAGGGTGTGTCATAGCCAAAGGCAGTTAGAGTCCCTATAGGAATCCAGTTCTCAGATTTGGGGACCCTGAGATACCACTGGAATTTGCCTACAGGCCAGAATCAATAACAACAGAGTTCCCAGTGGAAAGCTCAGGACTGCCTCCAGACTACTCCCTCTGCCTGCTCTAAAAAGTGCTTCTTGCAGAAAGATGTTATGGATGTCAATAAAGGGACCCTAGAACTGTTCTATCAGCAATCAACCAGAGTCTGCGCCCCCAATGGCAATATGCTTACATTATTTCTCTCGCTTTTTAAAATTGATGAATCCATCTTTCCAGTTCATAACACTGTTGGAAATAGTTGTTCTTAATATATCCTTTATTAAGGGTTGCTTATTTGCTGACACCCTACTTTCTCGATATACTTTTACATGACATTCGGTCTTTAGGAAAGTACATGGCAACCAAAACTATCGCCGTCACAGAATTGTAGGCAAGTTTTAAGACAGGAAAGCTTGATTTAATTTGCTGTGTTACATCAATTTAATGGATGACAAACATGTTCCTTAGATGGAATGAGTTGCAGAAAGAAATCAATCAGAGGACTGATGGAGAAACCAGATTGCCTTCCAGGTCCTTCCAAGTTAGTGGAGTCACAGAGTGGCTTTATTGTTTAGTTTAGAGGAAATTCCCACTGTATCAGCAGGAAGACATAACAAGATGATAATGCCAAACAGAACTTTCTTCTTTAATAATCTGCATTTTTTTTATAATCTCAAAATCAAAATTACCCAAGTGGAGAGGATTTTGATAATTTGTACACATACATACAAGGAAGGAGAGCCATATGGTGATGCAAACATGATCAGTACTCCAGAGACATGAAACGCTGAAGATAAATAAAGGAAGCCTTCATAGAAGTCGAGCAACTTGGCTCAAATTTTAAAAGACAAGAGAGATACTTGGAATCAGTCCCGAACACTCAGCCCACAAGCGTTAAGAACCAATACTCCTCTGAGGTATACAGCAGGTGTAGGACCACAGCCTGCAGCTAGTAGCTAGCACACACCAAATAGCTTCGTTGCTTACCCAAGTGATGCTCGATTTGACAGGGTAAAATAGTAGAATAAAATAATAGAGTAGAATAGAATGTAGAAATATGAATTGCCTATGTTTTACACCTGATTGTCATCCACAGTTTGGCCAGTCTGAAAATATGTTCTCTGAGATTTCATTTTCAACCAGCTTCTTACCCTTATTTTTCACTAAACTAGAGTGCCTGCAGAGGATATGTACTTCTTTTAAATGCATGGAGCCCATTTTTAGATCAGACTGGTTTTTGTTGGTGGTGGTGGTATTTGGTGTTGAGTTGTAGAAGTTCTTTATATATTTTGGACATTATCCCCTTATCAGATATGCCATTTATAAATATCTTCTCCTATTCAGTAGGTTGCCTTTTTGTTTTGTTGATATTTCCTTCACTGGGCAAAAGCTTTTTATTTTGATGTAGTCCCAATCATTGATTTTTGCTTTTGTTTCCCTTGCCTTAGGAGACATGTCTAGAAAAAAATATTGCTACAGCCTGTGTCAGAGTAACTGCTGCCTATTTTCTTTGCTAGGATTTTTATGGTTTTAGATCTCATAGTTAGGTCTTTAATCCATTTTGTGTTTATTTTTGTGTATGGCATTAGATACACATCTCTCTCTCTCTCTCTCTCTCTCTCTCTCT
>NW_024424897.1:8683389-8787738 GCF_017311325.1 Ursus maritimus | reverse complement strand
TATATATATATATATGGGAGTGGGAGATACAGGCTTCCAGTTATGGGATGAATAAGTCATGGAAATAAAAGGCACAGTGTAGGGAATACAGCCAATGGTAATATAATAGCATTCTATGGTGACAGACGATGGCTACTTTTGTAGTGAGCACAGCATAATGTATAGAAAGGTTGAATCACTATGTTGTACACCAGAAATTAATGCGACATTATGTGTCAACTAGACCCGAATTTTAAAAATAATAAATAAATAAATAAATGGAGCAAACCAGATGTAAAAGAGAGGTGCCTGGCTGGATGCTTATGTTGCAACTAAAAATGATAGTGCCATCTCTCATTGCCTTTTAATACTTTAAAATGCCTGTCTTCACACCATGCGTATGGACAGCTAGTTTGAGACTCTGCTTGTATGGACTCTTGCTAGGAATGTGTAGCCACACCCTCCTCTGCAACTGTCACCCATATGCTCTTGGTCCATAACTCTCAAATCTACTTCTCCAGTCATTGTATCTCTGCAGAGTTCCAGGACTCCATCTGACCATCTGGTGAACATCTCCATTTAGGTGTCTGACAAGCATCAGCATCTCTAAAACTCAAATTAGGGCTCTTTCACAAGGGGAGTGAGTTCCCTGAGACATACGTATTAAGGAAGAGTCTGCACCTGAAAACATCCACATCCTTACCCTCTCCTATCATGCCTTAAAGGTCCATCATCTCCACCCCTTGTTCTTCTCCAGGCACATGGACCTTTCCGTTTAGTAGTAAGTCCAGCTCTTTGCAACCACTGCGCTATCACTTGCTGTTCACTCTAGATGCTTCTCTGATCTTTGCATATCTAAATTCTGACAAGCACTTGTATCTCAGCTCAAATGTCAGATGCCCCAAGAGGATTTTGCTGACCTAAAGCATTCCNCTTTCCCTTACCTTTATTCTGTGTCACTCACTAGACCCTGCTCTGTGGTCTTCAATATCTAAAATTCTTATTCATTTTTTAGCCCCTCCACCCCACACCCATGCAAGCAAGAACTTTGTCTGCCTTAGTCACTACTTCCCTGGAACAGCATTTGGTACATGCACTAAATATTTGTTCAATAAGTGAATGAATGATGGAATGACTCCACAAAGCATCATCCCCTACAGATCTGTTCTTCCCATTGTCTCTCTTCCTCAGCAAACAGTACTGTCATTATCCATTTACTCAAACCCCAAACAAGGGTTATTCCTAGATACTTCCCTCCTTCTTAATCCCATCATAAAAGTACCCCACCCCCCAAATTACTTTCTGAAATATTTCTCAGATGTACCTCCTCCTCACTGCCTTTGGGTCACTGCCCTAGTGATTTCTGTTTGCTCACCATAAAGATTAGCCCCTCTGATTTCAGTCCCCCACCCAACTGAACCTTTCCAGTTTACCACCTAGATCTTTCTAAAAGCTAATTTGGGTCATATCACCACCCTTCTCAACACACCTGCAACCGCTTCTCATTGTCTAAGCATAAAATGTGAATTCCCTTTTATATCCTGTTAGGTTCTTCATGAGCTGGATCTTATTTGTCAGTCCAGCCTCTTCTACCATCTCTCATTTATAAACTTCAATCACAGAGCACACACTCTCTCTGCTACCTGATGGCTGTGCTCAGATGCTCTACTGTGCCTGAAGTATTCATTACACATGCATGGATCTGCTGTGTGATAAATTGCTACAAACCAGTAAATGCTTACCTCAAGTACTTTCCAACCTGACTGGGTGCATTAGGTACACCACGTCCAATCTCACCTCCCTTACGGGATTTTTCACACTATTACAATACTTTTTTTGTACATCTATTGTCTTCTCCTAGGCTATGAGGTCTTTGAAGGTCTGTCTTCTTTCCTTTCATGCTCTTAGTACCTAGCATATGGCCTAGAACTTAGAATGAGCTTTGAAATTTTTGTTCTTGTTGAATTAATAGGTAGAGAGATGTTGATAAATCTATGAGAGATGAATTTTGTGGTGAGTTTTAATCAATTACAATCCTCTGGAATTTCTTGTTGACATATTGGCTTCTGACTAGAAGCCATTATTCAAATGTTGAAAAGATTACAACTCCCATAAGAGCATCTGTTTTAGGCTGAGCATATGTAGAGGGCTCCGGTAATCATTGCAGAATGTGATAAAGGGGGCCACACCCACGCTCTTTTGGCTCAGAGCCCTCCTCACTTCAGCCATGTGAGATACCATTTGAATGGAGTTAGTCTTTCTAGTTTCTCAAACAACATATCATTGACTTTTAACTTTTAAACAATGAGAGGTGACTTCTTCAATCCCTGATGACAGAACTGGTATTGGAGTTGCTCTTCCCTGTAAACAAAAATAAAATTGGTCAAAATATATAAGGCACCTATTTTCAGTCATTGGAAAATGAATGTCCCTCCACTGAGAACCTTGAGATAAGGGAAATTTATGAGATAAGCCCCATGTTCACCTGGGCTCTCTGCCAGGGAGCATTTCCCAAGCATGGCACAAGAAGGTAGAACCCAAAGAGCATGGCAGCCCTGCTGAGCTCAGGGAGCAGAGATCAAAGTTTAGGAATTACTAATGCAAGCAGAAGTTTCAGGGCAGGGTATAGGGAAGGGTTAAAGTACGTGAGTTGGTGGGGAGTGAGGAATGGTGCAAGAGGTTTGTGTAGGTCTGTGCCAGACCTAACCAAGGACTGGACTGAAAATGTGCATGGTGAGACTCTGTGAGTCCTCACAGGGAGACGCTGCTTCAAGATAGAGAATGGAATCGACACTCTAGGGGTTACAGAGTATTGGGAGACATTGAATTACTCTTGTGTCCGGAGTAGAGAGCTGCTATTAACATCCCAGGTATGCAACTGGATACCAGCGGGTACTAGGAATAAGGCCCATCATCTACAGCAGGGATCAGCAAACTATGGCCAATGGACTATTACACTTTTGTAAATAAATTTATATTGGAACACAGTCATGCCTATTAACTTATATATTTTTACTGCTGCTTTCATGCTACTGTGGGAGAGTTGAATAGTTGTAAAAGACAATAGAGCTTACAAACCTAAAATATTTGTCATCAAACCTATTTATTTTTTCTTTTAAGTAGGCACCAGCATGGAGCCCAACATGGGGCTTGAACTCACAACCTTGAGATAAAGACCTGAGCTGAGATCAAGAGTCAGACACTTGGCCAATTGAGCCACCGCAGCACCCTTGACAACAAGCCTTTTCAGAAAACCTTGTCAATCCATGTGCTCCAGTAAAGACTACTTTAGATTGCTCTAACAAAGCCTAAAACCAAGATCCAACAGGATCCAGGAGAACCTCTAGTATATTATTTGCTTGCCAGAGTGAGATTTAACACCCTTTAAACAGACAATATAATCCAGACTCCTTACAATCTATTATCTATGATATTCATCAGGTGACTAAGAAAAATGCTAACCATGCAAAGGACAGGAAAAATGTGACCCATAATCAGGAAAAAACGAAAACAAAAAAACAGACGATGGAAATTGATCTCAAGGTGACCGAGATGTTGTAAATAGCAGACAAGGATTTAGAATAGATATTAAACATTTGCTCAAGAACTTAGAGAAGGCTATAGTTTTAATGAATAAAAATAGATGTAGACCATCAGTGATAAGAAAATGAACTGATTGGGAATTCTAGAACTGCAATTTATTTCTTTTTTAAGATTTTATTTATTTATTTGACACAGAGAGAGAGAGAGCACAAGCAGGCAGAGTGGCAGGCAGAGGGAGAGGGAGAAGGAGGCTCCCTGCTGATCAGAGAGCCCAACATGGGACTCGATCCCAGGGCCCTCGGATCATGACCTGAGCTGAAGGCAGACACATAACCAACTGAGCCACCCAAGCGGCCCTGGAGCTACAATTTTAAAAAGCAAAAACGAAAGACATAGAGAGGCATAACAGAATATTGGAATTAGACGAAGAAAGAGTGAGTAACTTTGAATACAGATAAATAATAATCTAAACTGAAGAACACAGAGGGACAAACAAAAAGACTGAGATAAACAGAGTTCCAGTAGCTTGTGGGAAAATACCAAGCAGTCTAACATATATCTAATGGCATCCCAGGAGGAATACATAGCATATGGTGAAAAAAACAGAAACAAACACAAACACACACAAACCCCCAAAACAAACAAACTTGAAGAAAAATGGTCAAATAATTTCCAAATCTGCTGGAAAACATCAATCTATACATGCAAGATGCTGAGCAAACTCTAAGCAGGATAAATACAAAGAAAATCATACCATAAGCACATCATAGTCAAACTGCTAAAAACCAAAGATAAGAGAAAATCCCAAAAGCAGCCAAACAAAAATAACACATTACATAGTGATGACCAATAGTATAAATTTTGCTAACCTCTCATCAGAACTGTGGAGGCCAGAAGACAATGGAATGACATCTTTTAAAGTGAAAGAAACAGGAGCACCTCGGTCGCTCAGTGGGTTAAGCATCTGCCTTTGACTCAGGTCATGAGCCTGGGATCCTAGGATAGAGCCCTGCATCGGACTCCCTGCTTAGTGGGGAGCCTGCTTCTCTCTCTCCCTCTGCTTTCCACTCTGCCTGCTTGTGCTCGCGTTCTCTGTGTCAAATAAATAAATAAAATCTTTTTTAAAAAATTAAAAAAATAAAGCAAAAGAAATAAAAAGGGTCATTGCATAATTTTTTTTAATCCAGTGAAAATATTCCTCAAAAATGAGAATGGAGTAAGAATGCCCAAGAGGACAACATTACAAGAAATAATTAAGGAATTTCTTGAGCTTACAGATGAAATTATAGAAGATGGAAACTTGAATCTACAAGAGAGAAAGAAATGCACTGAAAATGTACGTATATGGATATATACTAAAGTATTAGCTATTTTTTCTTCTATTTCATTAGAAGACAAGTAACTGTTTACAACAAAAATAATATCCAATCTAGGGTTTATAATATATGCACCAGTAAAATATGTGAGAAAGGATTGGGGATGTGGTAACTGAAATTATTCTGTCATCAGGTTCTTGTGATGGTTAATTTTATGTGTCAGTGTGACTGCACCATGGGGTGCCCAGATTAAACATTATTTCTGGGTGTGTCTATGAGGGTGTTCCTGGATGAGATTAGCGATTGAATCTGTGGACTCACTGAAGTCAATTGCCCTCCTCAGTGTGGGTGGGCATCATCCAATCCACTAAGGGCCTGAGTAGAACAAAAAAGCAGAGGAAGGAGAAAGTTGTCCCCTTTTTTTCTGGCCTGCCTGTTTGAACTGGGACTGTCAGTCCATCAGTCTTCTCCTGCCCTTGGACTGGGATGGATACCATCTACTTCCCTAGTTGTCTGGCCTTTAGACTCAGACTGGAGTTATGCTACCTGGTGTCCAGTTTGCGGCCAGCAGATGGTGGGACTTCTAATAATAATAGTAAATCTCCTTTTAAATATATATATATAATATATAAATAATAATTATTAGTATATATAATATATAATACATAATATATAATATATATGAAATATATAAATAAATCTTTTAAATATATAAACATATATTTAAATATAATTATATATTTATATAATATAAATATGTATTTAAATACAATTATATATTTATATAATATAAATATGTATTAATATATTAATATTAAATATGTTAATGTATTTAAATATATATATATATATAAAAAAGTTTGGTTTCTCTGGAGAATCCTAACTAATACAGTTCTCATATTTATGATGTATGGTAAATGAAATGGTACATTAATTCTAACTAGACTATAAAAATAAACGAAATAAAATGGATAAAAAAAAGTACTCAGTTAACTCCCCCCCAAAAAAAGAAGGAAAAAGAATACAGAAAGAAACCGTGTATAAAACAAATAGGAAACAAAGAGCAAGATGGCTGGCTTCTACAGGATCAAATCAATAAGGACAGTAAATGTGAATGGCTTAAATGCTCAGGGTAGAGGGTGTACTAAATTGGATAGAAAAGCAACGCTTGGGGTGCCTGGGTGGCTCAGTTGGTTGTGTCTGCCTTCAGCTCAGGTCATGATCCCAGGGTCCTGGAATTGAGTGAGCTCCATGTCGAGCTCCCTGCTTAGTGGGGAGTCTGTTTCTCCCTCTCTCTGTTCACCTTCCCCTTGCTCATGTGCTCTCTCTCTCTCTCTTGCTCACTCTCTCTATCTCAAATATGCAAATAAAATCTTTAAAGAAATTATAAAGAAAAGCAACACCTCACTATGTGCTATATTTAAGATACTGATGTAATTGCCTGTATTTTAAATTTAATAAACAGGGCCGATAAACATATTTATACTCTGTCAAAACTTTTTTTAACAATTTATTTTCTTGGCTTGTTTATGGCTTCTAAATAGAGAACTAAAGTGTGCTATATAGGTAGGTAGGTAGGAGGGTAGGTAGGTAGATGATAAAGATAGATAGATGTTGATAGATGATGGATAGATAGATAGATAGATAGATAGATAAATAGATAATTTTCCCCAAAAAACATGAATGAGTATATTATTTGAGGGTCTTTCTCCATCTTCAGAATTCTAGTCAATCTCTTGTGGCAGCCCCCCCCCCAGACCACATCTCATTTTTGTCGTTGTTTACATGTCTTAGCTTCCTTCCCAGATTAGAAATTCACTGAGAGTTCCAACACTGAATAAATATTGACCAAGTACTTATGATGTCAGGCATTGAAGATACAAATGGGAACAAGTTTCACCAGAAGCTTACAGACTAGCGGATGGAATTGGTAAGTAATCAGGCAATTATAATAAAATAATTATAAATATGATGGATTGTTGATAAATAGATGAGAGAATAAATGAATGGACAAATTTCCCCAATTTAGAAGTTTCAGTTTCTAGATTAAGTCCAACCAGAACCTGAGCAATCTTCAGACATCTCCACACAGTGGCAGCTAGCAGAGAACAAAGTAAAATATCAGGAACTAAAACCCCTTAATAGGATTTGCCCTGAAAACCTGGCATTTCATAAAGCAACAAAGTAAAGGCTTTCTGTCCTTTACTCCAATAGAGTACTAGCAATATCTTTCAAGGGCATCGTATGAATGATAATGTCTTTGTTGTTCGTTAGCCTTAATTTAATTGTAAAGAAATGTGATACCACGTTTTGTTCCATGAAGAGGGAAATAATCCATGCATTATGCCAGCCAATAAAAACAACTCAATATGGGGTCTAAACTTCTGATTATCTCCATTTCCCTCAATGCTAGCTCTTTGTTGGAGGATTTGGCATTAAATCAAACTTGAGACTTAATGCAGGTCTATTGTAGTATTGCTACTATTGTTGGTGTTAGAGGTAGGTATCCAGCAAAAACTTGAAAGAACATTGATTCATCATGCTGTGGCTTTGGCAATGACCATACTGCAAGAAGTCAGTGTCGTTTACTGTAACAGTACCCATCGTCATAGTCTTACAAGGGAGAGATGGAGCAGTCAAACCATACAGAATGTGGAATCCACTCATCTAAGCCCAGAGCCCTGAATATTGCAGAAAGGGTTCATGGCTGACTTTTAAGAAATAATTAGCGTTTGTCACCTTTTTTTTTTTTTAAGATTTATTTATTTATTTATTTATTTGAGAGAGAGAGAGAGAGAGAGAACTGAGCCAGGGGGAGGGGCAGAGGGAGAGGGAGAGAGAGAATCCTCAAGCAGACTCCTTGCTGAGTGCAGAGCTGACATGGGGCTTGATCCCAGGACTCTGAGATCATGACCAGAGCCAAAATCAAGAGTCATCTGCTAAGTGACTAAGCCACCCAGGTGCCCTCGCCTTTGTCATCTTTCAGCTGAGCTATTTGTACCTCATCTCAATGAAAATATTCCATAAGCCCCTTTTGTGGTACAATCTTCCGTATAGCAAACACTATCTTTTATTGATGGCATTACCCACACACCCACCCAACCCTCACCCTTCCATGACAGCCTGCCTGGATTTTGTTCAACTGTTCATTCCTTCAACATGTGACCAAAGGGGGATGGATACTGATTCGCCCCACTCAATCATGTAATTCTTTTCTCCTTGAGAGTGATTGGTTTAAAAAAAGAACTTGTGGCCCATTTCTCATAAATGAAATGTAAGGGAAGTCTGAAAAGGGAGAGGTTTCAAGGAAAAGTTTCCCTGTGACTGAGAAAAGCCAGAAAGTGGAGGTGACATGTCTGTGTGTGATCCCCTGAAACTGTGGCAGCCATCTTTGAAATGTGAGTGGAGCTGGGTAAGAACAAAGATAATATTAAATAATATGCTAAGATTGACAGAGCAGCCAGAAGGAACCCCAAGCCCTTGAAGACCACCTCTGAACAAAAGAATTAATCAAGCCTGCATTTCCCTATCATGGGACGATTATATTATAGGACTTTATAAATCTTTCTTATGAAGACAGTTGTGTCACGATTTTCTTTTGCCTGAACCCTAGGGGATTCTGATACAGTTCTCTTTCTGCCCATTTCTAAGATGAGCATCGATTCAAAATTGTAGAGGGCCAAAGATGAAGAGGGGCGCTGAAGAATAGTGTGTGGAGGGGAAAAGGACTTAAATTACCCTATGAACTGAAATGTGTGTGTGTGCGGGGGTGACATCATCCCCAAAATGTTTTGTTCATTTGGGGATAATGCACCCAGTTAGCAGCCCCCAATTTGCAGTAGAATCTGCAGGTCACTAGGCAAAAATAAGGCGCAAGTATTTCATCCTAAAGCCTTGTCATTTCATGGCAAATCAATGGGCCGGGAGCTGGTACCAACTTCTAGGAGGATAACCAGATTCCACTCTTATCTCTTTCAGCTTCAAGAAGAGAAACTTCAGGCCAAAACTTAGCCTGATATTTGAGAACTAATTACTTTGCTGGCCTTCATGCCTAATAATAGCATTTTCAAATCAAAATCCTCCATTCCCAGCCAATATAGTCTAACGTGAGCAATAAAGTTAGTTGTGAACCAAGCAACAAGACAAGACCACGTAAGTAATTCTGTAATAAGTTGGGTTTTTTTAATACAATCAAATTCACTCTAACAGGTATTACAAAGTTGCCTACTATGTGATCAGAATGATTCTAGGTCCTATTATTTTTTGATTAATACAACATCTGACCATAACCTTTTGCTTTCAGAATTATTATTGTTGAGAAGGAAAGAGAAAATAGGTACGTGTTAAATAATTATAACTGGAAAGAGAAACAACAGTGTTATATACTATAGTTCATACTACATACCTAAGAATGAATAGAAATGTAGTTGGTCAGGGAAAGTTTTTGGAGGATTAAGTGTTGAACCAGCAAAGGGAGTAGTGAGTATGAATTGAAGACAAGACCCGAGTAGGAAAGTCCGTTCAGATAGGCACCGGCATGAGGGAAGGGAGCTGGGCATGCAGTAAGCCAAAGGAAGGTCTGGTCTGTCAGGATGCTAATCTTCAGGAAAAGCACTGCAAATCCCTCTTTCTTCCTATTATCTATTTTGCAACAGAACCATTTCTAGTCTCTCAAATATAGCCCTGCTTGAGAGTAAGCTTTGGTCCTTAGGAAGAGGATGCCATATGCCCTGTCTTTAACCTCTGTATCTGCCCTCAACTTATTTACCTGAGTCCACTGTTCCCTTCCCCCCTCACTCTCTCCCTGATTCAAAACAAAATAAAACAAACAACACTCATTCTCCCCTCTTTTGACAAACCCCGCTTCATGGAAAATTCCATGGAGTCTTCATAAAGGTATAGTATAGTTTTGTTTTTAAAAAGATTCATAAATTTATGGACTATTCTTTTCGAAGCCCAGCTAATCATATCCACATTATTCCAATTTCAGGGTATGTTTGACCAGGCAAGCACTCGTGATTTTTTTTTTTTTTGCAACCTGAATAACATAGGTTGTTTAAAAAAAAAAAAATAAGCACAACTACACAGCAGAAAAATAATTCAGTATGTCCAGGGACGCATAAGGAGGACTTAAGTGCCTAAGACAAAAATGGCCACATTTTGAAATACTGAAATATGAGCCTTGATATGGAAGTAATACTTACTAATATATTATATACATAATTATTCCCATTAATTCTCAATAGAAACATATAAAAATAATATAGCCAGGAGGGAATTGAGGTTTTATAAGGTTGAGGGCCTTGCTCCATTGGGCACAGCTGATAAATGATAAAACCTAGAATCCAACTTATTTCTCTCTGACATTAAAATCTATACTCTTCTCACTTTTCCCCTAGTATCTCCACTTGGCCAAGAATATAGTTACCAGAGGCCTCAAATTTCCTCCTGGCAAGGAGGAAAAAACAAAACAAAAAAACAAAACAGAAAAAGTCCATTTGATCAAAGATGCCAAAGAAATTTCCGGAAGTAGTGCCTACTACAGAGTGCTCACGCAGCGTGCCTCCCCATTTCCATGTAAATTGTACACACAAAGCGTTGCACTTTAGACATGTTCATATTTTCCCAGACATGACAGATGGCCAGCATCGTTTCATCATTTTGCAAGTTAGTACAAGACCCTTCTTTATTTCCTTCCTGTCCTCCTTATACACTATTTCTTTCTCATGGCTTCTTAACATCTCAAAATTTCCACTTAATTTTTTTCTTTTGTACAACAAGAAGAAAAGGAGGTTATTTAAGACTAAAATCTGAATTTACCAAAGTGGTCTTTAAAATTTGATACTTTATCACAGTATTGATACTTTATCACTGGTATTCACAGTAAGAGAGCATTACCTTCAAACATTTTTATTTTCCTTAAAGTCTACTATTTACCTGGTGCTGAAAATGGGACTCAGAGCTCACTGATAAGATCCCACCAGTCATCCCTCTCCAGGTTGGTCAAACCCATAGCGTACAGGTGCAAGTTGAAACCAAAAAGGAACCAACCATCGGCTTCAGGGTTTGAGGAACAGCACCAGAGTTGTAGCAATGGGGACCAAACTGGTATTTACATACAGTTACCATCAAGTGAATTGCAAATTAGCATCATTTTTCTTGAGTTAGCAGTTCAGATGCTCGATTCTAGAGCCACATCAATATACCACAAATCAACCTAAGAAAAGCTATTCCAGAAAGCTCCTGGCTTCAAATCAAACTCCAGGAGCAATTAGGAAGAGAACAAATGGAAGCATTTGGTTTTCAGGAAACAATTTCTGGTCTGTCCCATTTGCAAACACAGAGGCAGCAAAATTGAATCTTACAGAGATCTGATGGGGGGTGGGGGTGGGGCGGTGGTGAGAGGGGGAGGCCGGACCAGGAAAAAAGCAGTCTGGGTATGGGACCCCCTGCCGTTGGTCAGATTCAATTGCTAAGTCTCAGGAAACCCTGAACTATTTCTCCTGGAAATTAAATTGAGATTTGAAACTAATGAGGGGCCAAAGTATAGAAGAGTGTTGGATAGCATGTGTAGCTAATTATTTCATTCAGAGGGGCCAAAGGGACGTTTCCATACAGCCTATAAACTGGGGAAATTAATCCTAAAAGCTTGGAGGAAAAAATTAGGGTCCCATCATAAAACTACAGATATTAAATCTGCTGATAATTACTCCTCACCTTTCTAGAAGGTTACATTAAGGCCAGGTAGGAATTTTCAGCCTCAATTAGGGTCAGTCTGACTCCTTTGTGAAAATTTGGCCAGGACCAAAAGCTATAACCTGAGCCAGTCCCAGACTGCTCTAAATATGTTCATGTAAGAATTCAAATGTTCTATGGGTACAGTTTTATTTTCATAGGAAAATTCTTTCCTGCGCAGGGGAAGGACGTCAACATTTATTATCAGGAACTGTAGTGTCAAGTCCATCAAGTAACCAGGTTTGGGTACCTCCTATGCGCGAACTTCTGTCTCATCACCCCGGTGGGTGTGGTGGGCTGGGGGCAGGGGAGACTGGAGGCTTGGGAGGTCAGAGGTTAAAAAAATAGGGACATGAGTTTCACTTCCCGAGTGTTCCCAATCGGGTGGTATTCACAATATAGACCTTATCCTTCTAAAAAGTGTACAATAAAATAATTATCTTGGCTGGTTGCTCCCACATCAGGCTCATTCTCAGCATCACTGGTAAAACTTAAAAAGGAAAAACCAAACAAACAAAAGTTCTGGGTTCCATCTTCACACCCTGCTTCATTAAGTCCGGGCATCTTTTAAGTTCCCCCGGTAATACTGACGATGAGCCAGTTTTGTGCAATACCTAATTTACACGGCGTCAAATATCTGGAGCGATGGTAGAATTTGAAGGATTTAAAAAGAAACTAGTATTACTGTTAGTTCTTCCAGATGATCATCAACATGTAGAAAAGCCCAAAGCTGGAGCCATAGAAGCAGACAAATGTCGGGGCCGTAAGGATGACAATCCCACAAACACTTAACAAATATAATTTTTTTTAAGTGGAAATGAACACACTGCACTCCATGTGCTGTTGGGCAGTCACCGTGCATACTCCGGGCACGGCGTAAAGAAGCCATCGGTAATTGCCAGCCACCATTACGTGATCGCTTCCGTGTGGACCGCGTAGAGCAGGGGACGGCAAACGTTTTCTAGAAAGAGCCGAAGAGTAAGTATTTTAGGCTCCGTGTGCCATAGAGTCACCACCACAAAGACTCAACTCTAGGATGTTATAAAGACAGCCACAGACCTTACATAAGTGAGCAGGCACGGCTGTGTTCCGATAAAACTTTACAGAGAACGGAATTTGAATTTCATGTACTTCTCACATGTCATAAAATGTTATTTCCCTTTTCTTTTCTATTCTTTTCAACCTGTTAGCCCTTTCTTGGCTCGTGGGCCGTGCAAAAACAGGCCGTGGACAATACAGCATTGTCAATGACGGTGTGTGGGGCGGAAGATGTCTAGAGCTCACTCATCTTGCAAAACCAAAACTTACTGCGATTAAACCCCTGCCCTTAAAAATGCGTCAAGAGGGTAGATCTCACGTTAAGTGTTCTCACCCCAAAACCACAAAACCGAAATGAACAAAACAAAAATGAATAAAAAGAACCAAGGGGACACAAGGAGACTTTTGGTGATGGATATATCTATTACCTTGACTGTGGTGACCGTTTCCGAGGTAGCTGCACATGTCCCAGCTCATCGGACTGTGTACGTTACATATGTGCTGTTTTTTGCACATCAATTACACCACACCAAAGCTGTTAAGAAGGCAAGCTGTCTGTGGGCCTGACTTGTCCTGTAGACCTTAGTTTGCCATCGACCGATCTAGAATCTAACCTGCCTTTCGTGGGGCAGAATACACAGGAACAACTGAGGATCTTGTAACTTGCACACCAGAATCGGGCATCTGTGAGTACTTGGTCCCCCAGTGGAGCCCTGGGCGTGTGTGCTTTAGGAATGCACCTGCCATTCTGAGGGAAAACCTTGCCATATTTAAAGGTTTCCCCAACCCTTGCTGCAAAGAACATCTGATCTGCAGAATGATGTAAATCCCGGCTTTGCCTGCCAGTAAATTCATGTACATCGTGTTAACATCAGGTTTGTATTAAACATTTACATTAAGGATTGGATTGGAAGATTAAATCGTTTGCATACGTTGCAGCCTAGAGGGAACGCCCCCCCCCACTTTCTCTGCCAATGGCACTGAATTAGTGACCCATCCGAAAAGTGTGTGAAGTGTGTGAGACAATAGCGTATGGTCCTTGGCAAAGCTGGGCAGCCTCCGTCCACTCCGCCTGTGTCCTTAGCAGTTGCCAGGCAAGCTATGAGAGCCCCAGAGGGAGGATTATTTAATGACACTGAGGCTAATGCTCCAACCTAAATATCAGAACCGCTGTCTTTTTCCTAACACTGGCATTTTCCTTCCCACAAAATCATTACTTCTTTGCTAGTTTGATTCAAATCAGTCTAATAACAATGCTGGCTGTTGTAGGGTTGGGAACATCTGGTCGTGCAGCTTAAATTCCCGGCAACAGGTTGAGCAGGGAGAGACCAAAGGTGGTTCTAAGTCAGGTTCCTGAGGACCACGGTTGCCTTTTGGCTCTGAAATCCAGACCCAGAGAGACTGGACAGGAGAGGAACTCGGGTTTGCAGCCTCTCGTGGGCCAGCTCTCCCTGCCATGAATGAAGAGTTGCCCAGGACACTCGAACAAGCAAATGGTCTGTAGAACAAATGTTTTTGTGGGAAAAAAAAACAAGCACCACGGACGCCAAGTCAAGTGGCTGGAGGAGAGTGATGTTGTTAAAGTGTATGATTCATTAAGTCTTGTCTGAGTGTCAGATGTTCAGCATTCGATGCTATTGCCTCCAATTTAAATCATTTTTAAAGAAGTGGCAGAAAAGGTGCTGAAAGGCACCTCACTCTGTTCCCGCACTTGAAAAACACTGTCTGCTTGTGCACTGTGGTAAAACTTTGCATTTTGGCTAGACACCCTGTGTGGAGCTGCAGCTTGGGTTTTTTTTTTTTTTTTTTTTTTTTTTTTCAGTTTGTACAGTCACCCAAAGGCAGGAAGAGAACCTAGTATTTCCACAAGCCGGAGTCCCTCCTGATGGCATCGGCAAAATACAAAGAGGGTGCTAGGTGGTCAGCAGTGAGAAGCCCCATTACAACACAGTCTCCAAGTCTCCCCAAAGTGATTGCCTCCCCCGAATTGCAGAGGGTGTGGGCTTTTCTGTCAGGAGTCCATGTCTTCTAGAATTCTCTTCAGAACCCCTGAAAGTCTGGAGCTGCTAACGGTGGTTTATCATCACCAATTACGAGTGAGGCTAATGTTGCTATCACACCCTGGATTCCTGTCAGTACCCAGTGACCTCACAGAGACCCTAAACATGCTGGTTCCTTGATACCCCCCGAATGTCCCCGAGGGACATCACTACCACTCTCTGCTTACACAAAAAGGGACAGTCCCTACCATGTGGGTGAACCTTGAGGACGTGAGGCTAAATGAAGTAAGCCGGTCATCAAAGGAATATGGTATGATTCCATTCATATGAGATAGCTGGAGTAGTGAAATTCATAGAGACAGGAGGTAGAATGGTGGTTGCCAGGGACGGGGAGAGAGTTAAGATGGTAACTGTTACGTTATGTGTATTTTGCCACAATTTAAAAGGATTACGTGGGCCAGAAGGCGGTTAGAAAAGCCCCAGTTAAGACTCCAAGTTCTTCCCCCAAGTAGAGGCGAATTAGCCTCCATGAATGAAATCTGGGTTTCGAGGACATTGATGTGGGATCTGGGCTTCCATATTCTCAAACATTTTTGACAGGGATGTCCTTGATTTTATTAGAAGCACAATTCTCACTGGTAGAAACTTCCCCGGTTCCCTGGGCTGCTGCCGACCCAGGCCTTCCACAGGGGACTAGAAGGTGTTTGACTCAGCTGAAGAGTTAAGGTGGTTGTGTCTCCTACGATTCCAAGAGAGCACAGCCGGTCACTGGAATTCCACAGGGATGGAATTTGGTTGGAAAGTGACAGATAAAGGGCGGATGAAGACTGCTCAGGCCATTTGAACTATAACCGCAGCAAGAAATTATGACGCATAATTTGTTTAGCAATGTATAGATTTCCAAATGTTTTTACAAATACAGACCATATAGTCCTCACAACAAAGCCATGGTGAGTTGTCACCATGGAGGGCCTGCCACGTGCCAGTTACCACCTTTATCTTTCACATTATTCCATCCTCAGCTCATGTTCGGATGTTTAGAGAAGCCAAGGGGCACCTGGGTGGCTCAGTGGGTTAGGCCTCTGTCTTCAGCTCAGGTCATGATCCTGGGGTCCTGGGATGGGGCCCCGCATCCGGCTTCCTGCTCAGTGGGGAGTCAGTTGTCCCTCTCCCTCTGCGCCCCCCCCACTTGCGCGTGTGCAAGCACACTCTCTCTCTCCCATGAATAAATAAAATCTCTAAAAAAGAAGAGAGAGAGAGAGGCCAAGACCACCTAGGCTGGTAAATGGAAGAGACACAATTCTAAGGATTGTTTATTGTTAGTTTGTGGTAGTGGCACTTTTTTAAGCCCCAAACTCTGTATTTTGCCCTTTTCCCTAATGTAAGAGTCAAAGAGGAAAGCAAAGAAGGATAGAATCCCAGGAGTCTCTCGGAGATAGATGAGATTCAGACCTTCAGATAAGCTGGAAAAGCATCTCATCGATACCTAGCTCTGGATGGCTTTAGGAAATATCTTTCTGGTACAAAAATCATAACCAGAATCAAGGCCCGTGAATAAAGCAGTCATGGTATTAAATACTAAAACTTTCTTCTTTATCCCATTGAATCATTTTTTTTTAGCAACACCACATATATGTACGGAAGAAGAAAGAAATGCAAACAACAACAATAAAAAAAAAACTTGATAAAAAAAGGGAAAAAAAAAAAAACTTAGTACCAGTTATACCTAACATTAAATTGCCAGTCACTGAGATGACCAGTTCTTTGGGTCAACTGCTGTGTGCCATCATCCGAAGGTACAAATTGTACCTCCCCTCCTCCCCTCCTCCCCTGAATGCAGATGTCCCCCTAAATGTATGTTCCCTACAGTGACTACAGAAAGATATCCCCAAATCACAGGCCCACTAACCTGGAAGGAGCCCTAAGACAGACCCCTACAGGCCTCTCCTTAATCCTTTCCAGACAAATGAGATACGATTTCAAAAGATCTTCAGGAAATGCAAATCCCCTCCCTACTTTGGTGACCTGTTTTTGAAGCTTTACTCATATGATCAGAAAAACCTTCATTATCATTACTCTCAAGTTCATCCTGCTGCAATTTCATCTCCTTAAAAAAAAAAAAGTGGTCTGTCCAACTTTACAGAAACCTCTCAAGTATAAAAATGAGTTCATGGGGCGCCTGGGTGGCACAGTGGTTAAGCATCTGCCTACAGCTCAGGGCGTGATCCCGGCATTCTGGGATCGAGCCCCACCTCAGGCTCCTCCGCTGGAAGCCTGCTTCTTCCTCTCCCACTCCCCCTGCTTGTGTTCCCTCTCTCGCTGGCTGTCTCTATCTCTGTCAAATGAATAAATAAAATCTTTAAAAAAAAATGAGTTCATGCACTATAAGTAGATTGAGTAATAGTGGATAACTTACAAAATTATACCAGTCTACAAAAGGACATAGTATAAAGAGTCTTTTAATAATGTCTCATCCTAATACTTTCAAGATATGATTCAGCATAGGAATATTTGTGATATAGAGAACTTTGTAGAGACACGTATATTGAGTAAGGTTAAAGACCATTGCACATGTGAATGTATTTAGACAATGCTTTTCCGGGGTCAGTTTCATCTATCTGTTCCTATCACATGCCTGCATAAGCAAATACAATTTCCTAGATATATCCACCTTGATTGGACTTTGCTGGTCTGTGTGCATTTGCATCTGTCCATGAATGAGTCCATTTCAAGCACATATACATGTCTGTGCATGGGTAGAAAGATAAGCTTAGCAATTGTGTGATTTGTTTCTGCTTAGGCAGTAAGTTACTAATCTCCTGATTGGAACCAGATTTGTATGAATTAGGAGTTGAAGTTGGAACAGTCACTGCTGTGTGCAGGATGTAAAGTGAATAAAATGAATGGGGTATTAACCTTCAACCACTGAATATTAATCAGCTTTTCATAAGAAAGAAAACACAGAGCTTGCCACACTAAATATTTTCAGCGCTTATTGACAGGATATGATTTCTTTTCTCCCTTAGCCCTGTTCCTTCCAGTCAAGGACCTGAACACCGGACAATAGTCAGCTTGACCCAGACTGATGTATGATTTGAAAAACCCCAAGCACTGTGGGTAGGTCAGACTTTGTGCATGTGTGTCTTCCAGTCACTCCTGCAAACATGGGCCAAACTAAGCCCAAAGGGAATTCACACAAAGACCATGGGCAGGAAACCCTGATGACCACAAAATGAACATGTAAATGGAATACATTTCCCATTGTCCTGGAGAGGACTTTTTTTTTTTTTTTAAAGATTTTATTTATTTATTCGACAGAGATAGAGACAGCCAGCAAGAGAGGGAACACAAGCAGGGGGAGTGGGAGAGGAAGAAGCAGGCTCCTAGCAGAGGAGCCTGATGTGGGGCTCGATCCCATAACGCCGGGATCACGCCCTGAGCCGAAGGCAGACGCTTAACCGCTGTGCCACCCAGGCGCCCCTGGAGAGGACTTTTAATTTCAGGATGACTCTGGATATTTGGATGAGTTCTACATTTATGCCAAGGGGGATTAAAAAGAGAAGAATTCATGTGTGTAAGCATGGAATCTGGGTGAAAACAAGACTTGCAATGGTTTTTTGTATTTGTTTTTTTTTAAATGCAGTATTGCATTGCTTTTATTTGAGATAATGAGGTCTTGTATTTATGTCTATGTCATGATAACAGAGCATATTTATATCAGTTTCTACATTTGTCCATATTTATCATCTATCTATCTCCATTGCAATATTTATGGACAAATAAAAATGTATGTGCAGTATATTTACATGTCACCAGAGAAGGCAATGAATTCTTATTTCCTGAATCTATTTTGAAATAGCATGTATTTTATTTTTTTATTTTTTTAAAGATTTTATTTATTTATTCGACAGAGACAGCCAGCGAGAGAGGGAACACAAGCAGGAGGAGTGGGAGAGGAAGAAGCAGGCTCACAGCAGAGGAGCCTGATGTGGGGCTCGATCCCACAACGCCGGGATCACGCCCTGAGCCGAAGGCAGACACTCAACCGCTGTGCCACCCAGGTGCCCCTGAAATAGCATATATTTTATTTAAACATTACATATCTCTGTAAAACTACATGCATAGTACTACAAAGAGTATATTTCATGAGGCAAGGCTTACATAGAAATCGGGCACAATTTTAAAAACTGAGGAGGGTGAAAGGGGAGAGGGTGGATGTCTTCCATATCCAGCTCGGGCAGATCTCAAATATTTTTTCGTTATTTGCAAAGCTATACTCCAAATGAGGGCGGTGTATAATTCTATGGTATCGTATTAGTTATAAATCAGCAGGTACCTCTCAATATCAGACATATCAGCATAGTGTTAAGTAGATGATTTTCCCCCTTGGTGATCTCTCTTTTTTATTTTATTTTATTTTATTTTATTTTATTTTATTATTTTATTTTATTTTATTTTATTTTATTTTATTTTATTTTNNNNTTTATTTTTTAATTATATTTTTCCCAATAGGTGCCCCTTTCTCTGTCTATACCACCTAGTTTAGATCCTCACTGCCCTCATATGCTCCCTGCCAATAATTTCTAACCCTTGATCCCAAACACTAAAGTAATCTCTCATGCAACATCCCATTTAGCATTAAAAAAAAAAAAAATCATCCTACTCCTTTAGCTGGCAGCAACATTGGAAACCCATCCATTAGGCTAATTTAAAGGTGCTGATGACTGATAATAGGTTAATAGGTTTCCTGTAGGATGATTCTTTAGAATTCTAAAGATATTTCTTCCCCACCCTGGTAATTTCCAGCTCTTGGTTATTCAAACACTCCATCTATGTACCGTTACGTTAATTTGCAGAGAAAATTAAGGTTACTAATCAGCAGACCTGAAGGTAGGGGGAGTAACCTGGATTATCCAGGTGGGCCCAATGTATTCACCTGAGCCTTTAAAAGAAGAGAAAGGCAGACCAACAAGCAGAAGAAGTAAGCACAAGAAAGGAGGCAAAAGGGGAGGTCAAACCTTGCATTTTGACTTGACTTGCTGTTGCCGGTTTTGTAAAAGGAAAAAGGAAGCCGGGAGCTGAGTGCTGCTGGCCACCCCCGCTGACAGCTAGCAAGGAAGCGGGGGCCTCAGTCCCGCAACCCTGAGGACCTGAATTCAGCAACAACTGCATGACCTGAAAGGGACTCTTCCCCAGAGTCTCTGGTGAGGAATGCAACCCTCCCGACACCTTGATTCAAGCCTAGGGGGACCCATGTTGGACATGTAACCTACAGAAACTATGAGGTATTGATCTGTGTTGTTTAAAACCACGAAGGTTATGGTCACTTCTGACGGCAGCAACAGAACACCAATACAGGTGACCACCAAAGACTCCCAAAGGAAAACTTTATTAACCCAAATGAATAAATCTCAAGAGCGCCCCAGAACATCCAGGAAAGAAAAAGATTGCCATAGTTAGAGCATCCCCAAGTCTCATCTCTAGACTACCTCATCTCTAACTCCCTAATTGCCCTTAGGAAATCATAGCTCCCCACCTCAATGTGCTGGTTACAGTGTGGTTAACTCTTTTACAGTAAAACGTTGACCAAAAGAACTATGCATGGGTGACACAGAAACAGTAGCTGAAATGAAGAGAAAACCTTTAATAATGAGACGACAAGAGAGTATGTTGTGATAGTCCATGTAAAAGGAATATAGTAATTTACCTGAGTTTTTTGTAGCCATGTCATCAAAAGGCAGTGCTGGTTGTCTGACTCATTAATAAGTCGGACCAAAAAACAAACAAAAAACAAAAGAAAAAAAGAGGAAAAAAATAGATAATCCAGGTACTTGGGACAAGGAGGATTTTGGTTTAGGTCACCTAAATTGATGTTTCCATAATTCTCTATTGCACTTTCCCCAAGATCTCCTGGCCACTTCTCAACATTAAATAGCCCTGGTACTAACAAGCCTGAGTCTGCCTGAGCAGATAATATCAATTTGTAATCCTGGAAGGCAAACTGAAAAGCCCTAGGAAGAAAATGGAATGCCTCAGCATGCATATTAAGAATGGAATCCAGAAACTCAAGGCACAAATGCCCAATTACTTGAAGGGAGCCTTATTTGGAGGATGTTAGAGTCCTTGCCCCCTCCCCACGCCTCCGAATTCCATTGGCATTGCTAGCATCTTCTTTTCCGTCTACAGGGTTTCTCCCTTTCCGTCATCCTCAACAAACAGCCAAACTTCTCAAACCCCAGAATCCTGAGGCAAATAACTGCTGCTGTCCGCTGGGTTTCAAGATCAGACCACAGACCCATCCCTCTTCCCAGTCACCTCATTGAAACATCCAGAGCTGAAAGAAGATTCAGGTGGTTTCTGGTGAAGCTATTCATGAACATCCTTGCTAAAGGCTACCCAGGACGTTGAGGGAACCCCACAAAGAGGTGGAATGGTTTATACAACATCTTCGCTGAGATCATAAAGATGTGGAATGCCCCTCCCTTCACCTTTTGGAATGAGATCCATAAAGAAGCAAAATGATCTGGAAAGCATCCTGCAAACAAGATGGATGTGAAATGTCCACTTTAGACATTTCTGTAAATACTTAAGCTGGAGCCTAGGATTTTCATCTCAGTCTATGAAACCCTTATGTCTCTAGCTGAGCTCAAGAAAATTCTTTCAACTGATAAAGAGCAAAGGGATAGTTCCAGTTGAGGTCCCTACAGGGAAGAGAGAGAATGCACTGGACAAAGAGTTAGAGCGACATCAGACACATCTCCAACTTACTCCCTACACTGTCCTATTCTATCATCATCTACTCTCCATCAATTAGAAGGACCTGCTCATGGAGGAGAAAGAAAAGGACGGGATTCTTCATGTTTGTTTATGTTTGGCCAGAGAAGACCACACAAGGCTTCTGGGATGCCAACATTTATTTGCCTCTGATCCTCTCTACTCTGATTTGATAGTCTTTGGAAGCCAAAAGTAAGGATGAACCCCCGCCAAACAATGACACTGGCAAGCCCAGACTTCTAGTCCTCACTCCCCACAATACTGCATATAACAACAATCTCCAATACATTGCTATCATTCTTCCATTCTCAAAGACACATAGCTACATGAGTTGGCATGACTGGATATAAAAGTGTAGTCTCTTGTCCCCTAGACTACCTTCTTGTGATGTTGCTTTTAGAACATTTTTTTCAGTGGCTTTACAAGAGTATGGAAAGTTGCCAGCTTCAAAAGATATGGATTTCCTCAAATTGGGAAGTCTTCCTCCAAGTCCAGAATGATCATAGAGTGAGCATGTTCTATCCTTGGGAGCACAGGGCTTAGAAAGGGAAGGAGGGAGTGAAGGTCATGACACCTCTCCTACTGCTACACAATCCCATTCCAGAAGGAGAGACCTAGGATGATTAAAATACTGTTTTTGCAGCTGTCACACAAATGCTATTTAGAATTCGTATTCTGTATCCCAGGATTTAATGCAAATTGTCCACATAACGGAGGGTCAAAATGATAATTTAGATGCAATTAGCCAGATGTGTTGGAATGAAATTTCTCCCACAACCCCCCAAAATTATCTGAATAATTTACACACACATAATCACCTTACTCCAGTGGGAAAATAGTATGCCCTTGTTTATTTCCCCCAAAATACCTAGAGTTTCCCAACAGTGTTACATCAAGAATGTGCCAAGTCCAGGGAAGCAAATAAGATAACTCTGTGAGGCCAAGCTGTCTCTCTTTTAAATGCAGACAGAATTAATTTGTTTTCATTAACTCCTTATCAAGTTACCTGACTTTGATTCCCAGCACAAAATGTATTTTAAAAAGGGGGGTGGTGGTAGTGATGGTGGTAGATTGTCAGGAAATAGCAAGTTCTTTTTCTACTGAGATAAAAATCATTTGGCAAGCTAGGGTGAAATACTTCTGGTTTCCAGTAGAAAGAGAGGGAGAAAAGAAAAAGAAAAAAAAAATAGAAGATGCTAATGAACCACAAAAGAAAAAGAAGGAAGTGCTTTTTTTTTTTTTAAATAAGACCTTACTTTTGAAAACAGCTCAGTTTGCAACCAATTTTTGAAGAAATGTCAAAACGATTCCTTCGGGAGCTATGTCAGAGCGCAACCAGGCTATAGAAGGAGTGCAATAAAGTGAGCAATTCAGATGACTTTAATTAAAGGGCCCAGGACCATCAGAACTGACCTTTCAGACACAGCCTTTTATCTCCAAAAAGGATGAAGCTTATAAGAGCCGGTGATACAGGGCAAAGCGAGGGAGCCTTGGAACCCAGGTGCCCAATTGCATTCTGAGTTAGCTGTGCTGGGGGAGGGACAGTGGGCTGCTCCTTGGGAAAGCAGTCTGTTTTTATAATTATGGATTTGAAGGAAGGGGGGATACTCCACAGGCTAGTCAGGGAGAACGGGACCCCCAGAGGACTCCTAGGGTTCACTTGCCTTCTTAACTGTAAAGAGCCTTCAGAACCCCTTGGGCTCCTAAGCAGGCACCCTCCTCCCATGCTCCAGGATCCAGATGCTAACATGAGAAGAGATGTTCATCAGGAAGGTCTGGGAAGGAGGTAAGAAGGGAAGCTTGGAGCCAGGGTGATCCCTGCAGAGGATCAGCCGTGTTTACCCCAAGAACAACAAGACCCCTTAACTCCCTTCTGAAATGAAGACAACCCAGACATCAAGGTTGCTTACAACTCTGCCCCAAAAAGCAGCTTAGAGGCAGTCGGTGAAAGAGGTCATCAGCCCAGCCCTTACTCCAGTGAGAAAACAGGTCCTCATCAGCTAGGACTGAGGCAGGAGACAGAAAGCAAGGACTAGGAATCACAGGGTCTGGAGGAGAAGAGGGGATTGTGGAATCTTACTGTTTGCATTTATCCAAATGCAAGGAGGGGCTACCAACCTTTTCTCCCTCCCTTCTGGGAGGGATTAAGACATTTGAGGTCCCCAAACACTGAAAAGATTATTGTCCTCCTTATTCCACTGTCTGTCTGGCTATCTGTCCTCTGTCTGTCATCTATCTATCTATCTATCTATCTATCATATATCTGTATATCAGCAAAATGTGATTGTTAGGCTACTCCCCAATATGCTGGGTTTTTTCCTTCCATGCGCATTACCAAGCCTTACCTCCTTGAAGTCAGATATGCCATGAGATTTGCTTTGGTCAATGGTATGTGAGCATAGGAGACATTAGAGACATTTTCAGGCAGAAGACTGACTTTAACAGCCAATGCACAATTGCCCATGCTGTCTCCCCTCTGCCACTGAGGCCTGGGCTATTCTAGTTACCAGCCTGCTTCCCGGAGTAAAGACAAAGTGGTGTAGAACCACCCCACCTCAATGCTCACAGCCCCTGCTGGCTGACCCACAGTACATGTGTAATACAAATAAAAAATGTGCCTTTGTTATTTTCAGCCATGGGGATTTTGACATTGGTTTTTGTTGAGGTTACAACAAATATAAAATAATAAGAAAGCGGTCTGCAAGATTTCTTTCCCAAGTGACTACTTTGATAACTTAGCACTTTCATGAAATAATCAAATTCTTTCAAGAATTGCTCTCCTTTTTCATGCTTATGCTACTGTGGTGGTGTGTTAAGTATGCATCTCATCTGTATACTGAGCAATCAAAATCCTTCTCACGTAGAAACTCTGTCCTGTGGTAAACATAGCAGACCTCATGGACTTTTTTTAAAAGATTTATTGATTTCTTGGTTTAAATTCAATTAGCCAACATATAGTACATCATTAGTTTTTCATATAGTATTCAATGATTCTACGGAATGGGAGAAGATATTTGCAAATGACATAACAGATAAAGGGCTGGAATCCAAGATCTATAAAGAACGTCTCAAACTCAACACCCAAAAAAACCAAATAATCCAGTCAAAAAATGGGCAGAAGACATGAATAGAGACTTCTCCAAAGAAGATATACAAATGGCTGACAAACACATGAAAAAATGCTCCACATCACTAGTCATCAGGGAAATACAAATCAAAACTGCAATGAGATACCACCTTACACCAGTTGGAATGCCTGCAATTAACAAGACAAGGAACAACAAATGTTGGTGAGGATGTGGAGGAAAGATTATTTATTTATTTGAAAGAGATTGGGGAGACGGGCAGAGGGAGAGGGAGAGAATCTCCAGCAGACTCCCCACTGAGTGTGGAACCTGACACGGGGCTCAATCTCAAGACCCTGAGATCATGACCTGAGCCAAAATCAGGAGTTCGTCATTTAACTGACTGAGCACCCAGGCGCCCCTTACTGACTTTTAAATACTACACTGAGATCCCTCTACTGTCATTTGCCAGTCACATGTCCTTGGAAAGTTTACTCAAACTCTAAATCTCAGCTTCCTTAGCTATAAAATTAGGATTGTAATTCCTATCTCTCCAGTTTATTGGGCCACAGGGGGAAAAGTATACAACTTGTAGTGACACCCCCATTCTTCACCAGCAGAAATGTTACTTGACCCTTCTGCGGAAGCATTTCCCTTCCATGAAATGGGGATGACAACACCTCCCTCCCATCTGCTAAGGAAATTGGCTGACATAGAGCTCTTAGCAGGTCTATATGGTAAATTCATAGCTATTGATATAATCATTGTGATCATCATTATATTAATAAGTCACATTGGACCTAATATGTATTCAATAAATCTTAGCTGCTTCCCTTGCCCTTCGTGTTAGGAGTGGGGTCATTCAGAATAGCATATCCATAGCTAATCAGGAGGGTGGCCAACAACCTAAGAAGAGAAAAGAATTTTTTTTTAAAAAGTCTCTGCTTTAGACCCATTTACAACGAGACATGTCTGGATCCTTAGGATGCCAGGTTTTTTCCATTCTGCAAACACATGGCTTCCATTAGTTGACTGATACTGACACATTGGAGGCTTCCAAAGTCCTCTGGGCCTCTGATGAGTGAAAGGTTTGCATGCCCAACAAGGAAAAGGCAGACTCGGGAGGCGTGAAAATGCTGCCAGGGGCGGGGCGGTGGAGGTGTTGAGTTTAGGTAGGAGACCAAATCTGGCTCTGTTTTTAATGACTATCCTGTCCACACCTGAAAATAAACTAGCCACACCTGGTGAGATTCCTAAGGCTCTGGAGCTCCTATGTTGATGTCAGTGTGCATACAGGGCCTCCATTAATCAGAGTGAGTGTTGTGTGGTGCGTGCTCACCAGGGGCTGCAGGATAGTGAATAATTTGCAGTGTGCACGCACCGTCTCTGCTGAGCTTTCTCATCCAAAGCAAACCCAAGCTCCAGTGTTATGCTCCTTTTAGTTTGTGTTCTAAGGACACTGTTGTTTGGTTGGCTTCTTAGGAACAGTCCTGAATTCTAATTAGTTTGCAGTTGGAGCCTGCATAATGGTAACTCAATCCTTTGCCTAGTCTTTGTCGTCTGTTTCCTGTCTTCAAAGATGCATGGTCCATTTTTGTACTGTACAACAGTGATATTAGGGACTTAATTTCATGTTTTGTGTCTCACAGCAGTAAGTACTACTTAAAAGGGGGGAAAGTCAGGGGCCTCGCTGATCTGAGAAATTTGGGACTCTTAATTATCCCAAGGGGATGATTCCAAGGAAATAAGTCTTTGTATCCTCTATGACAGAGGAAACCTTCATTATACTTAGTCAGGACAGACCTGGTATCTCTCAAAATGCTTGCAGTTTCAGGCTGTGCGGCAAGGGTGATCAAATAAAAGTGTAACGAAGGAACAGTGAAGGTATAGTTTCCTAAAACTTCAAGCTGACCCTGTGTTTTTGTATGTATCAAATCACTGGATTCTTTCAACAGCCCTGTGAGCAAAATGAGCAGTTACTCTTAGCCCAATTTTTATAGGCAAGGCAGGACAGCTGGTCACCCTACACAAGGTAAGTACTTTCTTCATCCTATTTTGCAGATGAAAGAACTGAAGCTTGAGGAGTCCCAAGGTCACACAGCTAGCCAGGCTAATGTGGATTTTTTTTTTTTTTTTTTTTTTTTGGAGAGAGAGAGCACTTGTGTGTGTGCACATGCACATGCTACTGGGGGGTGGCCGTGGAGGAACAGAGGGAGAGGGAGAGAGAGAATCTCCACACTCAGCATGGAGCTCAATGCAAGGCTCTATCTCATGAGCCTGAGATCAAGAGTCAGGTGTTTAACCAACTGAGCCACCCAGGCATCCCCGGGCTCGATGGGATTTTTAAACCTATATTTTTAAACCATTAGAAGATAACTAGCTAAGAAAGAGCTTGTTCCTATGGGGGAAAGTTGTAGAACATCAGCAAAGGAGTGAAATTAGCTATTACTCACCTTATTAAAGGGCTTAAGGGGCATGTACCTGGTGGCTCAGCTGGTTGAGCATCTGACTCTTGATTTCAGCTTAGGTCATAATCTCAGGGTCCTGGGATTGAGCCCCACATCGGGCTCCACACTCAGCGGGGAGTCTGCTTGAGATTTCCTCTCTCCCTCTGGCCCTCCCCCCACTCTCATGCTCAGTTTCATGCTCTCTTTTTCTCTCTCTAAAAATAAATAAATCTTTTTTGAAAAGTGTTTGATATTCTGCTAGGCTGTGTTTCTCTGTGGTTGATGCTATTCTTCTTGTTCTGTTCCATTGTTGTTATACTTCCAAGTGATTTGGGGCAAAATCTGAAATGTTAACTAATAGACTTTTCGTTTTTAACAGTGTCATTCTATCTTTAAGGAAAAAGGACAATGACATCAACATTAGCAGCTCTAAGAGAATCAAGACTTGATTCATAAGAAATGAGTTCTATTATATTGTTTTTCTATTTTCCATTCAAAAGAGATCTTGGCTAGCAGTGACTTTCTGTAAATTATAATTTCGAAGGCCACCAGTAAAGACATTATCTTAGCTCCTACATACTTTCCAAATGTATTTCAAAGATACATCACCTACAATACTGTCTCTATAAAACAGACTCACAGAGTGGGATCCGTGGGTTGTGTGAACCAAAGGAGTCATCACCTCAAATTATAAGAAGCCCCAGGAAGAAAGTTTCCTCATGGAAAAGGAGTTTCCAATTTCCCAAACAGTTGTCCATGAATGGATTTACTTAAGCAAAAGCTTAAGTACATTTCAAAAGAAACCAGTGACCAGGACAAGATGAGCACTGCATAAATTTAAGGGCTACTTGGGGACATTCTAAAATCCCAGGGCAAAATTGACTTTCTTGATTTGATAGAGGAATAGGGCCAGTTGGGAGTTTGGGCTGATTCTGTTTTTCATGAGTCATTTTGTCTGGGGACATGCCTTACAAATTAAAGCCTACCTAAAAAAAGAAAATCCCTAGGTGAGAGATGATTAAAGTTTCAAATCTGGTCATTTGAAAATCAGAAAATGTTGGATGAAGCCATCCTGTTTTGAGGATTTTATTTTTCTTTTTAAAATCCTACAGGTTGCTGAACTTACTAAGAATTCTTGATTCAAATAAAAAGTGAGGGCTTTTGGAGAGAGTCATTCTCTTTGATATCAGATGTATTTTAGTGTATAGTTTTCCACTCTGGCTTATGTGGATGTCTAGGCTGGCTTCCATCAACTCATTTAATCTCTGATTTCATGAAAAAGCATGTTTCCTGTTTATCTTTTTCCAGACTGAGTGCAATCTGTGCTTCCTAGCTCTTCCAACAATCCCAGTTTTCCAAAATTCATATCAGAATGCCTGTGAGGCATGGTAAGTCCATACTTATCTCGACAGGTTGGGAGCTGCATATCCACAGGGAGAAAACTAAGTCACTACTCACAAAGACACCCACTTACCAAGCTCTAATTTAAAAAAAAAAAAAAAAGACGAACACTTACATTTACTGCAAGTGAGTGAAGTGGGGAGAGAAAGGTTAATACAAATGAGTGCTGAGCTACGAATAGAAGAAATTCTCCCCAAACATTTAATTTAATTTTCATATATAAGCTAGTTGCTGATTTGAAGAAATGTTAGCATTCAACACAAGCTCATTTGAAATCAACCAAAACCAGACACTTGAACCAATTTCACTTACTACATCCATTTCTCGAAGCTGTGAAAATTGATTGTGCTTCAGGGAAACTTTGATAAACAACCATTTGACCACAGAGGCTAAACATTTTAATATCATATGCTCATCAACCCAACATACAGATGAGAACATTGAGGTCCGTCTTTTGTTACTACTAGTAGTCTTTGTTTTTTAATAATTTGGTCTAGAATTTATGAAGATATCATCCACTTCATTTGTACCCATCATTGTACCAAAGAGATGTCCAACATCCACTTTATAAATATGCAGACAAGTAAATGATTTTTATGGCCACAAACATTTGTTTTCCAAAAACATTTGCAAAATTCCGTTAGTTTCTTGATATATATTTAGAATATGTCCTCTTTCGGATCCTTAACCCTCAGAAAATCAAGACTTGAGAGAAATTAGTAATTCTCTACCCTCACGACACGTACATACACATGCACAGAGCAATAACATTTGCAAACGAGTATACTGGTGAAGAAAAGAAAGTACAGTCTACCACATATCATGAAATAGCTCACTTAAGTTCGCTGTTCATGGGGAACAAAGTCTTAAAAAATAACCCAAAAGGCAGTATTTTTGGTTATTCATTTGTTTTATTTCCAATTCCTCATCAGTTAGGTCACGTTGGTCTTTTAAAAAAGAATTTATTTGTGGGGTGCCTGGATGGCTCAATTGGTTAAGTGTCCAACCCCTTGGTTTCGGCTCAGGTCATGATCTCAGGATGGGAAGATGAAGCCCTGCATCGGGCTCCACGCTGGGCATTGAGCCTGCTTAAGATTCTCCCCACCCTCCCACTCCCCTTTCCCCACCCTCCCCACTCAAGTGTACATGCACTCTCTCTCTCTAAAAAAAGAAAAAAAAAGAATTTATTCGTAAATAGGAATAATGAGTTGGCAGTTGAATTCAGGTCTGGCCATTATACCTGAGCAATGAAAACATAAATGCCATGGAGCCCTGCAAAATTGTCTACCTCCCCCCTGGCAATTCTCTTGCTTCCTCCTGAGATTGTCTAATTACACAGTAATGCTGGAGTATTCTTCATTTGTAGATTAATTAGTTGGTGCCTAAGCAGTTCTTTAAACATAAAAGGCAACATGTAAATCTAAGTATAATTATTCATCCTCAAGGTAATGATCATTTAATTAGTGTTTTCTGCTGGCTTAATGGTCCATAAAGAAGAGGGTAATTTGGGGAAGGGGCTTCTAACATTGCTGTAAGAGAAGTTTAGGATTGTAGCTCTAACTGGAATGAAAAACAATGTTCAATGTTCTAATGAAGCTTTTAAAATTGGAAGTAAATTGGAAATTGACTCTCCTGGTAACTAAAAGGCATGAAGGAACTGAAAATGAAGATATCATTTGGTTCATTTGCATATTTCCAAAATTCAGAATCATAGTTTGATTTGGGCTAGCTAATGTTTTGTGGCAAAACCAAAGACCTACCTTGAGGTGAGGTTTATAGTGCAGAAAAGAGGTTAACTCTCGGGTGTTTGTATGTTATGAAGTTTCTTTAGCCCTTTTAGTAAAATAGGATACTAGTTTCCTAAGGAGATCATGTCCAAGTTGAAAGTCATCAGATAAATCTAAGTGTTTTTGCAAAATACCCACATTAGAACTTCTTGCATGGTTTTCTAATTGTTTCTCTCTGAATTTCCCCTACTGGATTATGCACCCAAAGTCAGGTATCTGGGGGTTTTTACCTTTCTATTTCCTGCCTTATCCAGTCAATAGTCAGCATTCGTTAAGTGAGTGAATCAGCAAACAAATAATAACGAAAAATATACATATACAACAAAGCTGAGCAAATATGCCTCTGGGTATAAAAGTTCTTCCTATGAACTTAAAAAAAAAGTTCTATGTCAAAGAAATTATGAACAGTTCTGTTCCTTGTTCTCAATCCAGAAATCTCTGTTCTGATGCTGGGTCATTAACACAAATATCACGAGGAGATTATCCAACCAACATTATCAATTAACCTGGCATTGCAAGCAGCTGTCTTGGTGTACCTCATTGATATCTGCATCGAGGGACTTCTTTATCTTTTTAAATTTCTTTTACAGAGAGGGGGTGGGGCAGAGGGAGAGAGAGAGGGAAAGTAGAATCCCTTCTGAGCATGGAGCCCAACGCAGGGCTCGATCCCACGACCCTGATATCATGACCTGAGTCAAAACCAAGAGTCGGAGGCTCAACTGGCTGAGCCGCCCAGGTGCCCCTCAAGTGACTTCTTTAAAAGCCACGGTTTTCTCAGTTATGAAATGGAGCAGTTGTGACAGTTAAATGGAAGAATCACAAATCTAACAGAAAGTAATTATTCAGTAAGTGTCAGCTCTATTAACATCAGTTGATTTGTCTTTTTTACAGAAACTTTGATTCAAAATTAAATGAATCCAAAACCTTGCTGAACATTGGTGTGGCCTTTTCCTCCATAGACAAGAGTTTCCCTTGCCAACCCATAAATCAAGCAGCACAAAGACAATATTGGAGATCATAGTACTGATATGTGGTCATAGGAAGAGACACACCCCTACACTGAAGCTTTGGGGAATGCTGTAAAATCAAATATTCAAAAGAGTTTAAAGAGTCAAAAGCAGTTATAAAGATACACAAGTTATATCAGCATTTTTTCAGAAGAAGAAAAGTTAAAAGAACACAAAAGATGTGACAGTAATAAATTATAGTGTGGTTGGAGGGACTATGATAATAATGCTATTTGAAATTTTACTTAAAAGAAAGACATTGAAATAATGAGTGAGAGATGACTGTCCTCACGTGCCCCGAAGTCTACTCTGTTTTTCGGGAAGGATGTTTCTCATGTTCCTTTTGGAACTCCTGGAAGAATTTCTAAATCCGATTTCCTCAAAACTGTCCACGTCTCCAGCAGACAACACGGAAGCGTCAGGCCTTCCTTACCCATGAGGCTGGAAGTTCAGCAACGTGCATTTGATGGGGTTAAGAAGCATGCATCCCAAGAGGTTCTATCAGGAAGGTCCTTGCAAAGGTTGAGCACACAGAATCTAGACTGGCCTTGGAGCTACAGGTAAGGCATGGCATTCCCCAAACACGTTCACCCTGCGCTCCTTTGACAAGGGCTTCGCCTGGCTTAGCCTCCATCCTCCCTCATTTCTTGAGTAGCTCCAATACCACCAACTCCTATAGCACATGCGTGGTCTCGGTCTCTGCACCTGAGATCACGTAAGAGAATCAAAGAACACGTATCTCAATGTGAGTAAAACATCAGTTATTAGAGGGCCTGAATCTGTTTAAAAACAAGGCAGGAGAAACACAGATCCGACTGGTACCAAGAAAAAAAGCCTGTACTTAATAATATATTTGATACATCTCAAGAGAAGGGCTGTCTCACATTTTTCCTTCGTTTCTTTTCTGAATAGGAATGCTTTCTGTATTTCCTAGAAACTATGAGGATTAAAAAAAAATCCAAAAGCAGAACAAAATGTTTATCACTGAGGGTTTCTTTTATTCTCGAGTTTTTTTCCCTCTTTTTAGAAAAAACGGAAGAATAAAAACGATGTGCAAAAAACAAATAAACCTATACCGATAAGAGATGTTGTCTCCTACAGCATTAAGCAGCGTGTAGATCCGTGGGTAAAACCAGATAAAATACGTGAGTGCCCGTTTACGGAAATTACAGGCATTATGAAATGTACTGTTTGCTTTTTAACACAGAAAGCCAAGTGGAATAGGATGAAAACCTAAGCAGATCACACTCAAATAATTAAAATACAGATGTATTTCACGAAGACTCTGATTCCAGACGGCTGCCCTCACTGTCCCTCCTCCCGCTTTTTATGGGAATCTCTGAAACCATTTCGCTTGGGGGAGAAAGGAGATTTTAGTAGAGTGAGGAAAAATGCCAAACATCTATGGCAACTTAGAATTTTTCCACTTTCTTTACATGTTCAATTGAGACGTTCATAAAATTATAAATGAAAGGACACATTATGAGCACTTTCTTTGAAGGGGAAAAAAAAGGGTCTTGCCTGGAAGTAAAATCTTGGAGTCTGTATCCTTCTTCTGTGGAGAACACTTGGGAGCTTTCTCTGCCAACAAGCGGGACCCCTAAAAGCATTTGCCTTTGCCTTCAGAATTGAAAAAGGTAGAAGGAGTTGTTCCTGTGGGTGTGGGTGAGGCATGGAGCCCCAGGAGGAGGTCACAGAGCACGGGGTCTTGGGCTGGTGTCCCTCCGGGACTGAGGTCAGTGTGTCTGGGAGCCTTCCGTCCACCGCCCTGCACCCTCTCTTCTTCCCTCCCCGCCCCCAGGGATTCACTCCTGTTTACATTGGGGAGACGGCAACTTCTGTTTCTTAACGTTTAAAGAAGTTTAAAAGCTTATAAAAAGGCTCTTAAGATTTCTTGGACACCAAATGCCTCTTTACAGAACAATATTTTGATGAGTTAAGTGTAAATGAATCAGAAACCTACGTATTAAATTTCCCTTGACATACACATCAGTTTAAAAAATTTAATGGAAAAAGTGCCCAGGGCTCAGAATGTTTGGGGTTTCCTCAAACCCAAAGTGCTTGAACGTGAAGAGTGGAAATCCATGTGAACCAGTCAGGTTTGCTGATTCTCCACAGCCCGCCCCCCAGAGCCCTCATAAGAATAGAGGGAGCTACATGCCGGCGGGGGGTGGGGGGGGTGGTGACAGGCTGGCTGGGGACATGTCACATTCCTGGTCATCAGGCTTTGGTTGGGGCAGAAGCCAAGGGCTGGTCTCCTGCTGTGCAGATATCGAGGCCCAGTTCCCCGTTCATGAAGGCCGACACTAAAAGCTGTCTTAAAAAAAAAAGACAAATAAAACTAAATAAACAATCACAGGAGATCATATATCACTGATGAAGATATTTAGATTTGAAACAGCCCTAGGAAACCTAACGGGCTCTAATTTGTCCTTCAAAGATTAACCCGGTTCTGGGTCCTGTAACTGCCGATCTCATGACTTCTGATGGCAAATGGCACAAGGATCAAAACTTGAGAACCGTTATGGTTTTGCCGTTTGGGTCTTTTGTTTATTTGCTGTTTCGATGCGGAGTGTCGGTCCAAGGAAACACCCACAAGGACAGAAATAACCCAAACTCCTGAAACCAGCCTCAATGCCTCAAATCGTCGTTCTTCTGACTTTTCAGCTCAACTTTTTCATTCTGCTGGTTTTGTTTTGTGAGCGAATGGCCGCACGAGGTAACAGCTAACAGGGAGACCGAGCCTGGGGAGGAGGATTTTGGGGCTGTCCCCAGGGGTCATGGTGGCAGTCTGATGGCCTGGCCGTGTATGTCACGGGTGTCACAAATACAAACACTTGCTAAGTTATGAATGAGACGTGGGTCGGAACTTCTCAAGCACTGTGGGGCTGCCAAGTCACCAGGAGGCCTGTCTGGGGCAACTTCAGCCCCGGCACTAAGCGCAGGGCTCAGCGAGGGGGGAGTCATGGCTTTGAGCTCACGCCTGGCTGCATCTCAGGGTATCTCTCCCTGCACAAAAGCACGTGGAAGCCCCCTGGGAACTGCAAAGAGCTATCTGCACCTAAGCTGTCCTTACTATTATTTTCAAAATTCATGTCCTCCGTCCCGCTGAGGAGCCTTGGCCGTCCCAAGTGGTTTCACAGAAGCCTGCCATGACCTCTAGCTCAGGAAGAATGGGGCAGTTTCTTCTGATAGGCATGAGCCTTGCTCCTCCTTTCTCAAAGAAGTTCTCTCAAAAGCTCCACGGGGTGTTGGGGGTCAGGGAGATGGCATTTTCAGAAATAGACCTTTGAAGGCCAGTGTTCAGCCTTAGTCCACTCAACGGATGTGCTGGGTAATGTTTGTCCAGTGAGGGAGCAGAGGGTCGTTCTCCCCCAGGAAAGGGGCGTCTGCAAGGGAAAGCTGCGATAGCTACGATACTAACGGCATCAGGGGACCCGGCAGACACGGAAAGACAAGAAAAATACAGAGGCTCCAGGATGCAGGTCACAGTCTTATCTTCTCTCTCCTGAGATCTGGGGTCTGGAGAAAGTGTTCTCAGCAGGGAACGGGACAGACGTGAGAAACGGCTGATTCCAGCACATTCTCTCACCTGCCTTTCCCTGCTGTCCCACCAGAAAGTAATTCCTTTTCGCTCTAAACAAGTGAGAGCAAATCATTCCCGCCCACCACCACCCCCCATCAGCTTCTTTTCCTCCACCTGGACAGCTCAGGATCCAGACGTGTTCTGCCCTCTGAGGTTTGCTCAGGTGGGTCAAGGGGCTGGACATAAGAAGGATGCAGTCACTGATGTTACCATGTGTCCCTTAATTACGTGCAAGTGAGGAGGCCTGTAGTTCCTCCCCTCACATAGCCCCCTGCAGGTGCTGCTCTGAGCAGCTCCCCCCCCCCACCCCCGTGCCTTTATCCTGTGTTCAGGGGAAATCCATTTTAATTCGAGCCAAGACCACCCCAGTCCCCTAGGGGGAATTCCATGTGGGTGGAAAACAAGCAGAATAAAACAAAAGAGGGGCGCCTGGGCGGCTCAGTCCGTTAAGCGTCTGCCTTTGGCTCAGGTCATGATCTCGGGGTCCCTGGATCAAGTCCCATGTTGGGCTCCCTGCTCAGCGGGGAGTTTGCTTCTCCCTCTCCCTCTGCCCCTCCTCCTGCTCTCTCTTTCTCAAATAAATAAAAATCTTAAAATAAATAAATAAACAAAAGTCGCACTCGAGAGCCAGAAGATAACCTGGTGCCTTCCCAGCGGCTCAGCCGGCCCCGCGCTAATTGTACCAGATGGATTGTGACTGTATTTTCCCTTGCACATTCAAAAGGCCACAGACAGGGGTCTAGAAGTTCAGCTGGTGTTTGACTGACATCTTTTGGGACCTGGACCCACCCCCACCCCCAGTCCAGGACCTGATGGGAGATTGCACAGACTGGATCCCCTTTTCCTTTGGTGTGGAGCCTGTGCCTACACTCCGCTCTCAGGGCTAAAGCAAACAGTCAGGCCCGATTTGCCTCCTGCCCTTGCTGCTGTTAATCCACAACACAGCACTGCCACAGTGTGCGGGGGTTCGGAGTTGGTGTCATGGGGGCAAATGGTAGGGGTTCTTTCTTCTTCAGGTTTGATACATCCTTCCTTCCGCTGCTCCTTGCAAATCAACCACCAGGAAAAGGAGGGAAGCAGGCAGGAGGGCCAGCGGGAGACGTCCAGAAATCTCTTTCCTCCCTTGTCTTCATAGGTTGCCCGGTGCTGACCCGGGAGACTTCCACCTGCCCCCAGCGAAGGACTTGGTTACTGGCCCCGAGCCCTCCCAGGCACCACCCCCGGGCTCACTTCCTCCTCTTCCTGCTCCCAGCCTCTCCCCCCAAGCCTCCTGTGGCTTCACAGCCAAATTCCTCATCTCAGGAAGAACAAGATGGGGCTGAGTTTTCGTGAGCTTTCAACGCTTCAGTCTCCACCCCCTGTCACCCCCAAATGCACAGATTCAAGCAGTTGCTTTCCCTGGGATCATTTGTGAATCGAGAAGCGTGAAGGTGGCTTCAAAGATAGCACGTGGCATACACTTCTTCCTGCTAATAAGTCATATTTCGGGGTGCTGGGGGGAAAGTGATCTTTAATTTGTATTCTAAAAGTGGCTAAAAAATTTTTTTTAACGTGCAATCTCTCTAGTTTCCCCTGGAGTCAAACTGTGTAAACCCTACACTGGGAGCTTATGCAGTTTATGAGGGGAGCCCCCCCCAGCTCACCCACTCACTCATCCTTTCTGCCAGCGCTCAGTTATGCAAGTTGCTTCCTCCTTGCCAACCTCTGCAGTTGGAATACAAAGGCTGACAGGCATTCTCAATTCTCAGTGACGCGCACGTCCCTACCTGCCGCATGTGGCCCGGTGAGACCCCAAGCAAAGGCACTGCTATTTAGAAAACGTATGTGTTTTGTTCCTTTTTGCTTCTTTTATTGGAAGAATCGTGACGGCTGGAAAGCAGGTGCACACCTGTGGCAGTTGGGCTCTTTTATGAGAGGACTTACAGTGCTAGTGCTTTTCATGGAATCAGCCCCCTCACTGCCAATTAATTTCCCTCTGTTTCGGGGTCACAGATCGTACCCCTAATCCTGGCCAATTGTCTCACCAACAGGGCAACGACATGTAGAGGGCCAGCAGAACCCTGCTTCTGTTGGAGAAAAACAACTCCAAGGGCATGTCCCCCAAAAAGCAGACCATGGCTACAGGCAGACTAATTGCAGCTACTAAATTAGCAGGGCTCTCTCAGCCAGGGGCTAATCTAAGCCAGACCTCACATCATGTCAGGCCATGAGCACATCACAATTGCAATTAAAAAGAAAAGAGAAAAATCACCCTTGCTTCCCAATGTTTATTTTTAACATGGCAGGTCCTTAGTAATAATATGAGATACTATAAGCAAGAAAAGTAATTTGGGTTAACAATCTTTGAAAGGTTGAAGGATTTTAAATGCATCTCCAGGGCCAAGCTCTTTGCATGCTCCTTTTCTCTCTTTCTCTCTGATAGCCACATCTGTCCTATGTTGTTTGCTGCCTCTTGGTTCTACCCAAGATCTTCCGTCAGGCCCACCGTATCTCCTACTTCATCTGGATATCCTATTGCCTTCCCTTACTTGGTTACCCTAGCCCCCCAAGTCCCCCTGACCGGCCATAGACCTTGGACCCTCCAAGTTGGACCTCTTCTTCTCTTCTTCTCTTTTTTAGGTTCTCCTAATGTCCATCAGGTCCTGAGCTTCTAGACTAAGCCCTAAAAGAGCCTTTAACGCTCACGTCCACATAAAGGCAAGAATCAAGTCTGGAATCCAAAACAAATGTACTTTCTCAGTGGGAGGGTTATGAGTGAATTTTTTCTCCTGGGATGAACATGTACTAGTTTTGCATTCGAAAATATATTTTTTTAGTTCAATTTTAAGATCCAATATACAAACGTACCAGACTGCATCTCTTGACTTTCTAAACTCTTTTCACATCCCACAACCCTGGATTCACCCATGCATTTGTCTTTGAGTTTGCCACTGAGGTTTTTAAAATCAAAGTGGATATCAGAGACTCGTTGTGTTTCTACAGGTCAAATCATATTACAACGTTGCCAAGAATTCATTTGTATGGGTGAATGCGAGGCCGATTTTTCACAGTTTTCTTTTTGTTAGGGACTACTGCCTTGATAAAACTTAGGCCTTTTCTTGGCTGGGGCCTAATAACCCCTCCGGCCATTTTACAATGAATTTTTAAAAACTTGGCCAAGCCCTGGGCTCGACTGGGATTTCACCTTTTTAAATTTTGGAATCAGTAGTCTATCAGCAGGACCATGGACAACTTTTGATCATACACAGAAACTCATTGTAATCGGATTTTTTTCTGTGTTAATTTCATGATTTAATAAAGACGTTTGGCATGTAAAGAAGACTCTCGTAGACCAAGCAGTTTTAACAATGAGAGGATTAAGATCAGCCTATCGGGGATATTAGTAAAAGTGTCGTTTCTAGCTTTAGCAAAACTCTTACATCTGTTTAGAGGTAAATTCATTACTCTTAACGAAAAACCCTCCTGAAATAGATGTGGTGAAAAATGTTCTGCCCCTGTTATGAGACTTTCCAAACAAGCCTAAAATTGCTTAGAAACAAAAGGCAAGAGGAAAAAGAAAGGAGCATGTCTCCAGATAATGAGGTCCTGCCTTTGTGTTTTATCTGCAGAACAGCACAGTTTGAAAAGTCTGGATCCCATTTCATTTGAACTGAACATAAATGTAGTGCCTGGAATTCTCCCAAATGAATAAATTCTTTGCCGATAATTTTTAAGTGAAGAAAGATCAACAGGATAGGGGCATAAGGGAGGATTATAAGCTACAGGGCGTGTGTGTGTGTGTGTGTGTGTGTGTGTGTGTGTGTGTGTGTGTTTGCACTGAGCAGGACAATTGGGACAGTTCTGGACACGATTATTTCTTTCTTTTCTTTCTTTTTCTTTTCTTTTCCTTTCTTCCTATATCTCTCTCTCTCTCTTTCTTTCTTTCTTTCTTTTTTTTTTTTTTTTTTTTTTTTTTTTTTTTTTTTGATCTGCTATGCCGAATTCTGTCTCTCTTTGTTGGAAAACTCCAGTAGATTTATTTCCTCTAAAAGACCCCTGCTGACTCTTTGCGGCTGTTAATTCCTGCTCAGTTTCCCTCTCCCATCCTGAGGACAGCAACATGACAAACCTCCCTTCCTTAACATCAGCTTCTGATCTTTCTCTGTTTCTATAGGTTGGTTTCTCTCCCCTGGATGGTGGCCAAAATGACACCAATTTATGGCAGGTAAGAATACACCATGCACCGTGTCTCCTCTAATTTCCCTCCATTTGGTGAGGTCGTGCTGAGCGCAGGCTGCAGCTTCTGTACTGACGAAGGGGCAACAAGCCCTAGGCTCATCGCATTCACTCTTAAGACCGAGGTCACCAAAGGAAGAACTGAATAATTTGTTTGCATAAATCTCTCCACCGATCCTTGAAAAGTCCTGCAATGAACACACCTCTTTTGGTCTTAATGTTGTCATGAAGCTTCTTTGTTTGAAAAATGAAGGAAAGAGAAACAGCCGTTGAGTCTCCTCCTTCTCTCACCACTGGAAGAAAGGTAGAGAAAAAGAAAAAAAAAATTAACAAAGAGAGGACACACGTCCCTCCTCCTTCCTTCCCCTCTCCCCATCCACAGGCAAAATCTAATAAAGATGATTAAATTACATGTCTTTCCTCCCATTGAAATCCACTGCACACTATTCAAATATTAGAACTCAGGAAATAAGGCAGGACAAGGTCCCTCATGAAACTTTAGAAGGCAGCGCAGGGGTCTGAGCTGGAGGTCTGCCTGGCTGGGCGGCTCTAATTAAGAAATCACCCCGCTGAGCAGAACTTAATCTAAATAAAATATAAAAAGGAATTCAGTGAAAACCATTACCTCCTCCCCACACACCTCACGTCCAGAGCCTCCATCCCTCAGTCTGAGGGACTCTCCCTGCCAGGACTGGAGAGTTCTCTGTTGTTCTGTGTGCCCCCAGCACCGTCACATAGAAAGACCCCCACCCCCCTTGAAGAGGAAGCTGGGTCTTGTGCTTGCCTCTTGCTGTTTGGCCAGACTTTTCTCAGGGCCACAGGCAGGTTTAGTCCATGTTGTTTTGGTTTGGAGGGGAGTAGGAGATGGGGTTTGATCAAGGATTGATTAAAGAGTTGGACATCTGGCCAACTTCTCCAGGGTTACTATAGTCAACTGCCAGCCCACAGCCTCTCCGTAGGTAGCTGAGTTCTTCCTGCCTGTCCATCAGCTGTTTTCGATGGAATGGCCACTTGAGAGCAAAGGCCAAGTCTGTTTAATGTGATTTGGGTCTGTATCCTTGTGCTAGGGAGGCCTTTAAACGGCACTGAGTCAGCCTCAGACCTCTGCTCCAGCCAAGTCCTGCGTTATCTGTCCCCCCAACGGTGAGTGCCACGTGGTTAGCCTCATTTCCATCGGCACACCGTAGAAACCTATTTTGTATTCTCGCTGCTGACCCCTAAAAGTGGATTATTCTCTCTTACACATCTGCGGCTTTGCATGGGTGGCCATGTCTGCCCCCAATAGTGTTTCCTAAACAGTTGAAAACCTGTTGTAAGAACCAGACCCTCTCCCTAGTGGGGAAGAAACGCACATATGCAGATAAACACAGGTTTGCCAAACAATTTCAGGGGTACCTTACCCCCCTAAGGAGTCCATGGTCACCAATTTAAGGACCCTTGAAAGAAACTGTCCTTTCTCTATTTTCTCTTCTGACAGACACTCAAAGATTCTCTCCTTTGACCAAACTTGAGTCAGACTCTTCTGACTCCTCTTTCTGACCAGGCCCCAACCTTGAGCTCTGTCCTTGGGTCGTTCAGTTCAGCAGGAATCTTGCTGGATCAGTTTTGCAAAAATCTCCCACCCTTGGTATCTGATCAAATCCCTCATCCTGTACCCTGGATACCTTACCACCCTGGCCAGTTTTTAGCAAAAATCCTGCCATGTTGGTTTAGCCAGGATCCCCCCAATCTTGATATTGCCTCCTAGTAATTTTCCGTCACCTTGCTCCTTGTCTATAAACCTCCACTAGCCCTTGTATTCACAGTTGGTCCATGTTCTCTCCCCTGCTCCAAAATTTGCATTGCAACAGTCTCTCTTGAATAAAATCTTCCTCAACCATCTCTAACAAGCGCCACGAGTAATTTTCTCTCTAACAGCTCCCGTTTCAGGAAGACCCTCACTTCTCCTCAAGGAGACCTCCACGAAGCTTTTCATCACCAACCCAGATGCAATTATGAACAGAATTCATGCCTGTTTGCTCCTGAAGACCCTGGTATGTATGTCTAGAACATCACATATCGATAACAACACAGTAATTATTTGTTTGGGTGTCCATCTTTCTCCAGAGCAGGAGTAGGCAAACTTCCTCTTCAAGGGCCAGACAGTAAATATTATAGGCTTTGTGAATCCTGTGGTCTCAACTCTGCAAAAGCAGCCATAAACAGTATGCCGATAAACGGGCATGGTTGGGTCCCCAAAAAGCTTTATTGGCATTGCAATTTGAATTTCATGCCATTTTCATGTGCCACAAAATATTCTTCTGTTGTTTGTTCTTTCAAACATTAAAAAATGCATACGCCATTCATCCCATGAGCTATACAAAAACAGATGAGGCGAGAGGCAGATTTGATCCACAGGACATAGTCTGCTAAAACTTCGTGTAGACTGAGGACTGAGGAAAGGCCCTCAAAAGTAAATCTTATGCACTTCTTGGTCCCATTATCTAGTCCCTCCAAGGTAATTCATCTTTGAGTTTCACTATCTAGCATTAACTGATATATAAATGAGTGAATCAGTAAGCCACTAAATGAGCAAGTGACTAGGAAAATTTCCTTGAGACAGATATTGAATAGAACAACCATAGATAGGGCTTTCGAGACCCTGGTGAGGTTCCATGTTTCCTCATGGTTAGAGACATAACGCCTTAAGTGGTCAGCTAGCAAGGCTCCAGTCACAAATTTTGCAAGTCTAGGATTACTCCACAGACCACCGGGTAGACGCCAAAACCTAGCACAGTCCAGTGTAGTCAGGAAATACCTCCTTTTATTTTATTTTTTTAAATTAATTTATTTAGAGAGAGAAAGAGTGAGCCCATGAGCAGGGGGAGGAGGAGGGGGAGAGGGAGAGACAGAACCTCCAGCAGACTACACACTGAGTGCGGAGCCCAACATGGGGCTTGATCTTATGAACCTGAGACCATGACCTCAGCAAAAATCAAGAGTCAGACACTTAACCAACTTTGCCACCCAGGTGCCCCGGAAAATACCTCTTTTTAGAGATAAGTTTCTTCCACCACTCCCTGCTTTGACAGGATCACAGCTGCTTTGAGCCTCTCTTTAACAATCTCTTAACTTTTATGTGGTAGGCAGCTACTGACATAGCTCCCAGTGAGGGCCCCTGCTGGTATTCAGGTCCTTGCGTAATCCTCTTTTTTGAGTGTGGGCTAAACCTAATGACTCACTTCTAATCAACTGAATACACAAAAGGGATGGGTTGTCATTTCTAAAATGAGTTTATGTAAGATGGTAACTTTGGTTTTGTCTACTGCCTTCCCAGCTTACATACTTTGATGGCAAGCTGCCATGTTGGAGAGGCCTGTTTGGCAAGGAACTAAGGGTGGCCTTCAACCCACAGCTGGTGAGAAATTGAGACCCTAAGGAACCATCAAGGAGCTGAATCCTTCCAACAACCCCATGGGTGAGCTAAGAAATGAATCTTCCTTTAGTTGAGGCTTCAGATAGGACCACAGACTCTAAACCAACACTTCATTCTTATAAGAAAACTTGAAACAAAGGATCCAGCTAAGCCATGGCCAGACTCCTGACTTACAGAAATTGTGCAGTGATAAATGTGTATTATCTCAAGCCACTAAGTTTTGGGATAATTTGTTACGCAGTACTGGATAACTCATACAACTACCTATCTGACAATTGGGTGTATTATTTATTCATCTTCCTACGAAAATGCTAAGTTCCCCCAGCACAGGGGTCTGTTACATCATACTCATCTTGGTCCATGATACAAGTTTATCAAATGTTTGGTAAATTGACTTATATTTTGGGTTTCATTGAACTCAGTCAACTTAAACAACAATAGTAATATTAAAATATGTATCAGTGATAGGGCAAAGCAGACAACTGGTTTTGGTAGAAAGTTTTTGAAAATCCTGAGGGGAAAAAATATTTGGATTTGTACCCTATTGTTACCAGTTTATAGCTTAAAGACTTTCAGGGGGTTTTCATTCATTTTCAGAAAAGTCTTCAAAGTGGATGCCTCCTAACTATACAAAAGAGATCTTTGCCCTCATTGACCTGATCATACAACCTACCCATTGGTCAGTCTAATTACTCAGGCAACTCTTCTCCATTCCCTTGTTTGATATTTTACACTGGCAGTAAGAAATACTATAAAGAGAGAGGAAAAGATGAAACTAGAGAGAACTGAGAAACAGTTGGAAAAATGGAAAAGAAGAAAGAAAATAGAGCAGAGGAAAAGAAGTGGTCAGAACACCCAAGCCAGAGGCAGAGAACTGACTTAAAAGAAAACGTCGGATTTCCCTGTCTCTAGTCATAAATATTTTGACAAGGAGCTTGGCATTTATCAAAAAGGAAGAAAAAAAAAAAGAAGGAAAGCAGAAGTTGTCTTCCAAAGGACCCAACACTCTCAGAATTCCATGACCTAATCCCGTGTTGTAGTAACAAGACAGCCTCTCTTGTCTCAGTGTCGTGGCACCAGGGCCCCTGTTTCCTCAATAGCACACGCCATGCGACTATCAGAGGTTAGGAGTAGAGCACCGGGGGTGTCGGGGGACAGTCTGGACACCATGCTTGAAAACATATTTTTAAATCACTGCAGATTCTCATTCTCTATCTTACCGGCTACTTATCATAGCAGTTAAGTCAACTTTTCATGACTTTTGTAGACATTATATAATATGTTCTTCCCCCTGCTCCGGTCACCAGCTGTCAGCCAGTCTCATCCCAGAATAGGATGGGGGTTGGGTCAGCTGGAGCTGGAAAACTCTCATGCTGGCACATGAGGGAGCCAATTCCCAGCCACTGAACACACCTAAATTTTTTGCAGCTATCACAGGACCAAACAGATCTCAAAAAAGAAGCCTGAAAAATTTCAAAGGCCAAAACAATTTGAGCTCCTTTAAGCCCAAATGTTCTTGTCTATAAAGCAGGGACAATAAGAGTATGTGTCTCATAAGGTTATTTTGAAGGTTAAATATGTGTAAAAACCTTAGTCCGTGTCAAGGTTACCGAACTCTTGGCATTTGGGGTGAGAAAATTCTCTGTTGTGGGGGTCTGTCCTCTGCATTGTAGAATGTTTAGCAGCGTCCTATCCTCTACCAGCTAGATGCCAGTAGCCCCCCCCACCACCACTGCCTCTCCATTGTGACCATCAAAAATGTCCCCAGACATTTCCAAATGTTCTGGAAGGGGGAGGGTACAAATCACCCCTGGTTGAGAACAGCTATGCTAGTGCTTGGCATATAGTGATTTTTCCAGAAATATTAGATGCTATTTTTATTATCATTAAAGTTAATTGCAATAACAACATCAGCTGATGAGGGTAACCACTCCTCTCTCTCATTGAATCTTTGAGGTATTTGATGTTTTTCTTCTCTCTTCAAAAGAAAGGGCTGAGAAGAGGCAGAGCCATTAAGTTGGTAACGTTCCAATAGGAAACCTACTATCTCCTATGAAGTCTCTTTTCCTGGAAGGAAAAAGCGCCGCCATCTTGTTCTGCTCCAACTAGGTAGATTCCTTAGCCTCCCAGTTTGTGAGACACTACAGATTCTTCCACTGGCATAAATATTCCAGCTGTAGGCACTACTGGTACAGTTGACTCCTGAAGCAGCTCTTGGAGGTTTCCGAAAGTACCAGAAGAAAGGAAGGAAAGAGATGTTCAAGGAGACCTGTCCAACTTCTCAGAGATGTTCAAGGAGACCTGTCAAACAGAAGTTATCCCCTTTGCTGTTTTTTGTGGTTTTGTGCTTGTTTGGGTTCGCAAGTGTGTGTGTTTTTATTTTTTTATTTTTTTGCCCAAATTGTTCTTGCAAATTCTAACAGTTTGCTTTAGGTGTTTTGATACCACGCTGTTTTGAAGGTACAAATGTTTTTCATGGCATGTCTTGTGTTAAGTGTACAAACTGAGAGGTGAATGTTGGTGACTGAATAGAGTGCAGTATTCCTCAAAGTTTTAACCAAATAGATGTTAATAGCACAGGAAAGTTGCCAAAAGACTTCTGGGGGTCCGGGAGTGGCCAGCTGAAAATATGAAAATTTGTTCCACCTTCTATTTTTATGTTTAGAATCAGATGGAACTACCCCAAAATTTGTTTTAATAATAGTAATAAAAAAGTCCTCAACCTCTCAAGGATCCGAGTAGATCTACATAGATTCCCTCCTCATTATTCTTCCCCTTCCTTACCACACAGCTCTGCTCTTTATGTCTCATTAGATGAATCTTTTTCCCCCGTTCCTACCACCCACCACCATGCTGACTTCCTCCTTCCCCTCAACATTCTGCCCAGACCTTATCCCCTGGAGCCCTGCCTCCCTGTGCCCTTCAACTTCTTCAAAAACTGTCTTGAATCCACACGACCTGTGAGGGTTTCTCGGTTGAATTACTCCCAGGACGGCCACCCGTCTTGCACATTCAACATGCATCAACAGCTGAAGACCTCAACACAGAGAAATGTTTCTTGAAAATATTCATTTCGGTGTCAACCTTTCTTATTTTAAATTTTTATAATTTTTAAAATTTTTAAATTTTTATAATTTTTATTTGCTTATTTATTTCAGAGAGAGAGAGCAGGAGCATGGGGAGGGGCAGTGGGAGAGGCAGAGGGAAAAGTGGACTCCCCACCGAGCAGGGAGCCCAACATGGGGCTCGATCCGAGGACCTTGGGATCATGACCTAAGCTGAAGGCAGACGCTTAACCTACTGAGCCGCCCAGGTGCCCCAATTTTTATAACATTTTCAAATCTAAGAATGACTAGGAAAAGCACGATGTCTGTCTGAATCTAACAAGTGTGCTTGTATTTCCCAAATAACATACTTCCTACTAAATAATAGATTCCATATTCATGTTTTACAACACAAATATAAAGAAGAGCTGCTTACGGGGCGCCTGGGTGGCGCAGTCGTTAAGCGTCTGCCTTCGGCTCAGGGCGTGATCCCGGCGTTATGGGATCGAGCCCCACATCAGGCTCCTGCGCTATGAGCCTGCGTCTTCCTCTCCCACTCCCCCTGCTTGTGTTCCCTCTCTCACTGGCTGTCTCTATCTCTGTCGAATAAATACATAAAATCTTTAAAAAAAAAAAAAAGAGTTTCGGGGAAAAGTAATCAATAAAAGTATATAAAAGCCATCTTGCCTCCCAAATATGTATACAGTTGGATTAAATATTCATAGAGGGAGGGGAAAACCATCTGATGAGGAGCGCTGGGTAAGTCTGGCGGGGCAAATACTGCCTCCTTCTTGCACTCCCCAGGTGCTGGGTTGATGTCTTCTGGAGTCAGACCTGGACCTGACAGCTTTTCCAGGTATTCGTGCTTCAGGCAGAGGGAAGGTCGGCCCATTATGAGGAGACTGTGCTCTCCAGGTTGTCAGGTACTGAACAAAAAATCATAACTTGTGTTAATAATGAGAGTGGCCACAGGACAATGTCTCTGGACTTTTTCACTTACAGATGTTATCGGGATTTTCGAAATGAAGACAAGCCGACAGTCACCAAACGGAAGTGGTAACAACAACGGAGGGGAGAGTGTGCTGGTTGATAGAAGAAATAGTGGGAACTGGGATCACAGTGGGGACCTAGTAATTCATAGAAACTGAAATGATGACTCTGCCTAGACTTGGTCAGGTACCAGGGGCTTTGAGCACTTTCCCACCGCTCACTTCCAGCTAGGAAGTTAGAAAGCAGCGTGTAGAGCTTACATGCTGGGCGTTACCTTTACAAGGGACAACAGGTCACCTGGAGCGTTGTTTCATGGACACCTCGGACCCACTCTTAATAGCCTCGAGTGATTGTCCTGTGATGTCTTGAAGTCCATTGTGAGGCGGCTGGAGACCACATTTAATAGTTTCCTTCTTTTGACCAGTTAAACGCACACATGACTCCCTCCTTGACAGAACACATCCAGGTATGACCAGAAGACAGTAGTTTTCGGGCGAGGCATTCGTTGCACCCTTTGATTAGAGTCATGAGACTCTTACCACCTGCGTCTGAATCAAACTCACTCACAAATATGTGATAAATGACTGGAAAATCTTCAAATGGATCTCTCAATCCAGGCGTGACCAATTCTTCCAGGAAGAGTGACGCTGCAGTTAGATGGGAAAAAAGCTCGAAAGAAAGAGCCTCCCGTTAGTGAGACTGAGTGTAGCAGGAGATATTCCAGGCTGGCCTTGTCTGTGGCCGAGTCAAGATACACAACCTGGCATCCGTAAAGCAGGTCCAATGGCACCGACCACGTGGCGGTGTTGTAAAGGTCAAAGGACAACGTATGCAGAATGACTCGTCAAGTGCCTGGTATACAGTAAGCGTACACCAAACACTTGACCCATGGGAAGATCCAATATTCAGTCACACTCCCAGCTTCAGACCCACATTTGGACTCAATTTCCACTATCGGCTCTGAGCGAAAACTGCTAACCCAGTGGGCCAAACCTGTAGAAAGCCAATGGAACTTTCCTGCAAAGCCAACCTACCACTCACGGAAGATGATGAACTAAGTCTTCCCCACGCGAGCCTAAGCGATGCAGGGCACGCTCCCCATAGGACTTTAACCAACTGTGCCTGCTGCATTTTTCCACTACGCAAGTTGTTTCCTTCCTTATAATAACTGTCCATTTGGTAGCTTGTGGCCAGTGGGCTAAGAAACAGAAGGCAGTTGGTGTCAGCCTCTGGAGCTGCCAAGTGGAGATATTTTTCTCAGGTTTCTGGGTAAGTTTTTAAGCCAACAGCCTTGAAAGGGAAGCAGAGCCAGCATGCCACAGGCATCCGGGACACAAGGCCTACACAGTATTTTTGAAAAGTCAGTATCGCTCACTGACGATAAAGGGGCATTCACTGTGGGCAAAGCCACTCCACAGGAGTGGGTGGGGTTGGGGCTACCAGGCAGGCCTCGGACTGAGTTAGCAGCCAATTTTCTTTTTCCACCATCTCTAGAGTTGAGTAGGTGCCAACACAGCTAAAAGCTTGTGGAGACACCCATAGACACAGATAGTGAGCCCCCCAATCCCCCACATCTCCCGTCTTTTCCATGGAATTTAGCGGTAGCTACCGGGGGCGTCATCACAGAGCGTTAATTTTTTCCCTTGCCTGGTTTCCCACATTCTGTGACCACCTCAGAGCGTGCCAGGGAAAATACTGAGAGCCTAGGTAAACGAAGGGGAACCCAACATTCACTAGTCTGGCCTTAAAATAGCCAGCGGAACGCCCCCATCCCAGGGAGGACACAGGCCGCAACTGTTCACTAGTGTGCTCAGAGCACCCGCCCACCCCACCCCAGCAGCTCACCCCGATTCCCGTGAAAGCCTATCTCAGAGAGAGGTCGATGAAGTAGCCAGATTACTTGGCTGTCTCACTCCCTTTGGGCCCCGTGACTCGGGTGAATACTAATGAGCACACAGTGACCTGATGCAAACCAGTGCACCCACTGGACAGGGTGGAGACCTGGGTGGAACAGACGTCTGGGGTGGTGGAGCCTTGGGCAGAGCAACTGGGGAGAGCCAAGAGGAAGAGTGCTCCTGGAGGAAGAGGGGAGGCCTCGGGAGCTGCAGGACACACCCCGGGGCTGGGCACATGGGCAGAAAGGAAAATGTGTCCACACTGACGGCTGGCCAGCCCGGGACAGAGCTCTGCAACTCGCCCGTTTGCCACCAGCCTGTGTATTCTGGATGGAGCGCAGGCCGTGGGGCGGGGCCGGCCGAGAAGGGACGGAGACGACGAGAAGGAAGAAGGGGAGAAGATACTGTGGCGGGAGGCTAAGAGCGCATGTACGGCCTGCACGGCATGAGCTTTGGCTTTCCAGTGTTTTCTAGGTGCTCCACGCAGTGGCCAGCTTTAGCAGAATGCCCAGTTAAATTTGAGTTTTAGATAAACAACAAATAATTTTTAGTATAAATAGGTTCCATGGAATGTTCAAAACCTAATTATACTAAAAAATATTTGGTGTTTATTTGGAGTTCAAGTGTAACTGGGCGTTCCGTATTTTATTGGCAACCTTAGCGCCCCCTCGACTAGAATTCAAACCACCAAGGACAGAGATCATTTCTGCCATATCCTCTCTGCAAAACCCAATGCGGTCCATTCCATGGGCTACTTTGCTATGTAAAGTACTACAGAAAGGCACCCTCTGCCTTAGCACTTCCTACCAGTCTGACTGTCCTGACTTCACCCATTATTAGCCATGGGATCTTGGGCAAGTATTTTCATCACTGTTTCCTCTAAGTTCTCATTTGCTAAATGGGAAAAATGGTAGTTGCCTGCCTTAGAGGGTTGTTACAAAGAAATAATACAGGTAAAACCTTAACCGTGTGCTGGGCTCATAGAAAGGACTCCATACACCTTAGCTATTATTATTATTATTATTATTATTGGATTCTCAATAAATAAGGGAATGTGATAGGAAAAAAAAAATCTCATGGGTGTTAGAGACCCACCTGAGCTGAGCATTGGGCTTCTTCAACCAGCTTTGTGAGGCTTGAGAGAGACTTTACCTTCCTGGGTTCCTTTTCCTGAGGGTTCCAAGATTCCTTCAAATTCGAAAATCCCATAATTTAAATAGATTGAATGGTTGGGAACCACAGGGAATAATAACCATGTCAGTAGAAATGTGTGAGGGGGCTAGAGAGTAGAAGTGTGATGGGGGATGTTTCACTGGTCACATAAAAAATCTGTCCCCAAATGCAAGACTGGCCTTCTTCCCAAGGCTCTGATTGTAGGAAGGCTGGGTTTCAGAGACTGAGGCAAAAGACAACCTGTGTGAGAACAGTGTTCCTCCCTCAACTCAGATTTATACCAAAAGGATCCTAGTATGAGGCCAAGTGGGAGAGCCTTCCCAGTCGGCAGGCAACCCGGTTGCGATAAATAAGTTCATGTTAGCCCAGTGCCAACACATCAGAGAAACCATTGTCTCCACCATCCACAATGTCTTTTGTGGCCCAGAGTTAGTTTTCAGTGATTTGCAACATTTCCAGATAATTTCAAATCTCACTAGTGACCTTTATAGCTATTTCTCACCACCTCTGGGAAATCATCTCTTAGCCACAAAGAAACAATTTGTCCCTCTCATGTAATTCTGAGGAAAGGGTGGTCACCAAGAGACCAGTGATAGGCAGATACCCTCACAGCAATGGGTTCCTTCCACAGGGCCCTTCCCTGTAGAAGGAATAGAGGAGAAGAGGGTCCACTGACAGCACTACTAACAACACGGACTCACAGCATGTTGGGTTCAGGAGCCTTTGCACAATGATGAAACAAAGAGAAAATACAACCGCCTGGCCCAGAATATTCACAATACACCTGTGAGGCAAAATCTTTGTTCAATATAGCAATGACTTCAGAATCTGAGCACGGAAACATATAAGGCTGAGGGGAGTGCATTTGTGCTGAAATGACCAAGAATGAGCCAAGTGGGCCTAACCAAGATGGAAGCTTTCAATGGGTATATGGACAGTTGGGGAAGAAGGTGAGGGTCTTGAAAGAATAAAGAATGTTCCAGGCAAAGACAGGAGGGTTTCCAGAGCATGCCGGGAAATAGCCATGAGTGGGAGCCTGGTTAAGGAATGAGGCGGGAACAGATGATGTCTTCAGCATGTGGGTGGGGCTCTAGACTCATTAAATTAGCTCACGGGCCACATGGCACCTAGGTAATTGGATTACCTAGACTTTTTCCTATTGTGCTGTGACCGAAGGAGATCTGCAGAAGGGTTAAATGGTCCACCAGTTTAAAAACATTTCCTCCACCCATGTGAAATTCCACCCACTGAATCATCTTGATGCGACATGGCTGGGGGCATCCACTTTCTGTGGATAGCAGTATGGCAATAGCTCGAGAAATGACAAATCCCGTGCTCTTCAAGCAGCAACTCCACTTTTGGGAATTTATCCTGAAGATACACTTGAATGTGTACCAGATTTTTGTTTCAGCATTGTTTATAAAACCAAAACATTTGAAGCCACCTAAATGCCCATTGCAAGGGGACTAGTTAAATCGGTTATGGTATCCATACATCCACAGAATAAATGCAGATTAATAACAAATATGGAATTTCTCTACCAATAATGGAGCCAGCTCTAAAATACATTGTTTAAAAAAAAAGAAAGGTAAAGCACAGTGAAGCCGCCATATTTGTTAAAAATTAAAGGGGCCTCAAGGAGGTAGAACATAACCCCCCCCCCATTGAGTGTGGGATGCATTTGGTGACTTTCTGTCAAAGAATACACCATGGAGAGAGGAGAAGCGATTTCACAGAGGAAAAGACTGGCAAACATTACCTTACTCAGGAGATCAAGAGTCACGTCACCAGCAATGCCACATGAATTCCATGTACCCATGATCCAATGATGAAAGTGCACATCACCTCTCAGGTCATCGTCCCCAAAACTCATAACCCCTGGCTAAACATGAGAAAAAAAACACCAGCCTGACTCAAATTGGGGAGCATCCTTCAAAATTTTGAGCAGCCCTCCCCCAAAATACTATCAAGTTCATCCAAACAAGGGAAGTCTGAGAAACTGTCACTAACTAGAGGAGGCCAGGAGACTTGACAACTGAATTTAAGGTAGTGTCCTGGATCCTGGAGCAGGGAAGAGACATTGGAATGAAACTAGTAAAATCTGATAAACTCTGAAATGTAGTTAATAGTAACGTCCTTACTGTGACAAATGTACGTAATAACAAGATGTTAACAAAAGGGGGAGGGGCGCCTGGGTGGCTCATTCAGTTAAGTGTCTGGCATTGATTGAAGTCCTGATCCCAGGGTCCTGGGATCGAGGCCCATGTCGGGCTCCCTGCTCGACAGGAAGCCTGCTTTTCCCTCTCCCTTTGCCAGCTGCTCCCTCTGCTTGTGCTCTCTCTCTGTCAAATATATAAATAAAATCTTTTTTTAAAAAAAAGAATTAAATTTGTATTTTATGAAAATAAAACAGAATTTTCAATCCAAGTTAAATTTGTTTCTCAAAGATGCTTTCGTTTTGAAATTCACTTTTTGAATAATGCATTAAACCCGTAGCCCCCAAACAATTTATTAGCATGGATTCTCTCTCATAGTAATAAGATGCTTGGCCCCGAAGAGCAAGGCTCCAAGGAGAATGGTCCTGAGGACACAGGAGTTTTGAGAGAAAAGAGAAGGTTGGGTAATGGTCTGAGTACATGGTATTGCCTAAGAAGATTCTGGGCACCCACGTGACAAAATGAAGGCACGTGTCCCCAGGGTGATGGTGGGGGAAAAGAGAGATAAGATGTCCAGAGGGAGTGACTCTGTGCCACAAAGACTAAGTTTGCTGACGTGAAATATATATGAGATTAGCTCTCATTCTGCTTCCCAATCGACTATGTCCTACATCCTCCCAGTTCTGGAATGAGCCTTTCTCTGCCTTTTGACTCTTAATCAGGAAAAACAGTCTAGATGGTTAGATGTGTGAGGGACACTCTGAACCCTTTGAGAGTCGTCTCTGAAGTCATTCTTTTTGTCCCACACATCACTCTTGTGACAGTGAAGTGAATTCAAATTTGACACCATGAGAGAAACCGGGCTCTTCAGGTCAAGCCTACAGCCCGAGGGAAAGGGCACAGGATAACAGGTCACTGAGCCAGCTGGGGGCGAGGCGCCAGAAGGACACCCACCAAGAGACGCAGGGAAATAGTTAATAACTCAAGGTGACCCATTAAGCCGGCAACTCAGGGGCTGCATTTTGGCTGATCGTGAAGTCAAACAGAACTGTCGGAAACTGGGAAGGCGCTGTCACTTTTACTGTATTTTTCCACACGTATTTTTATGTTTTTTTAATTTGGAAATGTTCGTGGGGAGCTGGAACACTCAGGCTGGAGAACTCCCGGGGTCTGAGAGGGAAGAAACTGTGTCTCCGCTTGGATCTCAATCCAGGTCAGACCAGCAACTCCCAAGGGCATGAGCCACTAGCGGCAGTCAGGTGGCCTCTCGTTGCCAGCCCCCCAACCCTGGTCCCACCCCCCATCCTGTGGAAACATCCTCACCGCCTCTTCTTTTCACTGCCCTCTGGTGCCAGCGTGCGACCTCCTGCCAAGTTACACGAACAGCGTGCTCCATCCACCAGCCACACCAGCCTCCTTGTTACCAAGCCCAGCAGCTGCTTAACAGGGAGCAGATAGAGAGGGGCACGCAACACCCCCGCAGTGGGCACTCCGGGAACCTGGGGCTGAGACGCAGAATGGAATTAAAATGCTCTGCACTTACGCCCAGTTGATAGGTTGGCAAGCACCCTGCTTTCTCAACGCCTCACATGTGAGCAACCAGCTCGTGGAAATTCACTAAAAGGAAATGATAGGCTCAGGGTGTTTAATGCGATCGTGTGCTCCATTTTGGGGAGAGCATAGGAGATCGGCACACACGGTGATGGATGTACTGTGAGGTTTACCTGCCCTTCGGATCTTACAACCCTTGAGATTCTCGTTCTGACATTCTAGGCATAGGTATTTACCAAGTACTTGCTTTCTAAACAATAGGGAGAATTCTCCTCACAACTGAGCGTGTAAATAACATTTTCTACATCAGAGGACATGTCCTCATCATAGACCCGTCCCGCAGATGAGTGTCACTCCTCATGGAGCTGACAGCTTGACTTTAACCTTACAGACAGACGTAGGTGCCACCCCCGCCCCCTTACACACACATGCAGGCCATACACACAGTTCATTCCGTAGGCACATCTCCACTTAGCATCTCTACTCCAAGTTTGAATTAAATACCATCCATTCTAAAGAAAACAGAAGTTTCACTGAGTGAATTTTAGATGAGAGAAAAATGGAGAGGAGTCCGTGTATACACGAGCAGGAACGCACACGCCCCTCCTTGCTTCTTTCCCCATAGGCAAGAATCCCACCTTGCTTCTGAGGCCCCCCAAGGGGCACTGGATCTGATAATCCCCAAACAGCTACTGTTCAATTGGCTCAGCTAGAGAAAAGTTTCCCTATAATGCGGCCCAAGTAGTCGTGCTCGGGTCTCGGGTTCCTTCACGACGGCTTGGGGCTAATGCCGTGGGTCATCCATCGCAGACCTGACCCACCCGGTGGAAGTTTCCTGACCTATCTCATGGAATGGTGCAGAAACACAAGTCCCCTATTGTTCTCTGACTTGGGGATGGAGGGAAGGGGGAACATGCTCGCACACAAAACCTCCCTCCAAAAGATTAGTGCAATTATTAGCCAACAGTAATGGCTATAAGCCAATCTGTTCTCAAATCCTCCCAAGCACCAAGTCACCTCAGAGCCTCTTAAAGCCCCAAACACAAGACTGTGTGTTCTCCTGCATTTTGCCACGTTGTTCTGGAAGGCTGCTGGGCCATTGCTTAATGCTGCCCTTACCCACAAGGCTAATAAGCAGAGAAAGAAACAGTGAATAACACACATGTCTGAGCCCTGGGTCCCCATGCCCCCATAAGTCTGTGGAGGCAGATGTCCGGGGCCAGACATCACTGGCGACTACTTCACCCAACATCGCACAATCGAAATGCTGAGATTGTGACTTGTGGTTAGTGTTCATTGTAGAACTCTCCAGAATGATGTGCTCTCTCTCCCTTTCACCTTTTGTGAATTACGATCTTTGATCCCTGAACTACATCCTGCTGGCCACTCCAGTCTCCCACTTGGAGTAGTGAGTATATATTGGGAAAGGAAATTAAATTCCGTGTGAAGACTAAGTGTACCCATACTTAGACGGCACACATATTTTAAATCATCATCTCAGAGAAAGCAAGCTCCTGTGTTCGCCTATATTGACATATACATGACATATGTAAAAAAAAAATCCGTAGTATACCTTGATCAAATATGGATAATGATGAGACATCCACAAAAAGAAAATTCAAAGGACAGAAAGGTTGTTGATATATTTACCTAACACCAAAGCCATCCAGTGATTCCATTTAAGTTACCATTAAGTTAACGTCTCCGTTAAATGAGACGCTAAGAAAAGACTATGTTGGCTGAGGTCAAAGACCGCTGGTCCCATGACTCTGTGGATATTCTATTCAAGAGAGTACCTACGTGTGTAAATATAGAGGTGAACATTCATTGCCTGCAGCTCAGACACCATCCAATCATTCCTTTATTCTTCAACAGGTTACTGGACCCCTACTATGTTCCCCACACAGGGGGAAGGCCAGACGTGTGGTGGGTTTCTCTTAGAGCAGCCATAATCAAAGCCCCATTACTTCCCGAGAAACCAGCGCCATCTGGAAAACGCAGGCACAGAAAAAAGTCTCAACGCTGAGCAAACAAAGAGGAAATTTTCTATGTGATAACAAATCAGGAAAGCTTTCAAGTAGCTATTGTTCATCATTGAGCAAACCAAGACATGGTAAACTTTGCTCATGTCTACAAAATACATAGATGAGGTCTTACACATAACCCGGTTCCTACGAATTAACACCATGTCTTCTCAGCAGAAGGCTCTCAGAAAAAACTCTGTTCAAAGATCTAGAGCCTGAGTCTAAATTACCAAGTCACCGTGACTCAGTATTGTCCCGTATGATTATTTCGTAGTTCTGCACACACCTAAATGGAACCGGCACTACACCACTGTTTATATACAACTTCCATAGTGTATGTTTTCACACACACTCACACATGTGCGCGCACACACACACACACTCAAAATCTTTCTCATCTGGGAAGTTTTGGGTTTTAGTTAAATTCTAGAAAGTCTTTCTTTGTAATAATTGGAAGATAACCCCGGATGAATCATTTTCAAAGCTGACTCCCAAAATGGAGGTTAAAAATAAAATAGTAATAGGGGTGCCTGGGTGGCTGGGTCGGTTGGGTGTCTGCCTTCAGCTCATGTCGTGATCCCAGGGACCTGGGATAAACCCCCACATCGGGGTCCCTGCTCGGGGGGGAGCCTGTTTCTCCCTCTTCCTCTGCTGCTCCCCCTGCTTGTGTTTGCTCTCTCTCTCTCTCTCTGTGTCAAACAAATAAATAATCTAAAAAAATAAAAACAAAAAAATAGATAGTAATATATAACACTAAAAAATAATAATAAAATAAAAAGTAAAATAAAATTAATAATAATAATAATAATAATAAATGGGTCATTTGGGAATTACCTAAAATCCTGAGACTAACTGTATTGTATAAATTTACGAGAGTCTAATCTCATAGAACACACATACTGAACCACTCTTTGGCATTACTCACTGATGAAAATACATAGATGCTAGAATGATTTTCTCCTTAGGAAGCGTAGATCTAAGCCCCTGATGTAATCACACTGTCCGTATGCTGTACAGGCATTCTCGGCTCTTCGTAAAGCAGGTCTGTGAAGGACGCATATCACAATCAGTTGTGCTTATCTACGCACAAACACACGCACAAACCCACTTCAATCTCATATTCCTGTGTCTGCAAAATTGATATAATTTCATTCAGGTCGATTACAAAGTTATATTCCCAATAATGGTGCTTGTGATCCAGAAACAGAAGAACAGATAGCAGTGCAAAGAATAGCGAGGCTCTGATGAAGCGGGGAGCCCCAAAACCCTGGCGTCCCCCTCTTTCATCTTCAGTTACTCATCAACTCAGGGGCCCAGCCTATAGGAGCCCAGCTCACCAGCACCTGCGTGTGGATGAACTTTCTAGACAAGGGCTCTGGGTACCAACTCATGGGGGGAGAACCAGATCGACAGCTGCTGCTCACTGTCCACTTGCCTCAGCTTCTTGGGTTTGAAACCAGACAGGGCCAACAGTTCCCTTGTGCACTTACAGTGAATCTTGCAAGTGGAAAGCACCGGAGAATTACAGAGAAGGTGAAGTCACGAGACAGAGGCCCGGCCAGGAGCAAGAAGTCTAATGGCAAGAAGCTTGCCTGTCGGGAGAAGAACTATTCATGCTTCTCTCCATCTACCCATCGCTGACTATCCTTCCAAATCAGACGAGCCCAGCCAGCTCGTTCCTACACAGGGATGCCATCCCTGCAGTTTGGCCTGCCTCTCACACAGCAGGTGGCCAGAAAGGATTCTGCTGGGAGATTGCCCCATTAGTACCTAAACCATGACACAAAGAGAAAAACAAGTAAGAGTCACAACGGAATCCCCTGTCAAAGTGGGGGGGGTGGGGAGTCAGAGTCAAGGGCACAACTGCTCTTAAACTCAGGCAGCTACTCACCTGGGTCTGGCATGAGGATTGACAGAGAAAGGTCAAAATCCAAAATCCAAATGAGCAAATCCAAGGGTCTCTACCCTGCCATCTTTTCCTCTGTCCCCCAGTCGCCGGGTGTGGGTTAGCTGCCCAGGGACATGGCCCTGATGAATTCAGCAAGGTTTCCAGAAAGGGGAGAAGGGGGTCTGGCCTCATCCCACCGCTATCCTGCAGTCCCAGCCCAGCTGTCGGAGCCGACTCCCGTGGTGGTGTGCCGAAGCCTCGCGCCCGACATTGACTGAGCCCACAGAATACGTCAATCTGATCTTTTATAGTGCTTTGTTTATTACCTGTGTGCCCTTATTTCATAAGGGAACTGAGAAAGAGAGAGAGCGAGCAGGCATGATGAAGATGACTGTTAGTAGCAATCCAAAGACAGCTTTTCTTAGGCTTCATTCATACCAGCAAATGTGACCAAACAACCTAGCAATTGTTCTCTCAAATGTCACCTTTCCGTACGGGCCACTGTGCCGATAAAACTCGGCTCTCTCGTTTTTGCTCCCCGCTGCCCCTCCTAAAAAAAATTGCTGTGTTATCCTCCAAATATCTCCAGAGAAATCGAACCAACAAGGAAACCTTTTCTTCTTCCCTCCACCACCCCCCGAACTCGTTTTTTCTTTCTTCTTCACGCAGCTTGAACAATTTGGCTCTGTTCTGGGCGCATTCCTGTGGCCCATTCTCTTTCAGTCCCCTGTGCAGGGCTGAGGACGGTGGACCAGGAGAACACAGGCCCACATTCAGACCCAGCACGGCACTCGGTAGGGGGTGGGGGGATGGGGGGTTGAACCAAGCGTACCTATCATTGTTGCGCCACCAACTTGATACCTGGGCAGAGAGACAAAGGCTCTTTAGAAAAAGCCCAGGCTGCTGGGTAACCCATCCCCCGACCTGCTAGGAGTTCAAAAGATAACAGAAGCTGGAAATAAGGCAGTAACATGATTAAAATTTTCCAATTCACTCCAGGAGCTATTATAAATGATGACAGAACGTACGGCCAGCCCTGGCTGATGAGAAACCTGTGCTCATCCATGGAGAGAGGCTTTTTCTCCTTGCGTGTGTGTGTGCGTGTGTGTGCGTGTGTGTGTGTGTGTGTGTGTGCACGTGCATGCACACACACACACAGGCATCCCGTCCCGGACAACAGGATCAATATTCTCAGAGCCCTGCCACCTTGTCACATAAGCAGAGCCACTGCTCAGAAAGTCCCCGATTGGAGGGGAGTCTACAAAATGAGGACGCCCTTTCGACATGAAACCTATTTTGTTCTTAACAAAGGGTAAGTGGGCATTTCCAAGTTTTTATTCCTGTATTTATTCCTGCTCGGGATCCCAGAATGTGTACTTGCCCATGGAAGAGCATGGAGGCCTTAGGAATAAGTTCTGACGCTGCAGGAAGGGCGGGGGGGATGGTTTGCTGTCACTGAGCTCTAAGCAAATCACAGGTGTTTGGAGGACCTCTCTTCTAAACGGGGCGGGGGCCAGGCCACTTATATGCAGACTTGGAGATAGCCCCTCGTGGCCGTGAGCTCCACAGACCCGAGCCAAGGTTCTTCACTAAGAGGAAGAACGTTTAGCCAGAAAATTGAAGAGCCATGACAGACAGAAAGAGCCAGGTCTAGAAGGTAACCGGGAAATAAAGACGGGGCAGCGCTGCCCTTGAACCAAACAGGATGTGTCTGTATCATCATTAAAACCCCAACCCTCACTTAGAAAACTCTCTAAATCTCTGCTTTATGTATTTGTTTTTCAAAAAGACTGTAAGCTCCATGAGAGCCGGGACTGTATCACTAAGTCCCAGCATCTAACACACCTAGGTACTGAACAACTCTTTTTGAATGTTGAAACATTCCAGATTCACAAGGAATAAAAAAAACCCAATATGCCCTGGGGTGCTGGAGCCAGTCATGCCCACTCACGGGGGCTGATTGTTAGATTTACAAGCGTTTTGTGAGCCAGTTATTAGACGCAGCTACTATTAAAAGTGAAGTTCTATTAACTTATAATTAAATAAATTATATTAAAAACCAAGGTAAATGAGCTATCACTTCCTTGCTATTTAACTCAGTTTTTCTCTTATCTCTGGTCTTGAGGTTATTTACGGCTATTGAGTCTACACAGTGGAAATACCGTGTAATGCTGACCACTGTCCGTCTCTCCCCTACTCTGTGTTCGGTGATATCACGTTTGTAACTTAAAATTGGCCATGAAGGGAACATTAACCCCATGGAAATCTAAAAATGCTACAAATCAGGATTTGATTTATGGTTTTGTAATTGTCTAGACTTGAGAGTGATGAAGAAAATATTTTACACATAAAACCTATCACATCTACAGTGGTTACATTGTGAGAAATATACATATGTGTATATGTGTGTATATATACATACACAGACGTATGAAATATTCTTTCAGTATTCAAAACTCTTCCCTGATTCGGTGAAAAAAGTCCCTTACAGCATTGACTAAGAAGCGACGCTTCAACAAATGTCCATTCTTTTAGCTTATTCCTTAACAAAAATGGAAATATCAAGCAGCATTCATGTTGGAAAGAGTATAAACTCTTTCCATCAACTGCAAAAGAAAAGCTGGTGGAGTGTTTTTCAAGAATCATTTGACTGGGGGCGCCTGGGTGGCTCAATCGGTGAAGCATTAGCCTTCGGCTCCGGTCATGATCCGAGGGTCCTGGGGTCAAGTCCTGCATCGGGCTCCTTGCTCAGCAGGGAGCCTGCTTCTCCTTCTCCCTCTGCCTGACACTCACCCTGCTTGTGCTCTCTCTCCTCTCTCTCTCTGTCAAATAAATAAAATCTTTAAAAAAATAGAATGAATTAACTATATGGAATTTAAGGCAAAGGGTTTTGCATATTTTATAATTACCTGCAAATTGTGTGCCACACATTCTTTATGTCAATGAGATTCCTAATTGACTTGTGTACATATAAATACGAACACATTTTCTTCGGAGAGCTGGTTGTTAAACATTTACCCACACGCCACTGTCCCCCAGTCCGACTACATGTAAGAAAAGGGGGTAATTTCATGATTCATAGGATGACCATTACATAGAAGTATGTGTATATGCGTGTGTATGTGTTTGGTTCATTGCTTGGCTTGGGCTTAATGGAGGTGGATCACAAAACACTGAAAGAAGGCTATTGGTAGAAAGACAACACAGTATGAGCTATTAACTGCCCTACTCTTTCATCAAGGCCACCAAGAACAAGGCTCAACGAAGGACAGGCAAAGGAGGCAAGAGTCCACCCTTAAAACCATCATACATCTGGATAGTATTTTAGAGCTTCCAAAGGGACTTTTGCACAAACTATATCATGAGAGCCTCGTGGCGGCTTTGTGATAAAGGCAAGACAGAGCATTCCCATTTTACAGAGGAACATGTTGAGGCTCCCAAAGCTTAGGTGCTTTCCCAAAGTACCCACACAACGGAGGGTGACCAACATAAAAGTAGAACACAGATCTGGGTCCTAGCCCGGTGTTCCTCAAGAGAGGATCACAATACCTGCTTTGAGGCAGTGCTTCTGGAAAGTTCCATCCTTCTTAGACCTGAGTGTAAGCAAGGAGGCAATGCCATGGGAAGAAAGGATACTTGGAAATCTGGAGGTCCTGTTGTCAAGCTCAATCACGCTTTCTAGCTGAATTTCCTTGGGCACGGAACCTATACTACCAGAGCCCCAGTTTTGGTCTGTCTACTGGCCCACCTGTAGCCGCCGCCCCAGATCAGCCTCTGCCTGGCCAGAGAATCAATGGACAAATAGCTGCAGCAGAGTCCAGGCCCACAAGCTCCACTGATTTGCAGCTGGTTTTTTGGGGGTTTTTGTTTTGTTTTGTTTTTTTTAGAATAGCCAAACCCTTTTCATTTTTTCAAGCAAAATCCTCTACGAGACAGCAAAATGTAGTTCAGACCAAAAGGCAAGTTTCTGTGATCAAATGGGGATAGTGAGAGGGGGGTGGCCAGCTATCCTTATGATTCCTTTCTGCTCCTGGGGACCCTTACAGCACCACCAAGTCACCCCAGTCTCCCTGAAGCGTCTAAAAAAAAAAAAATCCACATTAGCATTTCATGTTAATGAAGGCAGTGTGTGTGCACGTGTGTCTGTCTATGTGTGTGTGTCTGTGTACCTGTGTGTGTGTGTGTGTGTGTCTGTGCCGTGTGTGTGTATACCGGTGGAGGGCGGATGGCCCCATGTCCTATATTGTGGGTCTCCTCCTTAAGCTTGGCTAAATACCCTGGAATTTTCTGCACTGGTCACAAAAAGGCAAAAGGAAAGAGAGGAGCCCCTCAGTGAACTGCATGGACAAAAATAAAGCTTCAATCCTACATCCCACCATAGAAAAGCAAGGAGGCAAATCCATAAATGTTTTATAACATCCCTTTGAGATAGATACCTTCATCACCATGACCTTGTAGATGGAGAAATGCACGCTTACAGAGGTTAAGTAACATTCTCAAGATTTTACTGCTTACACGTGGTGAAGCGGAGACCGGGGCTGGCTTCCTGGGTAAGCAACCAGTACCATCATCCAGGGAGATTCTGAGGGCCCACGCTTGGGCTGTAATATTCTGCAGACGCTTGTTTTAAAGTCTTTAGTAATTCTGTCTTTGAATTTGGTTCTGTAAATAAAGTCAGATGGAGCACGCGTAGGGGCTTGGAGCCTTTGTTCACCTGGGGTCCTGCCTCCCACTGCCTCCCAGCCTTCCTGGGATGGGTTCTTGTCCACCTGCTTCCCCATTCTTCATGCTCTGGGCCTGCCTGTCCTCCCCTTCGCCACCCCTGTCCCTGACCACTGCCCACCATCGGGAGCAGCAAGGATAGAGTAGACAAGGGTAATTCATGTTCGGTCATCAACTTTCACAACTGTGGCACAAGGACACATAGGGACAAGGTCAAGTGCATGCCCTGTATTTCTCCAGAGAGGAAGGCCCAGCCATTCCCACCTGCAGAGGGGGCTCTCAGACACCCCCTAGCCAGATCCTGAGCATGTCCTAGAAGGGAGGTTGTGGTCTCATTGATGGCCCGTGCACTATGTAGCTGGACTTGGCTCAGCTTCAAACCCAGATACCTCAAGTCAAGAGATGGAACTATGGACCCTTGCATGGGATGCCTCCTCTTCTATCCACGAGGGTCAGCACCTTGTTATTATTCCCGGAGCCATCCAACCAGCTGCTTGCTCCGGCATTGACAGACTGCCTTTGCCAGCACCGGAGTCACAAGAAGAGGAAATGTGTGCAGCTAGGAACCATAAGCCTCGAGTTTGTCCTGTCCCCATCCCTTCTCCCACAGGTGTGGATGCCCACACGTATTTCCGTCAGGTTCCACCGACTATAATTCTAGCCGCACTAACGAGCATGCAGTTCCCCCAGACGATAAAGGTTCCCCGGGCTCGTGAAGTAGCCTGCAAGAGTGGAAGGTAATCCTGTGAAACAATGGGCAGGCAAGGGGCCAACAGCAGTTCCTGGACATGACCCCTGGGACCCGGCTTCTTAGAATCATGAGAGACAGTTCGGTTTTTTTCTTGGGATGACCAGGATATGTATTCCCAAAAGGGCAGGACTTCTGCCTGCCTTGCGTGCTGCGAGCTCAGGCCAGTGCCGTGCAGACAGCAACGCTTACAACATATTTAGGGCACTGATGCTGTGGGATGGTCTACTCCAGATGCAAATGTCCTATTGCTTCACTCTGTCACTGGCATTTGTATCAACTTCAGCACTAGACTTTTTTGAGCGAGGAGTGAGGAGGAAAACCCTCATCCTCTCTCTGGTCTCCTCTTTTCTTCCCCTTACATCCGTCCCTGCAGCAACCAATAGCGAGCAGGCCAGGACCCCTTGGCTCCTTAACAAAGCCAAACAGGTGTGAGAGATTAGCTCCCTGGACGAAGCCTCTGTCCAACAAAACAATGTCAAATTCCCCCCTAATAAAGTCCAGAGCTGTAAGCAATTCCCCTTGTTATTAAGCGGGAAAGAAAACACAGCCCGACTCCTTCCCAATTAGCTCGGAGGACCTTCCGATGAGCCGAATTTAAACCAGAGACCTGCCATGATCTGGCTTCCAGTGCAGACGGGGCCTGCCTTCCCCAACGCATGGAAACTCACTGGCCCAGGTTCCCAGCCATCTTGGCACGAGGGCGCAGACGGCCCCCAAGCCCCCACCCCAGGATCCATGGGCTGTCTCTGCCTCTGATTCAAACCATCTTTGGGACTCCCTGCCAGATCCCTTACTTTGATTTTCCATATGGAGGCTGGGGCTCCTTTGCCAGGTTAGTGTTTATAGGGATGGGCTTTTTGACAGTTTCGCTGTCAGTGAGAGAGGGGATGGGATCCCTCCCCTGGACGTGAATCACTTTCTTGTCGTCCAAAAGGGGGAGAAAGACCAACATCCTGAAGCAATAACAACACAATTGAAACCCCAAAGGGATCTAGCAACGTCTTGTCTCTCCCTCCACCCCCTTCTCAAACTGATAGGTCTTGGGGTAGGAAACAGAAAGACTCCAAGGTGCTTCCAAAAATGGCCCCCAGCTCTGTTACTTTGTGTTTACACGTGGGGTTCGAGCCACTCAGACCACTCAAGTCATCTGATCCGCTCCCCCACCCCATCTCAGACAGCGGTTGGAAGAAATCTCATCCAATCTTGAACATCTTACCTGAATGGGGGATGTTTTCATAATAAGCTCTCAGGAAAGATTATGATTGCCAGGCACTGTCCTACGGCTGTAAAGCATTACTTCTCAGAACTCTATAAATTTTATAAATGAGGTCACAGTGTTTAAAAAGTTACTTGTCCAAAACACACAACTAGCCACCAGTAGAACTAACATTTGAACCCAGAGTCCAAATCCAAACCTGTGGTAGACTTTTAGCGCTGTCTGCCAAGTATGTCCCCCCCTTCCTGCTCGGCTCCCCCTTCTGGGGACATGGTAGGATTACATTTCCTGCGAGCCTCAGGACCGGCAAGGGCCAAGGAGTGGTGAACAAAGGTCATGTTTATCACGTCCAGGCTGGGCCAATGTGTGTCTCCCCAGAAGACACTGTTCCCTCTGCTGCGCTTAGTGGCAATGTTCCGGAAAATTCTATGTCAGCCTGTGTCCCAGAATATGGATACAATGACAAGGGAGAAACACTCTCAGCTTCTGGTGATAGAGATGTAGTATGAGTAAACAATAAACTGTAATGTTTTAATCCATTAAGATTTGGGGCTTCTTACAGAGTGAAGACAGTGTTTAGTTTTGGAGGGAGCAGAGGGACAGGGCATGTGAAGAACTTCTGGGGTGCCGTCAGAGCCCCATTTCCTAACTTGAGCACCTGTTACAAGGGCGTTAGCCTTATATTAATGTGATAAGTATTGTTTCTTGGGGGTTGAGGTAGCTGTGTTTTATTTTACACTGAAGTGTTAAAAAATATCTGGGGGCTGTTTGTTACCACCCATACCAGCCTAACTGAGAGGATGCAGCCAGTGCTGATCGATACACCATCACGGCCCCTGTCGCGAGGTGCTCTCTTGAGTCTCAGTGATCCCCTTCTGCTCAGAGGTCAAGAAATTTCTATCTTCTGACCTGAAAACTGAAACCTTCATTTTTTGGCGTCCATCTAAGTCTTGTCATGAAAAGGACAAAGTAGAAATATGCAGGGAAACAGGACACGCATTACCTGGAGCCAAAAGTCTTCTGAAGTTCCTCCTCCAGAATGTCTTTAGGAATGGCCAAGAGGCAAGACATGACTGTGAATGTGAGAGTCTAAAGAGTGGACATGCCATGGACCTCCCCTCTGACTATGCTTCTTTTTACTCTAGCAAACTCAACCCAGCCTCTCGTGGTCACTTTAGTCTCTAGTGTGTGATATGTACACACAGGGGGAGGCAAATGGGGCAGCTTCCGGGACATTCAGGCAGGAGGACTCATCGGAAGGAGGGAAAGGTCCTAATGGTCTTTGATTCGTCCCTGTTGGCAAATGCCTAAGAGGTGTTCGGAGGAAATCTCACTTAGAGATCAGCCCGTGTACAAAGGGCAGAAGGAAATTGCCACGCCTTTCCTCTGCCATGACCCTAGCTCAAGCCGCGCAGGTGGCTCTTGCAACAGTGGGAGCTTGGAAATCCGAGGGGTTACTAAACAACTCCCCACCCCCCACCCCCAGCCCGTGTTAGCCGTAGAGGAGCAAGATGCTTCCTCCTGGAAGGCCATTGTGGTGTTTTATAATCCATTCTCCCTCTATACACTGCCCGCCCTCCCCAAATAAAGCCGTCAGTGCACGGGGAGGTGACAAGGTCTACCAGTTGGGGCACGGGTGGGGCGTTGGAGAAGAAGACTGGTTTTTATTTGTTTTTGTTTTTGTTTTGTTTTGCCTTTTTAGCTACTGATCTTCTAATGGGCAAAAGCTTGCTGCAGGTTCGACTGTATTTTAGAACTCTTGCCCTCTTGAGAGGCAGTTCCCAAGCCAAACCCCAGATTCTTACCACCCACCTTCAGGCCAACTGCTGAGTATTCCCTCCAAATTCAGCCCTTCGAGGGCCCGCTGTCAGCGCTCAGAGGCTCTTGACCAACAACTGTTTCCCAAGCTCGGTGCTTGCTGATCTAACCTCATTAAGCCAACGCAAGAAGTCCATGTGATTGATTTATCCCATATAATAAAACCAGGCCATTACTCACTGGGACAACCTGGCACATGATCTGGTCCCTTCTGTGAGAGGTAGCAAACCCGCAACATAAGAAACCACCCTGCTGCCTGGGGAGAGATAAATTGCTAATCTGTGGTTGTCGTACTACAGACGAATTTTCATTACAGTCTGTGCAACGCTAAACTTCAAGGACCTGTAATTATCAACCATTGATTTTTTATTGTCACCTGCTGAAAGCCAGAGCATAAAACATTATCACTTTAGCACCACGGTCCAGCTGGGTGCGAGCCCTCCTGCTATAAATACAGGTGGCGGCAGATAGATGCACAAGGCAAGGCAGCGATGCGGTCCTCCCCCACACCTGGAACCTTGCCCAAGAGAAGCCCACGCCAGGGATGAATCATTTACCGAGGGATCAGAATGGACCACTTTTTCCAGGCACCGAAGTCTGCACTTTCTCTTTCATGACATTTCTCTCTTTCAAACTTATCTGCGCGAGATGATACAAGCTACTGGTACAGGGTGCAGATTCGGGAGGCGACATTCTTACGTTCGCCTTCTGATTCCTCTTATTCTTAGTTGTGTGACCTTGAGCAGCTGTGCCTCAGTTTCCTCCTCTATAAAATGGGAAGGTTAGTAAGAGTATCTACCTGCCTCGTAGAGTTCTATGTCAACCTGCCCAGAAAAAACATGCAGTGCACGCCACGTGTTAGTACGACGTGAATGAAAGTGGGGCGGCCGTCGTTCCTTGCCTTTGAGACTAAGTCACTTGCTAGTCGAAGACTTGCTTTAGACATCTTTTTAGATATTTAGACTGAACTCATAAAAGGCAAATTCTGGAATATTTCCATCATCGCATCCCATGGGCCCAGGGGTGTGCCTGGTGAGTGGTATTTCTTACAATGCTTATAATGCCCTGTACCTTATGAATCCCAGAAATTCTTACAGGACGAACAAGTGAATGTCCAAAAGTTACTTTTGTCCACTTTTCCTTAAGTGATCATGTGCCCTATTTCATAGATCATGCTGATGAACAGACGAAGACTTAGGGAAAGGAGGGGTGCTCCCCCAAGCATGAGGGGAGGTAAGGACAGAATGTGGAATTGACCAAGGAAGAAGCATCTCGTTCACTGGAAAAGATACTACATTCTCCCCTGGTGGGCAATCTTTGAGTGTATGCGTTTCACTCTGGGGACCACATTTAAAAGGGGCTCCAACAAACCTCTGTGTTTGAAGAAGTGACGGTGATGTTGAAGTTTCCAGAAAGCATGTGGTATGCGGTAAACCAATTGCGTGCCGGAGAAGAGAAGACTCCTAGGGAAGCAGAACCGTGTTCAGGGCACTGCAGAACTGGGGACAATGTTCTCCATCACCCTCCAGATACAGTGGTCGCTAAGTTCTGTGATCCGGCCTCCAAATATTTAATGAATTCCATGCTGCCTCAGCCCCAAACTCCTGGCTTTCCTGTTCGGTCAGAAGTTATACTGCTGATGCCCATACATTCCTCGCTTTAATGGCTCCTCTTCTCAGCAGCAAAAAGTTCAAAACCCTTGGCTGGGCATCCAAGGTCCACATCAATCTCACTCCAGGCCAGCTTTCCAGAATCATCCATCCCATAACACACGTGTCACAGAAAGCAGCAGGTATGGATGGATGGTTCTAGTTTGGAGAGGTGTGATTGTCTTTCCCTTACGACTCAATGCACTCTTCTTCCACTTTCTCAGCTTCATAGTGTGACCCCATCCCTACCTCTCGAGGCTCAGTTCTGAGGTCACATCATCTGCAGAGCCTCCTTCCACCTCCCCTAGCAGAACTAAATGCTCTTCCACCTTTGCTCCCAGGAACTTCGAGCATCACACTCTGTGACCATTTTCATTGCTCCATTCTGAACCCCTTGAGGCAAATCCCGGAGTTTACCCAACTTTCTATTTCATGGGCTGAGCAGCATGCCTGGCACCTAGTAGGTATTGAGCAAAAATATGGATCGAATAGAAATTGGAGGTAGTTTCCCATTTAGTACGAGAAAGACATTTTCATTCTGAGAATAAGCCTCAAATGGAGTTTGCTAGACAAGTACAGAGGCCTGGGATTCCCATGCAGGGACATCATAGAAAACATTTGCACATTAAGCAGAAGATTGAACCGGAGAACCTTTAAGAACTTTTATCAGTCTAGACTTGAGGCTCAGGGATACTGTAATACTTGCCACTTCAGCTCCAGACCTTCAGCCAGTTCACTGGAAAGAAAAAAGAGACACATAGAAGTCTTGGTCCTGGGATTTGTGACCTCACAACAGCATTTCTCCAAGAAATGGAGGGTTTTGACCTGTATATGAAAGTTTTCAACTCTAGAGCAAAAGAGAAGAATAGTCTGATACATTAACAGTGTGGAATGTCTAAGACTTTTCTCCAAAAAGATCCAAAGCAATGAACTTGCTTCGTATGTATTAAAAAATGACTTGATACCCTATGTTCTCATCACTGAAAGGGGGGAGGGGCAAAACATGGCCTTCTAGATGTGTCAGGGTCGTGATAAGTCATGTTTAAACTTTACCCAAAGTGAAATAGAGTGTCAACAGAAACTGCTGGCCAAACTCTCTGATCAGGTCAGGCAAACAACCAATCGAAAAAAATCAATCAAATGTGAAAGATGGTCTAACGGGTGGGAATGCTTAACTCTGTGGTTCCCATAGGAGCCAGGTCTACTTAACATGATTCCTGCCAGCTGCTGCCGCTCCTCGTAGCCATGAGATAGCCAGAAGCATATCAGAAGGTGTTGTTCTGTGAGCTGGCTTGCCCACGAACAGGCTCAGAACTTGGCGGCATTGGCCGATGAGGCAGGAAGGATGCTACGAATGATGGAGTCACCTCAGCCCCAGGGCCAGTGCTTTGGGATGAGAGGTGACCAAAACTCCAAAGAAGAATGGAAAATTTGCCCTTGATCTGGAAGACAGTAAAAGCTCAAAGAGGTTGGCCCTTGTAGGTGGGAGAGAGGAGCAAACATGTTTCAGTTGGTGTGACAGAATGACAGCGGTGTGCTCCCATGTGGCCCCTGCAGTTGGAAACAGACTGCATTTCCCCAGGGGTAAGGGATCGGCAGGAACCAGACAGTGGCTCAAGCCCTCAGTCAGGTAGACTAGGGCTTAGAACAGGGTTTCCACTGCAAGGAAGAAGTGAAGTATAAGTCAGGAGATCTGGGGAGCAAAGGTTCAATTGTGTGGACCGCATGAGTTAGGTGGAATAAAATGGGTTTGGTGGACAGGAAGGTGTTTGGGTCTCAGCACCCACAGTGACCCCTAGAGTCGATAAACTCCTACTGTACCTCCAGTCTTGCCAAGCTTGGTTCAGGAACCAGCGAGGCTGATCCTCTGGCGGTTTCAACTGGATAAAGCTAAAGTGGGCAAGGATTGACATGGCAACGTGCTCACACGCCTTCCCAGTCAGTGATGACTGACTCCAGAGCACGCCCTGCTCCCCGTCCTCTTGTATTTTAACATACCTGAGACTGGAGCAGAGTATAACGAAGTTGCACAAACCAACCAAGAACTGGATTCAAGCAACAGCACTCTCTATGGAAGAAAATTTGGTATAAAGTCTCTGCAAAGTAACCTACTGATTCATATTGAGATCTTTAAAAACGTGTAATACTTTCACTAAATAGCTACAGTTCTAGGGTCTTACTCTTCAGGGGGGAAAAGCATTAAAGATAGAGAAGCAGAAAAGTAGATGTGGATGGGGGGAGACCGTTGGAAAGAGTAACAGTTTGAATGTTTACCACTGTGACATTAGAAATTTTACATGGGTCATCTCATTTCATCCTCACGAAGTCTACAGGTTTGCGACAACGATGCTCGCTGTAGCCTTGTTTGTAAGAGTGAAACACTGAAACCAGGCTTCTTGTGTAACTGCTAATAGTAATGTTATGTTGTGCCCACATAAGGCTTTACCACCAGACCCCTAAAAATCATTTATAAAGAATTCCGCACTGATAGGAGATAACGCTCAGAGTATAATATAAGTCAAAGTATAAATAATCATCTATGTAATAGAATTACCAAAATACTTCTATATTTTCCTTGTCTATGCGTGCATATATGTGATATAGTTAAATGCTAATGTGTCCATATGCATATCAAAAAGTTCGCAGTGTTATAAATGGGTGATGGGATCACGACTGATATTTATTTTCTCCTTTACGCCTTCTAATGTTTTCCAAAATTTTTACAATGAGTGTAATATCTTTAATAATCACTCAAAATATTTCATAGAAATTGCATGTTTACCATGTGCTTTTAATGCTAATATGTGAGCACACATTACTGCTTTGCTAAAATATCAACATCAAAGGAATTACAGAGGCCATATTTGTCTAATAATGACAAATTACAGACAATTGAAAAATACCTAAGCTATGTCAGTAACGACTCTGCTGCTATTAGCCTTGGAGTAGACTTCATATGTTCTTGTGACGAACAACATCACAAGGAGTGTGACCCCAACATCAGCAAATATATATACAGTGTTTTTCTAGCCTGAAAATAACAGTGACCTACTAACATTCTTTGATATTGAGAATACCTTGGAACTGGCTTTAAAAAATGATTAAAACCATATATGTGTTACTCCCATATTTTAAAAAATCTCAAGGATAAGTTTTAGTTTGCAGTATGTTTTGTTAATTGATGGCAGTCCTAACATCATAATCCTAAGATACAGAGTGTCATAAACATTGTAATAAGAACATATGGTAGAGGGGCGCCTGGGTGGCGCAGTCGTTAAGCATCTGCCTTCGGCTCAGGGCATGATCCCGGCATTATGGGATCAAGCCCCACATCAGGCTCCTCCGCTAGGAGCCTGCTTCTTTCTCTCCCACTCCCCCTGCTTTGTTCCCTCTCTCGCTGGCTGTCTCTATCTCTGTCAAATAAATAAATAAAATCTTAAAAAAAAAAAAGAACATATGGTAGGAAAATTTGGTAGAGCCAAGCCTTTGAAGGGCAGTTTTCTATCCCTAAAACGGAGTCATAAAAGGTGTGGGGAAGCCTGAGGAGATGAAAACAGACTGTGGTTCATCACTGAGAACCTGAGGCTCAGCCTTTTCCTTAGGGAATTAGAGGGAAGCGGGGAGGTGGGTAGGCTCTGAGCTTCATTCGACTTTTCTTTCCCTGGTCAGGAAGGTGCCACCTTCCTTCCTTCTGTTAAAAACTCAGGAGCCAGAGGAACAGCTCACCCACGCCTCATCTACGGTCTGGGACTCTACGTCAGAAGGGGCTCTAGAAGTGCAAATAAGGCACACCTCAATGCAAATCATGTTTAATACCAGGGGACTGAATGGTTTGCAGTTTAGCAGCTATAAATCGAGAATATTCTGAGACAATTCAGATGGGTTACTTTTTCATTCTACTCAAGAGTTTGGAGTTAGGCAAATAGAGTGATGTTATCTCGAGGATTCCATCCTGCTAGATACTCAGGTGTGTTTCCAAGGAAGATATATAATATATAATATGTACAATGCGTTGTTCAGAATATTATCATCAATTAGGTAGCTATCGAGTAGATGATTGTCTCCACACAACAGTTTGAAGATGGATGAGAGGAGCCCATTGTCAAAAATGTTTTCTTCCTGTAGGTAAGATCACACGTGGTGTTCCACCACTGGAAAGGCAGACTAAGCATTATGTTTTCCTCAAGAACTCCATTTAAAAATGTTAGTAGGGTTGCTAATGATGGCACAATGAGTTGCTGACATTGGTCATAAAATAACCAAATAGACATAGATGTGGGCATCCAAAGTAGCTAGAATATTGCTCAGGGAAGAAGGGGAAGAATCCAGAAGAAAAGAAGGCACCAACAGGAGTATGAATGATGGAGGGGAGTGTAGATTATGGACAGCAATGTTGAGAATTGCATAATCCATGGTTGCATCTTGGATAACCCTGGTTTTGCAGCCTCCAAGCAGAGGGATGAATGAAGTGGTCATTAGGACCCTTTCAGTTCTAGGGTTTCCTCATCCAGTTATCATATCCTTGGGGAGTCTCTCAGTGGCCTCCTTCCCTCTTTCCACACTTGTGAATGGAGATGGGATTCACCAGAAAATGGGAAACAGACATCTTTTGAAGTCAGTGTTGATAAAGGAGGTGTTTCCTTTTACTCCACAGCCAGCCAGTCTTGTTGGCCGTAAGCAAAACCAAATACAAATACTGCATTCGAATCTTCCCACTAAACCACAGGAAAGCTGTAGCCCAACCCCCACTACCATCCTACTGCTCTGGAACCTGGAGGCACTGAATCAGCATTTCTCAATCACTATTTCTCACGGGATTTCACAGGATTTCTCACAGGATTTCTCAAGCACTATTGACATTTGAGACCAAATAATTCCTTGTTGGGTGGGGCTTTCCTGTGCGTTGTAGGTTGGTTAGTAGGAACCGTGGCCTCTGTGCACTCGGTGGGTGGTAACAGTCAGCCCCCAGTCTGACAATCGAAAATGTCTATGGACACTGCGAATGTCCACTGGAAGCCAGATCAGCTCCAGATGAGAACCACTGCCCTAAATGGACAGAAAGCTTCATCTTCAAGGAACAGAGGGTACATAACTGCAATCCCATCCCCGTTAATCCTCTGCACCAAAGCCCCTCAATGATTTTAAACCCAGAGCTGACAGAAATGGAGGTCCCTTCTTGGTCTATGCAGAAGCTTAAATAATAAAAAAAAATTTCCCATGACTGGGAGAGGCCTTTAAAGAAGATTATTGGCCATATGTTCAAGAACCATTTGGTTCTCCGCACCTGTGATCCTAACTGGGAGATCTGGATAACATTTGTAACCAAGGCATCATGTCTGTGTCTAGCCGCCTGATAATATGGGCAGTTACCTTCTTCACAGGGGACAACTTAGCCTGCCCATGGCAGATAACCAAAAACACTGCCATGATTCTCCCTGGCGTGTTGCCTCTGTGATCCGTGGCTGGGTTTGAGGAGATATGAAAGACTACGTGAGGACTCTCTTTCTCACCCTGGTGCCATCTCGTAGATGGCTCGTCTAAAGTTCGAAGCTGCCTGCGTCCATTCTGCAGAGGTAACCTCGGCATTAGAGACCATAAATGTCAAAGCTGGACGAAAGACAAATGACCACCAACCAACCCCTCAGTTGACAGCACGTTGAGGAGGGTCATGAGCTATTTAATGGCAGAGCCCAGGGCAGGGGACAATAGGATATTCACAGCTAAAAATGGACTGATCAGGTTCACAGCAAAAAGAAAAAAATAGTGTCAAAATAGAAAGAAGCCCCAAAGCAATGGCAGCCAGTCCTGCTTGTGCGGTTCTAAGTTCTCTGAGGTCTAACAATAACACTCTCAAAAATCTTTTTAAAGTATTTTAACTTGAAAAAAGAAACATAGTCCGTAGATCCTTTTTTGAAACTTCAAGTATTTATAATGGCAAGACTTCGGTCACTCTAAGAGCACTAGACAGACTGGTGGAACAAGTAAAAGCCACAGTTGACTCTTGTCAAGCCAATCAGTTCTCCCCACCTCCAGATCCTTTCCCCTCCCCATACCATCCCCTGCTGTCATTTATCAAGACTGGCCTGGTCCTGTGGAATTCCACTCATTCTTTACCAGGGCTTTGACCTCCTCCAACCAAACAAGCAAGGTGCTTTCTGGGAGAGTGCTAATACCAGGGCATGGGGGGGTGAAGAGGCGGAAACAATCAATGCTCTAGGACTTTCCCACACTTAGGGGAATCAATTTTATCGGTGTTTAGACACTGGGTGTCAAGGCTGGTCAGATGGAAGCCAAAGGTTGTTTGGGGGAGGGAGGCTGGGGGGAGGCTGCTGTTACAGCTTAAACCAGGACAGCTTCCTGGAAGTGACTGACTCCAGGGGCCAGCTCGTTCAGACAGACCAACCCATCACACCCTGCGCATCCAGATGCTGGGGATCCTTCCTTTCTAAAATGTGAAGAACCCCAAAAGGCCTTGGAAACAAGTGTCCCAACATGCCCTCTCTATCTTGGAAAGCATGGATTGGTTCTAGAGAAAGGCAGACGCCAAGGGCACTGGGTTCTGACTTCGTAAGTAAATCAAGACTCTTCACACGTGGCCGCCTTCTCTCAATTATCCAAGAGCTGATTATCGCAATGATGTATTGTCCAAATCGTCTGTGTTTCCTGTTCCTTTGGTTGCTCTCTGGGATAGTGATGATTATTGCTCATCAGAGGTGAGCAGAAGGTGAAACCCAAACCGGTCAGGCTGCTAGCTGGTAGCATGTTTGAGCAGAGAAAGAGGTCGAAGCTGCTGTGTTAGTGGAGACCCTAAGCTTCTCATGCTATCCCTCCCACTTTCTCACGTGCACCAGACTGTTCCACACCTCTGGGCCTCTGTTCATGTTGCTTCTTCTTTCCCTGTTGTCACCCACTGAGTATCCATTCTTAAATCAAGTGTCAGGTTCTGTCTTCTCCCCGAAGCTGTCCCTGATGTGCCCTCATTAAGTTACCTTCCCCTCAACTCCATTCCCACTCTGCCAGGGGAAAAAAAAAAGACTCTATCGCACACAGTCATTAATATTTAACTCCCCTAAAGGCAGATTCATCTTTACCCGATTCATCTAGCACAGTGGGCAGCATCTACTAGACATTCCCTAATTATTTGATGAGCACACAAATCTGTAGATTTATATTATCAAAGTCTCTTTATTCCTTATAATTCCAGAATCCTGAGCCATAAGCAGGTGCAGATGCCTCCCTAGACCAATACACTGATTGCTCATGAAAATAATATTGGCGTAGTCCTTCAGTTGGTCTCTTAGTTTCCTCTCTGCCAAACCCCAGACTGCAGCTCAGCCCAGTAAGCCCGGTTCTGACTCCTGTGGAGTTTCCAGTACCTCATGGCTGGACAAGGGGCACTGGCCCCACCGCCCACAGCTCGGCATGCCGCAATCTCATTCTTCCCACAGCAGCCCTACTCTCTCTGCCCCAAGCAACAGGACTGTGCAAACAGGCGAGAGGGCCCAGGAACTCTGAGGTCCCAGTGACTCACATGTCGGCTCTAGGCCATACCTGCATGGCCGGGAAATTTCCCATTAAATCAGCCTCTTCCTGATACCAACTGTCCCTACTGGCGACTGATGCATCCTCTAGTAATCTGAAAGTGTCCCGCATACCTGGGTGAGGTAGTAAGCTATTGTCCCCTAGCTCTAAACTCTGCTTCTTATGCCAAAAGAACTCTGCAAATGATACTCCGTCTTTGCTAACTGCTGCTTAATAGGATCTGTCAGTAGGGACACTGGAGAGAGATTGAGAACAGGAGAATGAACAATGCATTCTCCTCACCCTTTTTACTGGCTTTTTACTAGCTGTTCCTGCCAAGGCCACCTCACACCAGCCTTTGATGTAAGCTCCACCTCCCAGAGCCAGTCTCAAAGAGCTTCTCAGAGGTACAAGCCTCAGCAGGGCAACATTGCTCCTTCCTCAGAGGTCTGAAGTACGGCTCCCCAGGCCTTTCCTCCAAGCCCCTCAGATGCTATCAGCAGCCATGGAGAACCTCCTCCTTAGGTGATTGGGCCCCAGTTCCTCTAGGCCCTCGCCCTGATCTCTTAGGCCCCATAACCCTATTCTCCTCCTGTGCTCCCCTATATTAAATTCCCTCTGTTGAGATTCCTAATGTGACTTCTGTTTTCCTACCCTATTCTTAAAAATACAATATCCAAAGATACTTTCTGTCTGTTGCCTAGGGAGAAATCTGAGAATCAACCCAACATAATTCTTAAACACAAAATGGCAACAGAGCCTAACAGAGAAAATAATTCCACTGTGGGTTGGATACTAATTGCCTGGATAACCTTAAGTCACATAACCTTTTTAAGCCTCTACTCTTCAGACCATAAATGGGAGCTCAGTCCTAAAAATGCAGCAGAAAGTCTATTGAAAGAGCTTCAGGTCTATGTTAGAAAGACGCCATCATCTGCTCAAACTACTTTTAATATCAATGGGCTGTAAAGACACTAGGTTTGATCTCAATAGTCTCTGCAAGACAGCTCCTCCCACCTATGTCAACCACACAGGAAATATTCCAGATTTGCTGCTTTGTGAAAAACTCACACCTTGACAGGAAGAGGTTGGAATCTCCAATTTCCTTTATTGATAAGAGCACAATCACCCGTTTTCAAAATAAGATTTATTCTGGGTGTTGCAATGCCAGGTCGACCATTCTCCCTGCTGAGAGACGTTAAGTGTTGGGGGTGTCATTGTTGAGGACAGGATAGGAAGAAGAGGGGAGGAAAGGTGGGCAATGGGGTGAGGATAGAAAGAATGTGTTTCTTTCATATTTGGAGTCATGCCAAGGTGTTATATTCCTATGAGGAATGGCTAGATCTGGAAGAAACTTGAGGGATTAGTGGAAAGTGGGGGTGAGGGAAAGAGGCGGCACCATCAATTGCCTAAAATTGGCCCCAAACAGGTTTCCTCATTGTTCTGCCAATTGGTTTTGCAATAAATTGGAGGAAATTTGGCGAGATATTCAACCAGGGCATGGACAATGTATTGGGAGTAAAATAAACAACTGTGAAGAACTTGGCAGCTTCTCATTGGATGTTGCCGAAGTGAGTTATGAGACACTGAGTTGTGAGTTACTTCTTTTTTTTTTTTTTTAAGATTTTATTTATTTATTTGACAGAGACAGCCAGCGAGAGAGGGAACACAAGCAGGGGGAGTGGGAGAGGAAGAAGCAGGCTCATAGCAGAGGAGCCTGATGTGGGGCTCGATCCCATAACGCTGGGATCACGCCCTGAGCCGAAGGCAGACGCTTAACCGCTGTGCCACCCAGGCGCCCCTGTGAGTTACTTCTTAGAGGTTTACATAATGAAAATTAAAATAAGGCCAACGATGACAAGTTTTGCTCTTAACACTGAAAGTCAAATGCTAAATAGGAAATTCATTTATGAAACACAAAGAATTAGAGAAAAAAATAGAAACAGATAGAATACGTAGGGTGATTTAAATATAGTCAACACACTGAACTCTAAGAATTTAGTCCAGAAACTCCACATATAGAAATTATCCAGGCCTTCTGTACCTGGGAGCTTATTTTTTTGTGTTCTGGAAAGATATAGCCCTGAAACCCAGCCATTGCTATATTTTCTTGAATGAGTATCTATGAATGAATAGAGGTTCTTAACAATGTGTGTGCCATGAACCTTTTGGAAATTTGTGAACGCCTATTGACTCGAATGTTTATTTTTTTAATTTTATTTTTTATTTCTTTTAGAGAGAGAGAGAGCACAAGTTGGAAGCGGGGCAGAGGGACACAGGCAGAGAATCTCAAGCAAACTCCCCACTGAGCATGGAGCCTCATGCAGGGCTCCATGCCGGGTTTGATCTCACAACCCTGAGATCATGACCTTTGCCGAAATCAAGAGTTGGACGCTCAACCAACAGAGCCACCCAGGCGCCCCTAGACTTGGATGTTTAAGTGAATAACTTGAAATACATAGGATTATAAAAAATAAATTATATGGGAATACAGCTATCCAAGTCTTTAGAAAACAAATTGTCATGTGTGACAAATATGCTTCTTTACTAACACATCCAATAACAAGACCTGACTGGGAAGAGAAGAGGCAAAAGTTACCTGATCCTTAAAGGACAAGTTGACTTGGTCAGCTTTAGAGTGCAATGACCTTCAGTTGGGGGAAACAGCCAACTCCAGATGACTTCTCATGGAATGAGCCAACAGAGCAAATACATTGACATTACTCTCCTCTCTTCTTCCAGCTTCCTGCCAGAGCTCTGCACTGCGAAATCCAACCAGAAGCTGAAGGGCAGGGGGACCCACTGATGTCCTTCCAAGAACAAAGGTGACAAGGGTGAAGAGGGACCTGGAGAGACAAACAGAAGAAATCCAGCACAGTATTGAAGACTTTTCAAGCTCTGGTCCAAACTCCTCCTCACTTCTCTCCAGCCCTCACTCACAGGTAGCCTCCATTATGAACATTCCAAAGTCCCAAACATATCAAGTTCTTTGAGCTGTCCATACTTCAACATAATCTAGACTAGTCGCCGTTAGCCTCTTCCTCTAGTTGAGGTCTTGGTTGAGTTCTTACCAAGTCTTCAGGATCAAGATCAAGTGTCTCCTCTTTGGGGAACATTCTCCAATATTCCAAGGCAACTTTTGTAGTGCTACCTGTGTGTTTCCCCAGAACACCCCATCACTCCAGTATTTCCCAAATCACTTCCCTGAGAACAAGGGTCTTAGGAGGTATTGTTAGGTGGAATATGAAATACCAGTTCACAGGGGATCAAAGTTCCATGAAGTATATTTTGGGAGATGATACTTTATTCCACTGCAGCAGTTACCAGATTTCTTTAGACTCTTGGTAGAAAATTCCCAGAAGGAGGGGACAGATTCATCTGAAGAATAATCCAGATAGCAGTGGAAGTGAGAGGAAAAATAGGAAGAGTTTGTGCCTTTCTTGGGCACAAGGTGTATTAATCCTACAGGCTGCATAAATACACAAGATTCTCCCCCTAAATCAGAATCCTGTCCTCAGATGATACACGCTGAGGACCACGTACATTTGAACAACAACAAGAAAAATGCCAGTTAACATGCAACTTTAAACAGAGCAGGAAGCTGAGGCCAACTGGTTTCTAGGGGGTAAAATAAGTTCCAGACCAAATGGGACAGAAACAGGAACCAGAGAAATGAGGACAAACCTGTTGGTCCTAGTAGCTATTCTAGGGGAAGATTTTAGTTTTCTAAGAATTACTTTTGGAAACCCATCCATTTCATGTTCTATGCTTTTCTGTTTTCTTGTGATAAAAATCGATTTTTTAAAAAACGGTGATATTTTTTAAAACTTTAGACTTAGTCTAAAGAAGGACATTCAAAAATCTCTCTTCATATTCCCCAACTCCCACAAAGAAAAGGGAACAGCATCGCCATGGAGTAAGTGTGAATCACAGTGTATCCAAGAGGGAGGCACAGTGGAAGTGGTGGAAAGTTGGAGGTCCTTGACTTTGCAACTCTTCCCTATTAGACTTGTATCAAAACCTTTTTATTTCTTGTCCCTAGTCAATGGAGAGGGGTTGTTTGTGATGGTTCCTAACTCCGTGGTGTTCTCATGCCCCAGGAATACCCAACCCCCAAACAGAAGCAGCATCTGAACCATCTTAGAACCTTGTGGAGAGTATTTTTCATATACTTCTTTGTCCTTAAGAAATTACTTGACGGCCATCGAGCTAGAAATGTTCGTGATGTCCTGTGGATGTTTTCTTTAGCTCCTTTGGTAGATGTTATGGATACTATGTCTTTGTGTCAGGGGAAAGTTTTAAATCAGAGGTGATTTTCAGGAAGTGTGTCCCTAAAGCAACCTAGAAGCATGACTTTCAGACCTGTCACACTCAGTTAGGATCTCCATCAGTGGCTGGTCTGGTGTTGGCAAGGCCCTGAGAGTGACCTGTGTGACCCCCTTGCTAAACTACAAAAGTAAATTAATTTCTTCCAAATGCCGTTCCTTATGTTTGGCTATTAGGACCTGAGCCGTGCAGATGCCTGGGTTAATTGAAATGAAAACCATTTTTCTTGTGCCCAACTCATAGTTTCAAGTCAAGCAGACTCAGCAGTAGCTTAACCTCCTTTCTACTCAAGCTCATAAAGAGGCAATGGATCTTCAGACGGCTGAGCAGGCGTGCACATCCTTGTTTATAAGAGGAGACAAACCAGAGCCAATGTGCAGTAATGAAAATCCTCTGGGGGCTCTGAGCGCTTAGATCATTCAATTCCTATGAGCAGGTCCCAACTTCTCTGCATCCTGAATTTTCTACCTGTAACGCACACTTAGCAAAGGTGACTTCTGAGCTTGGAAATGATGTGGCTAGAAGAGAACCCCAGCAAGACTGAGCATTGCTCTCCCCTTGGAGATTACCTACCCCGTTGGTCCTGGGACCCCTTGCCTACCTTCCCTACCTGTTAATGCATCACCAACTCATCACACTTGCATGTGATAAAAATTCTACATCTGGGTCTCTTGGATGCTTCATTGATTTTTTTACTGGTGGAAATGGTGAAACAACAAATACTAGGAAACTCCAAGATACCAGCCTCAAGAATGGAATGTGTGTGTGTGTGTGTGTGTGTGTGTGCGCGCGCGCACGTGCACGTGTGGGGGGGGGAGTGTCAAATTGCCTTATTTTTACATGATGGCCACTAGAACTACAAAAAGTACAATGGACTTCTTGTCCACTACATTATCTTTCACTCGGGACCAAAAAAGATATAAAGATTCAACCTCATTTGCATTAATTTTTCTTCTTAATTAATATTGCAAAGTATACCAATGGAATGTTTTTGGAGTCAAGTCACAAAAGTGCTCTAAACAGTACGGACACATGGAGAAGTCACGAGGTAGGTGGCTCCAGGAAGGGTTAATTCAGCAGCTCAGTAGCTTCTCTGAGTCTCTTGGCTTCTCCTCATGGTTCATTTGCTGAAGCAGCTTCAAAAATGACTTCCAATAGGGCAACTGGCAAGACAAAAAGGAAGAGCCTGTTCTGATGAATCTTTTTGTGCGATATTTCCCCAAAGCCTCTAGCAGAGTCCCATCATCCTTCATACGCTAAGATGAGATTGCCCACATCCAAGCTTATCCCCGGAAAGGGCAAGTTCAAGAGTCTCATGATTGGTTTCAATTAACCAAGGACCCTCCCTTAGCATCCTCCTTGCCCAGCTTCCCCGACACACTGCTTCTCCAAACCTCAACCAAATCGGGGTTCTGTTAGGGAGACACGGCACCAATATGTTTTGTTTCATTGTTTTTTCATTGTTCATTTATCTCTCTGAACACAAATTATATAAACCTTCTTAACAGATTATACAGTTACCTGTAACTGGAACAGAAATCTACTCTCTGTGTGACAGGTGTGTGGAAGGTTTTTATTATAATTTATAAATATGAACTTTCAGCAAATTCTCCATTTATTTCTCACTTCTTTTGTTTGTTTGTTTGACTTTATCTGGGGTATTAAAATCCTAATGTTCTTACCAAGCTTATTTCTACCCCAAGGATCACTTTTTTGGTAGCCATGAGACTCATTGCCAACCAAAGATTTAAGAAGGTACCATCAAGTGTCTAAAGGCCCATTTACTGCTGGTATCTGGCAAAGAAATCAAGAATTGCTGAAATGAAATGAATATAACTAAGCTCAGGTTATAATACAGCAGAATGGCGTGTGTCTGTGCGGGTCTATTTGTTTGAGCTGGTGTGTATATGAGTGTGTGTTTTATTAGCTGACAACACATGTTTGCAAAGTGACTTGTCGATACGGTTCTTGACTTACATACTGGCCGCCCAGTGTATATGCACTAAGGACAGCCCTCAGCAGCACCCATGAACTCAAGAGCGTTTTTTTTTAAGACTTTATTTATTTATTTGACATCAAGACAGAGACAGAGAGAGAGTGCAAGCAGAGGGAGCAGCAGAGGGAGAAGGAGAAGCAGACGCCCCCTGAGCAGGGAGCCCAACACAGGGCTCGACCCCAGGTCCCCAGGATCATGACCTGAGCCAAAGGCAGACACTTAATCGACTGAGCCACCCAGGCCCCATTAAGAGTGGCTTAGATATTTTCACAGGGACCGGCCCGTATGTACAGTCGGGCATGTGTAGCCTTACGCTTATGCTGGAATCAAAACCAACTCTACAGAAAAGGGGGAAACACATAGATTTAGAGGAAACAACTTTAGAATCAAAGGTTTCATGACAGTTGAAAACACACCAGTGAAGTGGGTGGAGGCCAGTTTTTATGCTCCTTTGTCCCTTTGTAGAAGCCCCTCTCTCAGTATCTGTCGCTCCCTAGTCCTCAGTGATTGTGTGTTGACTCCCAGAGAGCCAGACTTCTTTTCCAAAGTTCCAAAGTAATTATATGCAATGAGTATTTCAACCATTCTGCCCACCCCATCCAAGCCTCCCCATCCTGCGTCTTCTTCCATGGTGACCCTGCTGGAGGAGAGGCCAGTGAGCCCTTAAGATGAAATTAAATGTCAGTGTCTGCTCATGGTCAGTGGCAACTTTGCGATGACACTTTTGCAATGGGGCAGCTGCTGCCAGGTCATTTGGGAAAGGGACAGCCATCCGGGAAGACTGGGGGACATCTCAGCATAGGAGGCAGGGAGCTCTATTTGGAACAGGGGAGATCCTTCCCAGATTGGACCAAGGTGACAGCCTCCGGCTCAAGGTCAGCTCCTAGCCGATTCTGACCATGAGGACAGAGATTTGGTCATGGGGTAGTCCTGGGCTCATGTCTGTCCACTTTTAAAATAGCCAAGTGATCCAGCCTCACAACCTAAAATGCAAAACGCTGAGAGTAAATCCCAGACTCTGCAATTCACTCTTCCCCCACAGGCCAAACAAGAACTAATTTTAAACAAACCACCATGACCAAGCCCCGGGGAAAGGCCCAGAACGCTAGGCAATGGAGCCGGCGAAACTGCACACCCCACCCAAATTGTTTACTCCTTCTCGAGCCTTTCAGAGACGGGACGCTGGGCTGGGGTTTGGGATGCTGTCCATTCCACCCTGAAATTCCCTTTTCAGGTTAGGATTAGGAAATCCTTCCCCACACCGGTCCCCACCGAGCCAGAAACTCCTGCCTTCATCCTTTTTTTCTGTTTGTTTTCATTAAAGATTCAAGTCTAGATTCCTATAATAGATGGGCTGAAAAAAGATTCCAGCTAAAAATTGTCCACATACGTGTGTAAGTCATGAGTTTCTATGCCAGTCAGGGTTAGCCAGAGAAACAGAATCAATAAGACATTAATATATATTTATTTATATATAAAATATTTATTTTATATATTTTAATGTAGTTTATATATAAATTTAAATACATAGTTTTATATTCCACATTATATATGTGTATGTATAATAATCATAAAATATATTTTACATAATACATATGTATGTGTATATATATATATATCTCTGTGTGTAGATAATAAAGAAATTTATTTTCAGAAATGGGCTCATGTGATTATGGGGACTAGGAAGTCCAAAATCCTTAGGGCAGGCCAGCAAAAAACTCAGGTGAAGGGGTGCCTGGATGCCTCAGTCGGTTAAACAACTGACTCTTGGTCTCGGGCCAGGTCATGATCTCGGGGTCATGAGGACAAGCCCCACGTTGGGCTCTGGGCTCAGGGGGCATCTGCTTGTCCCTGTGCCTCTTTCCATGTGGTCTCTCTCTCTCTCTCTCAAATAAATAAATAAATACATAAAATCTTCAACAACAAAAAAAAAAAGCTCAACTGTGGATTGATTCTGCAACCCAGAAGCAAACTTCTTTTCTGGGAAACATTAGCTTTTGCTCCTAAGTCTTTCAACTGATTGATCGAGGCCCACCCACATTATGGAGGCACTCTCCTTTATTTACCGAATCACAGGTTGTAAACGTTAACCACACCTGTAAAAATACCTTCTCAGCATATTTAGACTACTGTTCCATTAAACAGGTCAGTGCTACATTTTTGCCAAGTCGACATGAAAGTAACCATCGCTGCTTTCGATGGCTTCCTTGGCATCTGAACCTCTATGAAGTTCTTGTATTAGCAGATGCTTTGGGATTGTTTAAAACACTTAGCTGCGTAAAGCCACAAATTCAAGGCTCAGAAAGGTGTCTGAGGTCACACAGTGCTTTCCGCAGAGGGCCAAATCTGAACCAGACCATTCTAACTCCTGAGGCCGGCACCATGTCCTGAGGCACAATCTCTCTAAAGACTGGAACTGGATGGATTCGAAATTTCTCCTTCTTTCTTTCCCTTGCGCCTTTTCTTTCTTCCCTACATTCTTCCCACCTATCTTCCTAGAGCACAGCACACGTCCACTCGGGGTACCGCTGTGAGCTGGCGAGTTTGCAGTTGGAGGAGGAAGAGGGGATGAAAGGGAGGGGCAGTAGAGCTGAGGTCCGGAGGCTTTTCAGCTAACAGCTCATCAAGGTAAAGCAGGGAAGTTTTGAGCTGCAGAGCGTGTTTCTGCCCAAATTTAAAATTTGGCTCAGAACAGGGCTGCAATGTGACCTCGGCCAAAGATGTCCCGGGGCATCTCCCAGCACTCCCAGTCGCACTTACCCGGATCACATGGTGATGCAGATGTCCTCTGAATGCCAGGCTGTAGAGACGACACAGTCTGCCCAAACCAGCCCCTGTCTTCAAGCCCAAGTCCTCACCCCAAGCTAGAGTTTCATCCATCGTGGCGGAGTCTGGGCCTCCCATGACATAGTCGCCGGCCCCAACAACTGCACATAGGAATATCTTTGCCAGTTTTGTCCACCCCCAGCCTCAGGTAGGACTTAGAAATCCACTGCCCGAGTACTCCTGTGTCGTGCCATGTGCAACATTGTTGAAAACCCTGCAAACGTTGCCCCACAGAAAGGCTAACGGAAACAGCGTCTGCAGCCATCGACCAGATCCCATGGTTGCGTTTCCCACACGTCGGGCGGCTTTTCCCTCCAAGTGAATCAACACAAATGAAAACTGGCTGATGCTTTGGTCCACCAGAGACTGAAGAACAAAACCGCGAAATGGAGCCGGCCCAATTCTAATTTAATTCAGAAGAACAAACAGAGAATCACTCAGCAGACCTCAAATCCCCAGTCTGAAAATGATGCCCAGGGAGCCAACAGTTTTATGGACCATCTACCCCACCTACTCCCTCTTGCCACACAGCAAGTAGATTAAAATAGCTCAGAAAGCCTTGCTTGGTGAGTGACGGTCTCGTTATGACATTGTTGTTCATGTTGACCTTGTACTTTCTTACTGAAAAGTCAAATGCACCGTAGAAAGCCTTTATTTCATGAAATAACTACTGTACTTCTATGTAATGCTTGCATTTTGTGTCTCCCCTTCATGTCACTCAAGATCCTACTCAAATGTCACTTTCTCAGAGAGATCGTTCCTGGCCACCTGCTTTAAAATGGCGCCCTCCACCACCCAACACTCGCTACCCTCTGGATCTGCTGTATTTTTCGTACTGGCATCATAGCACATATTTGTTTATTTTTTATCCGCCTCCCCTGATAGAATGTAAGCTTTACGTGGGCAGAGACATTGATTAATTTAATCATGGCTGTGTTCCCAACATCTAGAACAGTATCCAGCACATAGCAGGGGCTCGCTACATATTTGTTAAAGGAATGAACCAGTGAACTTGTCCAAGGATCAGTCGCCTAATAGACCATGCTGAGAATAAGGAGTCTTGGGGTTTGATATGTGACATTTCTCTTCTTGGAGAGCTACTCTGAGGATTCTTGACCTTCAGCATTTCACAGCTTCAAATCCCACGTGCTCTGATTAGTCGGGTGGTGGGGGATAGCTGGCTTGAAAGTCCTAATACATGGGAGTCCACATTATAAGAGGTACCAGTTATTGTTAATATTCTGATTGTGAAAAATTAATGAAAACATTATTTCATTCAGTGCTTGGGTGAAATAATGAAGCACGAGGCCGAGAAACGTTGGAGGCATTCACCCTCAGGTGCCAACCATGCACCTGTCTGACCCTGAGAGTGTTTCCTTACGTTTTGTTCTCTAGGTATGTTGCTCACCTCACCATAGTCCTGGCTTTGCAAGAAATGACAAGCAAGGAAACAACAGTGTAAAAACATTTATTTAATGCAGTGTGTCTCATGGTGTCATGGTGTCTACTGGAAATACATCACTCTCAAGGGAAATGGGATCCAAGAGCAGAGCGAGAGACAATACAACAGCAGGATCAACATTCAGATTTTAAGTAACGTGAGGATTCCCAGAAGTCTCCGGACAAACTCGAGTTGACAAGGGGACCAGTGGTTCTCAGAGCTAATCTTCAGTCTTCACTTGAGGTTCCTTGGGCTCCCACCTGGTATGTCTATAGGCTTATTGAAATACAAGTTAGGCAAAGAGAGATCTTTCAGATACACCTATAAAGACCAAAGCCTTTATCATTGGGACAAAATGCATTGGTAAAAGGCATACCAATGACATTATACGCCAAGGCTTTGGACAAGATGAGAATGGCATGAGCAAGGGGCTCATCAGGCATCATCAGATGCCCTAATTGTTCACACACAATTAAGGAAAAATGGCTAAAGTGGTTCATTCCTATATATGATGATGTATCTCCTACCATGTTGTATGGATAAACCAGCCCTTCCTGTTCTCTTACCACACCTGATAGCACCACAGAAGGGATGATAAGTCAAAGATAGACACATACACAATGGATGTGAAAAAAGCTAAACGTCTCTGGGCATGTTGTTCCTTAATTCTGCCTAGTAAGGCTGTCCATGTAGGATGGTGGCATCTAAGCCCAATAAAATCCTTTCTTTCAGAAAGTGTGAGTGACTATTAGTCAAAGAGAAGGCTAGTCTCTGAAGCCCAGTTGTCCAGGAGGGCTGATATACCCCACAGTCCTGGATCTACTAAGATCTAGGGAGACACAGTGATGGAAGACATAGCATTCCTTTCATCCCCGAACCCACACCAACCCTTGCAATCCATCCCCCATTGCCGAAGAACACCCATGGGGGTTGGGGGGCGGTCCTTGAAGAACCCGATGCAAAATCTTACACATAATCGTTAACTTTTTTTAAAGGAGATAGAAGTTTATTGAAGACACTGCAAGGAACAGCAGGCAGGACAGCAGAGGAGAGGCTGTCTGTGTAATCTTTAAATGTTTTCATGCATTTTAATAACGATACAACTACCAAACTAAAGGTGAAAAGGGTTAAAGTACCAAGAACAAATATGTCTGCCTGCCGTCATGTTTATCCAACACAGATCTCCAATTTTTAGCGAGCTAATGAAGACACAAACAGTGATCTTCATGATGTTGGATTACTTCCCCACTGTGTTTCTTAGGGAAGGAGGCTCTGAGCTAAATAGTTAAGTTTGTTGCTGTACAAAAGGGCCCCTCAGTAGGTTTGCTCAATCACAATATACTGCTCTCATCCTAACTTAACCACAACTTCTAACACAGTTAAGATTTAGAACTTGAAACAACTTCACCCTGGGAAAATAAAATGGAAGAGAAATATGTAATTATAACCAATTGTTTAGTGGCCAACCTTCAAATATGCCGTTGGAGCTGTCAAACCATTTAACTAAATCAAAGGCAACACAGCATGTTCTGCCATTTTGATTCCTTCTTCTTCCTCTGGTCAAAAGGCGGTGGTAGGTGCTCATGCTGGACGGTCCCTTCAGAAACAGAGGTCAGAATTTCACATCCAGGTACCAGCTGTCCTGGTTACACAGCTGGCAGTGGAATTTGACTTCATGGAAAGGGTTTAGGACGTGATTTAGTCATTGACCTCCAGTGTTTGCTCTGACTTCTTACAGGGGAGTTCGAAGAGGAGCTGCGAAGTTTCCCAAGCTCCATTCAGGTGACAAAGGTCCACCCTGCAAACAACAGCCCTTCACCTTCTGAAGACCTGACACCTATGAAGTAACAAGGAAGGAATTCTCTGGCTCTGCTTCCTGGCACAGTCATTACCCAGGCTCATTGATTCCAATTAGTTGGTCTTCACAACCGAGCCTCAAGAAATTTGTTATTTAGTGATCTGAATAAATTGGACGATTGAATCTGAAAAAGTACCAAGCACTCCCAATGTTAAAACAAGTCCGGATCTATACACCCACCCCTCATGCCTCCCACATTGACCTGTGGTTTCTGATGTGGACTGAACAAAGCTGGTGTCATTGACTTCAGGGAAAAGCGAAGTCAAGGACAGAGGACAGCAGACTGGACACATGTAAAGGCCAACATGTCTAGTTTTTAAAATCTTTATTCACCTCTCCCTTAACCGGATATCCTGCTGTGGATAGATGTCGTGGAGACTACATTCAAGGACCTAAGTGCCAATAGGAGATGAAGAAGCACACCGCATTTGTCATTAAGTACAGAGAGGCCATGGTTCTTTTCAACCTTTTCCTTTCCCGATGTGTCGGATGACCTACAGCTAAGGTGAAAAACCACTTATGACCTCACATCGGTGTCTGCGCCCAAGTGGCTTCAGCTCAACATTCTTCAAAACTCAGCATAAAGGCGAATAGTGAATAGACTGAAAGTCTTGAAACACAGCACCTGTCTTTTTAGTATCCCATAAAGAAAAATGGTGGGGAGCATGCCCCTGGACTGAAAGCTGGGAAGGGAGCCCACGTTCTCAGTGGGTTAGGGCAGGGCTACCCCAATGGCTGTGGGTAGCTCCACTTTCTGACACCAAAGAGGAAAAGGGAGTAACTCTTCAGAGGCACCATTGGAGTATCGGACCTGATCATGAAAAAAATTCAGCTGCTCTCACAATCTGAGTGTGGGTGGGAGAAGGGATGGGTCTAGGTCTACAGCATGAGAAGTAGTCTACTGCAGTCACCATTCTGTTCTAAAATGCAAATTGGGTCTTGTCTGTCTCCAACTTCATAGCCTTCATTTGATCGTGGATAAACTCTGAAGTCCTAAACATTGTATAAAAAGCCTTTTCTGATCTGGAATCTGCCTATTTTCCCAGCTTCATCTCACACCACACCCCAGATATCCTCAGCTCTCTACAGTCCAACCATCGCGCTGACTTGTAGTTCCTAGAACCTGCCACATTTTCTCATGATACCTGAGTTTTGCCTAGGCTGTTCCATCTGTCTGGAACTTATTTTCCCCACATTTCCTTTCTCCGGTTAACTTTTACTGGAATAAGATGCATATGATGGAAAACAAATAGTATAAGCCCACAGCTGAGCTTTTGCATTGTACCAAAATATCAGTATTTTGTTTGTCTGAAAGCCCCAAGGAAGAAGGTGCAATGCAACAAATTAAGCAATCCCATATGATGACATGGTTTTTGAACCAATAAATGTTGGATGTAATTTGTATGTGCTTATACAAGTTTGTTAACAAGAGGAGTATCGATTACTCAAATTTCAAGGTTCAACTCTCAAAAATGATCCATATATAATTGGTGGATCATCCTTTTGAAGTCAGATACACATGGCTTTGAGAGTGAGCTCTGCCATTTACTAACTGTATGACCTCGGGCAAATTATCAACCTCTCTGTGGCTCAGTCTTCTCATCTGCAAAATGGGGGCTGCCCTAGCACCTGTCTGCTAGAGTTGCTGTGAGGATCACATTACATAATAAGAATGAAGTGCTGAGTATTAGTTACCAGGGGGAATGGACAGCTCACATCTCCCCAAAGTTCATATGTTGAAACCTTATCCCCCGATGGCGTGGTATTAAGAGGTGGGGCCTTTGGGAGGCGGTTAGGCTCTGAAGGTAGAGCCCTCCTGAATGGGTTAATGCCCTGACACAAGAGACCCTGGAGACTTCCCCTTCTATCATTTGAATTACCCATGAGATGAAAGTCGTCTAGGAGGAAGTAGGATCTCACCAGACACTGCGTCTGCCGATGTCTTGATCTTGGACTTTCCAGCCTCCAGAGCTTAAGAAATAAATTTCTGCTGTTTATAAGCCACACAGTGTCTCATATTTTCATTACAGTAGCCTGAGCTAAGACACCTGGCAGGCAGTAGCATTCAGTGAACTCAGTAAAGGGCAAAAGTCCCCATTGTCATCTTCTTTGTCACCATCATAATTGTCATCAAAATGTCAAGACAGCCTGACTGCATCTCTCCATGCTGGCTCCTGCTGTTTTAAGACTTGATGGGTTGGTACCATTTTGAAGCTAACAAAGCCATTCCCGGTCACACTGAAGAACTTTCACCCCCCACCTTCATCTTTGGAAATAGGAAACTACAGGACTGTGCTCACACAGTTTTACCCAGACGGGTGAACGTCACTAAGACACTCTGGGGTGGGGGAGGGAGAGAGTCTAGCCAACAACATAATTAAAGAGGGAGGCAGCCCCCTTTTGGAACCGCTGACATCTAAAGAGTCTGTTACCCTTTCCTAAGATTATCCTCATTTCTGTGTTCGACCCAAGGGCACATATTACCCTTCTTATAATTTTAAATATGGGGAAACTGACTCTCCTTAAAGACAACCTGCCCAAGCTCACTGTTGAGCCTGGTCTTCAGATTACCCATCCCCGTCCCCACCGTTCACACACCCTGAGCAGCAGCCCCTAACGTCAATATCTTCTCCCTTTCCAGGGGCGCCGCTGGGGCTCCCTTACGCAGTTCAGTTTGCCTTTCTCCCAACAATGGCCGTCTGTAAGAGGCCCTCAGCGCCTGGAATTTGAAATTGTTTTTCTTCCCTCCCTTCCTGAGGACCAGATTGTTCCTAAGCTCTGGGCTGCCTGGCCAGTGTAGGCCTGACTGGCTGGCACCTAGGGTTGCATGGAGGATATGGATTTGTTTTTGCAGGATTGCTCATGAGCGATGGAGTGCTGGCGTTGGCTCCCCTGTAGAATGTGCGTGGCAGTTAGGCGTGTATTTGCAGGGAAGTAAACTTCAAGAATAAACAGAAAGTACACACACTCCACATCCTGCCAGCCAAGCCCCAGCCTCCTTAGTCCTGACAGGTGATCCATTCTGACTTCCTTACGGAGACACACACACCCAGCAGACGGCAAGTCCTGGAAGCATGGTGGGCAGGAAAAAGCACAAACTTGGGTTCTCCACTTTCTAGCAGGGTGGGCTTGAAAATTTGCTCAGCTTCTGTGCACAGACTCCACAGTTGAAAACCTGCCAACATTCTTTTGGTTGCTCCCATATACCGGAGTCTTCCCCACCTCAGGGCCTTTGAATGCATTCTTGTCTCTGCCTGGGATGCTGTCCCCTGCCTCCGCCCTCCTTCTCCTGACGGCACTCCTCTTCCTCCAGGTTTCAGCTGCAATGCCATCTTCTCAAAGAGCCTTCCCCCAGCTTCCCTCCATCCACCCCACCCCAATTATTATCTGTTTAGGGCATTCATTGGCTTTCTTCAAATACTTGTCATAATTTCTAATAATTTTTGCTTTGCCTTCCTATTCAAACTTGAAGCTCCTCGAGGGCTCCCCTCTGATACATCAGCACAGTGCCCGGAATTTGATGGGGACTCAGTCAACAGCTGTTTAACTAATGGCTAAATGCCCTTGCTTTGTCCGGGTTTAATTGGCGCAAGGGAGAGGTAACAACCACCAGAATCCAGAATCCCTGATTCTGTGGACAGTTTTATCTCCGACTGCGCTCACGTGAACAATAAACATCAGTGACAGAAAGATGTACAGTTAAAAAGGCCAAGGAAACTAATCAGCATAAACTCTGTTGTGTATTTTATAATCTGAGACCAGCATACTACCCCAGCTGTATAACATTTTCCCGACACCCACTTGGGACTCTTTTCTACCTGCACAACTGTGTGAGTATAATTACAAAAAAATCTAAATCATCAAAGAATTTAACAGCAGACCAGATGAAAAAATATTATCAGCAACAAGTTAATACATAGGAGTTCACAGTTAAAGTCTATTCATACAATACAAATTTGTTGAGTGCCTGGGATTGTAAATATATGAATGATGCAATTCTATATTCAGTAGTCAACAATCTTGCTCGAAAACGAAATATACAATTGTGAAACTATCCTAGGAGCCTATAAAAAACAAAACAATATAAAAATTACTCAGTTAAGGGCGCCTGGATGGCTCAGTCAGTTAAGTGTCTGTCTTCAGCCCAGGTCATGATTCCAGAGTCCTGGGATCGAGTCCCACATCAGGCTCCCTGTTCAGCAGGGAGTCTGATTCTCCCTTTCCCTCTGTCCTTCCACCCTGCTCGTGCTCTCTCTCTCTCTCTCTCTCTCTCATGCTCTCTCTCACATAAATAAATAAAATCTTTTTAAAAAAAAACTACTTAGTTCAGCGTGTTGAAGTTCAGCGTGAATTACAATGAGTTAGGAAAAAACAATTTTTAAAGAGTTTTGGCCGAAGTCTGGAACAGAGTGAGTAAACAGAGACTGGCATAGAAAAATTATGAAGTTTTAACCTAGATTTGTTTTAATAAGTACAACCTCCTTATTGCAGTGTTCTTTGTTATCCAAGTACATTAGATATATAACATTGTGTGAGTTTCGGGCGAAGCACGTGTTGATTTGACACATTGATACATTACAATACTGTTGCCATTAGAGTGAAATCATTAGCACCTCTATCATGGCACATAATTATCATTTCTTTTTTGTGGTGGGAATAAGTAAGATCTGGTGTCTCAGCAAGTTTGATGACAATATACCATGTTGTCTATATTCACTACGCTGTGCCTTAGATTTCCAGGACTTGTCTCCTAGTTACAAGTTTGCGCCCTTAAAAAAACACCTCTTCTATTCCCCCATCCCCAGCCCCTGGTAATCACCACTTTACTCTGTTTTTATGAGTTTGGCTTTTTTAGATTCCACATATAAGTGAGATCATGCAGTATTTGTCTATCTCTGTCTGACCTATTTCACTTAGCATAATGTTCTCAAGGTCCGTCCATGTTATTGCAAATGGCAGGACTTCCTTCCTTCTCATAGCTGAACAACATACCATTGTGTGCGTGTGTGTGTGTGCGTGTGTGTGTGTGTGTACTGTATCTTCTTTATCCATTCATCCCTTGACTGACAGACACTTAAGTTGTTTCCATATCTTGGCTACTGTGAATAATGCTGCACGAACCATGGGAGTGTGGGTATCTCTTCCATATCCTGTTTTCATTTCCTTTGGGAGAGCCCCTTTCTTTATAAATGCAGAAAATGAGGTCCTGTGGGTGTCCCCCCACTTGCGTCCTGTAACAAAGGAGGACCAGGGAGTCAGGAGCCTAAGCACCTGGTCTTTCCACCACATCACCTGGGCCATTTTCAGGGGAGGCAGGGCGAAGTCTCAGCCACAGCACCAAACTGAGTGAGCAGGATGTGGCAGTGGCCGTGGCAGCAGGACTAGGCTGGGAGAGGAGAGACGTGACAGAAAAGCCTTGGAGGTGAATTGAGGGGTGGCCAGCGGCTGGTTTCCTCATGGAACAGCCTTATTTTTGGCACGTTGACTTGATGAGTGGCCCCTGAGTCATCCCTCTCGAAGCCAGTAACCAACTCAAACAGAGGAACTCACACATCACTCCTTTCACCTTGGGCATCGTGGGCACCCACCAAATATTTGTTGATTTGCTTCAACTCTGATGCTGGACCTGTAAGCGTGCAAAGAAGCGGTCTGTGTGCCCTGCCACCAAAACGTGTTCCATTTATGATGGGAGGGTTCAGAGCAGGAAAAAATAAATCACCTCATTTACAGATAGCAGGCATTGCTCTTATTGAATCAAAATGTCCTTGTTGACATGGAAACAAGAAACAGTTGAGCTGGAAGAACGCAGCAGAGAATGGAAATGTAGCATGGAGGTACCATTTTCACCCTCCCTTTGCTTATTACAACTACGCCCATGCATGGTCCCACCGGGTGTGGTCGCCTTACTCTCGCTGGAGAAAGAGCCTCCCCAGAGAAATGTGGATTCCAGCTCTATTCTTTGTTTGTGTGTTTGTTAAGATTTATTTATTTATTTGAAAGAGAGAGAAAGAATTAGCAAGGGAGTGCAGGGGGGAGGGGCAGAGGGAGAGGGAGAATCTCAAGTCAGCTCTGCACTGAGCGCAGAGCCCAACTTGGAGCTCGAGCTCATGACCCTGAGATCGTGACTTGAGCCAAAACCAAGGGTCGGACGCTTAACCGAATGTGCCCCCCAGCCGCCTCCCCAAGCTCTATTCTCTAATAGCTGCAAGCTGTTGGCCATTTACCTCTTTGAGGGGCAAGCTCTTCATCTGCTGGTGCAGGTAAAGCACTTAGCCCGCTGCACGGCAAAGAGCAGGTGCTCAGCGCACAGTAAGGCTCCTTTCCTTCCTGGCAAAAGTAGCTTAAGGAGAGAGACGAGGCTCCATAGGGAAAGAGAGAAGAATCCTAGGTAGTTTGGTGGCAGGAAGATGGGAGTTTGGGGGAAGACAGAGGACTGAGAAGTTGTCAGGTCATGGGGCAAGCCTCGAAGCTTGCAGAGAAGAGGAAGGAAAGGGCCACGGCCTCTAAGAGCAAGGGTCAGAATGTGTGGACTCAAAGTGTACTTGAAGGCAAGAGCACCTGGGGCAAGTTCCGTTCCCTCTCTGGAGCTCAGCATTCTCGAGCAAAAAGAAGAAAGTTTTAGCATTCGTCTTTGAAGTTCCCTTCACCTCTATGGTCCAATGGTTTTAAACATGACCATTAAAAGTAAGGGACAGGGCAAGAGAAAAGTCCTCATTGGTTGTCTTTCCCAGCGTGGAGCAGAAGCCAAGAGGAAAAAGGAACTCATCAGGACCTCAGGAACCTAGAAATTCTCAGGATAGTAACAGAGAGATGAGGGTGGGGCAAATACACTATTTTCAGCCCGGAGGGTCTTCACTTCCTCCTGGGCTCCACTCTTATTTGGGGGAAGTTGCATGGGAAGAGTGCTAAAGGGCACACTTTAATCTCCTGCAAAGGGCCCTGAGATTGATCAAGTAGGTAAGAAAATCCATTAAAACCATCTGGGGCTTTAACCAGGCTTGACTCTAAAATGAGCCCCTGTTCTAAGCATTTCTCTCTTGGCTGCCCTTCCAGGGTAAAGGAAGGGGATGAGGTAGGAATTCAAAGTGGAAGTCTATCATACCAAACAGCTGTCTCAGTTACAGCCTGACCTCTGTTGGTAATGTGGCCTGACGTGTGCTTATAGCTGACTCAGCCCCCTGAAACTTAAACACCTAAAAAGATAGGCCAGGGACTTCTGAGACATCAGTGGTAACAGACCAAGGAGCCCGAGAACCTCTCGCTGCCCAAGTCGGAAAACCGAAGGACACATGTGTCCTTTGGCTTGGGTGGGCTGACACTGTTCTTCCCATCCAAATTATCTGCATCTGCGGAGCTAGAGGTATTCGTTTCCTGGGGCTGGCTGCCATACAGAGCACCCCAAACTGGGTGAGTTAGAACAACACAAATGTACTGTCTCACAGTTGTGGCAGCTGATGTCTGAAATCATGGTATCAGTTGGGCCATGCTCCCTCTGAAGGCACCAGGAAAGATCTGCTCCCCTCACGTACTCTTTGGCCTATAGATGCGTCCATCCTACCCTCTGTCTTCTCAAGGCGTCTTCCCTGTGACTTCTTTCTTTACTGTGTCCAAATTTCCCCTCTTGAAAAGGACGCCAGTCACATTGGATGAGGGGCCTACCGTATTCCAGCATGACCTCATCTTAACTAATCGCATCTGCCATGTCCCATGTCCATAGAAGGTCACATGCCGAGGTACTGAGGAGTCAGGCCTTTAACATCTTTTAAGGGTACACGATTCATGATCAAGAGGTCAGGATTTGAAAGTAACATTCCAAAAAAAGATTAAAAACCACGAACATTCACTCCCTGTACCCAAGACTCCTTCACCAGAAGTGATACATGAAGATGGACACAATGCAGGCAGCTCTCCCAGATAACCGGCCTCCGATCTCTCTGTCCATTGACCCAGACCTTATGTTACTCCTCCATGGGCTTGCGGGCACCCGTAACGCATCCCAGTCACCAAGTATTACACTACTCAAACGCATTACACTGAAGCTGTTTGTGTAACTAATGACCCCTGATTGTGTTGCATCCAAGTAGAGTAAAATTTTTATTCTACTTCATGAAGGAAGGCTTTCTGGGGTGGGGGGGGGTGGTCACAGAAGACTGAGATCAAAGACAGGCATCTAGGAGAAGCCAGGGATATGAACTGATTCCCACATTGGCAAAGTATCATACCAAGTCATTTCCCCAAATCTCCAACAAAAAAGCAGTCAAGCCAGATACTTTGGGGGAGGATCCCCACAAAACAACATTTCATTTACTTCTGCCTTTGCTCCAGGTACAGAAAGTTGCGGGGTGGGTCCTAAAAAAGGGTGTCTTCCGACATATTATTTCAACGTTAGCATTATTGGGCTAGTTACAGAAAGACAGATGCTGACCATGAAGCTGATGGCATTTCCCAATCTTATTTGCAAACAAGCGTTCATTTCCTGCTTATCAAGGCACAGCATGGGTACTTTGTCCATTCAAATCATTGTCTTAAGCCAGTGAGGCAAGCCACTGGGCAAGGTTCGCCCCAGCCCGAGCCTGGATGCTCGATGTCATTGAACTCAACAAACACATAATTAATATTGAAAGGTGTGATTGCAGCCCAGGCAGCCAGGTAATCAGCCCCCGATTTCTCTTCAGGATTTTAGACCAGTTGGAAATCTTAGCCCAAGAGGAGGCTGGAGGGAATTATCCTGGAAGTGTAGTATCCCTTTTCAAATATAAACACCGGACAATTATCCCGGCCGTCAGCCCTCGCTTGCTCAGCACGCCGGGTCTGGGCAGTGAGCAGAGGGGACCTGGCTCTTCCCAGGCAGGTCTGCTTCTCAGCCCCGGCTCCCCGGGGCGCTTCCATCAGCTCACTCACATCTTCCAAGACTGTCGCAACCTTGGGATGTCTCTGCAGACTGAGCCTCTTCATCCGGGTGCTTGTTTTGCAAACATTTGGCTGCTTCGTGGGAACCTGCCCCAACCTGAGGCCCAAGTTCCCTGTTGGCTGGGATGGTGGAGGCTTCTTGAGAAGGGCTGGTCTCTTTTCCCAGTCACCTCTGATGGCTTGGAAGACACAGACTGGAACGCATCTCTCTACTGTCCCTTCAAAGACAGCAGGCCAGTTCTCGGTTCTCAGAAACCAAGAGCCGCCATTGACATGAAACTGGGTTACGTATTTAAATGGGCATTCGCATAAAAACAAATTTTTCAGGCGACTCGCTGAAGCGTCAAATCAGGACTCTCGTCTCCTTCTGGACCAGGGGTGGCCCCTCGTCCGTGGACAGGGGGGCCGGCTGACCAGGCAGATACATGTGGAAGCGTCGTTGCCTCTGGATCAAAGGGTGCTTTCTCCGTGTCTTTACGGTGCTTTGCTTTAACCAAACTCACAATGGCTAACAAAGTTAGGCAGCAAAATAAACACAAGTATCCATAAAATACTGACTCTTCCAGGCTCTGGTGGAGGCTGTGCAGCCAGCTTCCTGCTCCAGACTCGGAGGGAGGGCCCAGCACATGACAAAGTTTGCATGCAAGACTCCAGCTATTATCAACATATCACGATCTGGCTCCTGCCAACCACACGGCAGACACACAACTCTACATGATGTAATGTGAACATCAGCAAGGTTTGGGGGAAAAAGGCTTTTTGTTCCTTACAACCTATCCTCCACCTAGGGCACACGGCCTCTGCAGGACGTCCCCAGGAGAGCCCGACCTTCAGGCCACGGCTGCTCCTTCTCGCCTCTAGGAAACGCTGACGTTCCCGTTTGGGTCACTGGGCAGAGGCCCTTTTACCTTCTGCATAAGCCTCATCGTGCTTCGAGGGCACCATATTTTCTTAGCATTTTATCAAGAAAATGTCAAATATCCAGAAAATTTGAAAAAAAAAAAAAAAACCCATACAGTCCTCACTCGTGAGATCCAGTTTTAAGTGACCACACTCTCCGGCATGCTATTCGTGGAGACTGGGACTCCCTTCCTCCAAGCCCCATTTTTCAAGAGCCTTGTCACGGGAAGCCCGTGGCCTGGGAGATCAGTGCTCCGTGGTACTCCGGTGGCCTGCTGCAGCTTCTCCCCATCCTGTGTCGGAAATGAGAAGACCCCAGCGTACAGTCACAGACAGACCTGGGTTTTTGATCACAACCCTTCCGCTTACCAGCTAGGGGAAACTGGGTGTGTTCCTGAGTGTGTTATTTTATTGTTCTGAGCCTCAGTTTGCCTTCAGTGTATGCTAGGCATAGAGCTAAACTCAACGAACCTATGCTGAGCATTTATTAGATGCCAGGAGCTTTCCCACATGACACCCATTAGGGCAAATCCCCCAAACGATAGGTACACCTGGAGAGCTATGGCTGGCAAAGACCCTCCTTGCAAAGCACTGTTTTAGGCACTCAGATTTTTAATTCAGAACCCTGGATGGTATGGCTCTGATAAAGAAACTGGAAAACGTTAAAATGCCACAGGTGGGTACTTCCACACCGTATCAGACAAATAGAATTCAAACACAAGCACTTGTTAAAGTATACCTTTTATTGATCCAGCCAATAAAAGATATACTTTAACAAGTGCTTGTGTTTTTGTAAAAAGTGATGGAGATTTAGCAAACCTAAACTCTGTCCATATGTCCAGACTGGTCCATCATCTCATCTCTTCAGTGCAAAGATATTTTCCATGGTAGCTGCCATATAAATTCTAAACCCTGAAAGTTCAGGGGCCGATGCCCCATAGATGATTAGTTCTTCTCTGTTTCTAGGGTAAGAGATGGAATTCCTTAAAAGCAACGAGACTGCCATCTTTCAGCCCAAAAATCTCTGGACTGTTTCCAACCCTCCCCTCATCCTAAGCTCCTTCAAACTCATCCTAACCAGACTCCTCCATTTGGGAGCATGTCACGGATCTCTAAGGTAAGTCTCTCAGCCTTGGGAAGGACAAAAAAAAGGATGAATGGATGCTAACTTTTGATGAAGAACCACCTCTGAGTAAGAGATACCATGGAAGCCCAGACATGCAGCATAGCTTTTCTAAAGTTACAGAGCAAACTGAACAAAAGAAGGAAGGAGGAAGGAAGGAAGGAAGGAAGGAAGGAAGGAAGGAAGGAAGGGAGGGAAGGAGGAAGAAAAAAGGGGGAGAGCAAACCCATGAGTTCTGAATCCAGAGTACTGCTGTGCGTTAAATAATTAATAATGCCCATTGGCGTAAGTCCAGAGACTTGACAAATAGAACGAGTGTTTCGGAAAATTGAAGGTGCCCTGCTGATACTGTCTTTCTCAAAGGGTTGCAGTTTCAAATAGGCCAAGATAGGACACTGTGCATGAATCTCATAGACTTCGCATCCAAGATGACAAAGCAGAGGCGTATTCTGAGTGTTTGTCAGTAATAGTTGAAGAAGATAAGTTAGAATTTGAAGAATTGGAGCTACAGTTGGAGTGAGAGATTCTCCAGCCCAGGAGAGAGACAAAGACCCAAAAAAAGGGGATGGACATATTCAGAAGGAAATGAATCCAACACTGATCCAACAGGGAAACGCTCCCCCAGTTAGAGTTACAGCTGGTTCCAGAGCTATATCCACACAAGGAGGATTCTCGCTAAAATCTAAAGAGAAAGAGGAATAAAGGGGGGAAGGAGGGCTACATGAGACACTCCTGAGAATTATATTTAGGAACTTGCTATTGGGAAGGACTGTCCTGCCAAGACCTTTGGTCACATTAATCCTTCCTTGGGCCATGGAAGTTCACGCCAGCAGCTGACATGTCATCATAGAGAAACAATCAACGATGGGAAAGAGAAGTGATGTTTTAGGTGGGCTGGCAGAACAACTTCGCGGACTGCCCTGTTTTTTAACATACCCACAAAACTATGTGGAGCCAAGTGTTCTTTACGCCGGGCCAGACTTTCCTACCCCACCTTGGGGGGCTGCCAGTTTTCGCTGGCTCTCTCTACACTGTCAAGCCTTCTTGTGAAATGACTGGTACTTCCTGCTTCCCGTCGCACCCCAGACCCAGACACGCCACCTCTCCCTGGGTATCCGCCCTATGGTTTAATGAAAGGAAGCCAAGGGGCTCTTGAGGACACAGAAGCCCCTGTTCAGCCGAGGACGAAAAGAACAGGGTCATTTCCCTCCCTGCTTCCTCACTTCCTTCCACCTTTCTCTGCTCCCCCCATCCTTTACTGTGGTCCTTGTGCCTGGCTCTCATTCAGCACCACATTCCTGCTCCTTTGTGTCCCAGCCTCCCAGCTGCAAGGCCATGGGGGATGTTCGGAGAGTTCCTGCTCCAAGAAATTCTCATCTCCATAGACCTGTCTACCCACCTCCCACCTGGCCTCCAGAGAAACAGTCAACATTCCTTTAGTCCCACAGACAAAGGGTGTGACTTGGATTACTCAGTGAAGCCTCCAAGCCAGCATCTTATGCCCCCAAAACAATAGGGTTGTATTTTTCTTGGACTTCGTTCTTTTTATTTGGTTTCTCCTTTGATTAGCAGAAAGAACACCTCTCCCTCCTTCTACTTTTTTTTTTTTTTTTTAATCCACCAGCCCCGTTCTTCTGCTCTTCTGGTAGAATCCCAACCCCCAACCTCAGTAAGGTAAAGCCTTGGATCATGAACCTGAGTGACGTCAGTGAGCTTGAGAAACGCCATCCGTCTCTCCTGGGCTTTCTCACACGTGGGAATTGTCTCTTGGGAGTCTACATCCCATCTCTGATCTGTTTGTTTTGGATGCTAATCCCAGGACGCTGGGCGAGGTGTTAGTCAGACTGACCTTTCCCGTTTTCTGAGTCAGTGATCTTAGATCATTAAGTCAGGCGCTAAGCATTGAAAATCAAAATCAATGTGTGGGGCCCCGTAAGCGGGAGCCAGGAAGGTGGGAATAAAGGGGTGAAAGGGAAAGGTGACACCTCAGTTTTGATTGAAACAAACAAAAAATTAGCGATCTGTTGTCAAACCCATCCTCATCAAAGAAGGTTCTGCTCACTTATTTGTGTGAGGTCCCATTACAAAGAATATTACATGGAGGGGTGCCTGGGTGGCACAGCGGTTAAGCGTCTGCCTTCAGCTCAGGGCGTGATCCCAGCATTCTGGGATCGAGCCCCACATCAGGCCCTCCGCTGGGAGCCTGCTTCTTCCTCTCCCACTCCCCCTGCTTGTGTTCCCTCTCTCGCTGGCTGTCTCTATCTCTGTCAAATAAATAAATAAAATCTTTAAAAAAAAAAAAAAAGAATATTACATGGACATGACCCCTTCTTGGCACGTATTACCTCTGAAAGGTCTAGCCCACGTCTGAAGTCCCAAGGCAGCTTCCGGCCATCCCCAAACAACCAAACCTCCTGGCAGTCAGAGAGTTTTCTATTTGGTTCTCTACTGAGCTCCTGAATCCATCCATCAGGCTGCAAGGGATATTTACGGAGTACCTTACCTTTCACTGGGCTGGGGCATTTAGGGCACCCACCATTTCCACCCCCAGCTTCTCTATCAAGCAGACCGATCTGCCGGAATAACAATGGTGATAAGGCCAGGTGTCTGGTTCGGATCGGCCTTTTAAACCTAGCTCTTATCTGGGATGTCAAAACTCCCAGCAAGCCAGAGTCAATGCAGCTTAAATACCAACGGGAACTCGAACAAGACAACTCGTTTTTAATGTGAGAAAACTGGCTTGCTGTGAAGTATGGTGTTTTATGGAAGACCACGGAACATGTGTACAGGAACACAGAGGTCCCATTTTTGGTCTAAGGATTCAGGATTATGATCAGAAAGATATATGGAGGTTGTATTGTGTTGGCAAACATTGAGGTTTAACCAAATGTCCGGCCCAACTGTTTACACCGCGTCTCATCAGTCTTCAGAACGCTCGTATCCCCCAAACCAACTGCAAAACATGTTACTCCCAGCTGACAAATTCCAGCCCGTAGTCTGGACTTCCTTCTCCTTCGACACAGCAAGCATAACAGGTGCAATTCTTTTCAACAAATATTTCTTGAACATCAATTACACGCACCGCATTTGCTCGAATCAGATAATAAAAAGATACCAAATCTGCTTATGAAACCAACCATCCTAATAGACTTTCCATATACGTGCTTCTAAAATTCAGCAACTCCCTCTTTTCTTTTTCCTACAATCCTGTTCTCAAGAAGAGACAACTCGATTATAGAAGGAAAGAAATTATCTCTGTTTCGAGAACACGCATCCGTACGCACATAGACTCTCAGGCACACAGACACACGTGCATACCGCATAAAAGCATTATTTGTCAGTAGGATTTACACATGTGTCATGGATGTAAATAGACTAGACCTGTCTACATCCGAACTCCAAGTATGCAGCCATTTTTTTAAGGGTCCACCAAAAGAGAAAGGGAAAAAGGAAAACTCCACGAGCCCCTCAAGGAGTCAGATCCCCTTCTGTATTGTCAGGTAATTGTTAGCAGAAATAGGCTGTAATAACAAGCCATTTTAAAGGAATGTCAGTTCAGTTCTATCCTGCTTAAAGAAGATCCAGAGTCCGCCTTTGTTCCTAACCTGAGCAGTTTGGAGGAAATAATACCTTCTTTCAGAACCTGGGGGGGAATTTGAAAGGCAGGACTCCCGCTCTCCCAGATCAGCGCTGGCAGGAGAGGTGACCGCTATCAAGAAGGAGGCCAGCTCTGGGGGTCAGCCAGGAGCCCCCAGGGGGGAGGGGGAGGGCCCGGCTCGTCCCAGGGAGCAAGGTGGGGGGGGGGCGGCAGGAAGCAAGTGCCTTGCTTTCCGAAACTTATGAAGGATCTCCACTCCTCCTCCTTGGTGTGGACTCGGCAGCCAAGGCCTCGGACTGTGGCAGAACCGCCGGTCTCTCAGGCAACGTGTCCTTCGCCCTCCCCGCTGACGGCGTGTTTGCAGTCTGGGACGGTTTCGTGTAGCTGCTTCTTTCCAACAGCCTGAGGTTTAGGGTTTGGGTGAGCTTGGTGGTTCGGCTTTTTTTCCCCCTCCCCCTACCTTTTTATTCACAGTTTCCAATACACAAAGCGCTTTATAACGTCCATGGAAACCTCCGTGGCCACAGACTTAGAAAAAGACAATGACTGAGCGTCAGCCACACACGGGGAAGGAGTATGGGCGGGTTTAGTTATGTGGCACGGATGTGTGGNNTTTCTCTTTCCCTGATCAGGTCCCAAAAGCGGTGGGGTTTTGTTTGTCCATGTTTTGTTTGGGGGTTTTGTTGTTGTTGTTGTTTTTCCCCACAAAAGGCCAGACTGACAAGGGCTTTAGGGCTAAGACATAATGGATTTTAAAAATGCAGTTGCCCTTGAGTTGGTCCATGTGGGTAGCTGTACAGCACACAGCCAGGTCTCTCTTGGACGTTCGTGAAATGTTTGTGGAATGAATGTGTGCTGCTTCTTTAAAGAGCTCTGTGTCCTTGTTAGAACATAGTGGAACCTTCCTAGAGGCAGGAGTCCTGACGTTTGAATTTGTCATCGTTCTTGTCCCCAGTAGGTTCCCTGGCTCCCCTGAGAGCAATCTGAGCTCAGGGGACAGCAATTAAATGTGAACTTTGCCCTCTTGAAATCTGCTGTCCTCATTCTGTATATTCCTTCTCTGGAAACAGTCCTTACCAATCACCTTTATCCCACTTTCCCATCTTTTCCAACCAATTATACAGGAATAATTGCCAAAAATGAAGACTGGGCCCTGTGAGTTCTGAGCTGGCTCTTGTAGGGGGGGGGGGCATCTAGAACAGTGGGAAGACCTCAGCGCCATCGTCAGGGGTCCGAGTATCCCTGCCCCACCTTCTGTGTACCAACTTCCTCGCTCCTTGAACCGGCATCACAGCCTTCTCTGGGCATGTGAAACATGCCCAAGTTTTAAACATCAGTCTTTGCCGTTCAAATGAAATGCGTTACCGTTCAGACCACGTTTGAACCAGTGGATGCTAATTTTGATTCATCCCAAAAAGGATATGTCCTTCAGTTTCAAGGGACAAGTCAGGAGTCCATGCAGAAGGGGAGGACGGCTCATAAGAGCAAACAGCCAGTGTCAACAGCAGATTCAGACAACCACTGAGTTCGTCAGGTCACCACATTCACGGCTTGCGCAAAATGCAACATCCCAAATGTGGATCAGCATTGCTCTGCGAAACACGGAGTCCCAAGGAAATAAGGCAGGGCCCCAAAGAGACAAGGCCATGGGTAAAGAGTTTCCCCCACCATAGAACAGAGATGATGAGGGCACAGTCCGACTGGTCTTCTAGTATATGAATTATTACACAGCAAGCAAGCATCCAAGAGTTGGCAGCTACTGTTTTCTTATTCCACTGTTGTTGTGAGTGGGTTTTTACCCCTTAACACTGAGAGTTTTGAAAGTTTAGTCAAGAGAATTAACCCTTCTAGACCTCAGCTTTCTCATCTGTTAAATGGGAAAAGGAATAAGAACTCCCATGAAAGGTCTTCTGCGGGGAGACAGGTGCGATATCCAGGGAAAGCCCTTCCTTCGCACACCGTGGAGCACATAGTAGGGCTCCGCATACATTCCTCTTGCTAATAAGTGTCCCCACGGAGCAGAAAAGAAAAATTTAGATCAGGGTGATAACAGAGGGCCTGCGCTTCCCGATGAGGATTTGCCTGGATTTAAGGGCATAGTGACAACCCATTTCTGCCCCGCAGAGCAAAATGATTTGGGAAATCTGGACAGGCCTGGATCGGGGGTAAAAAGGCTGCCACATACTTCAGAGGAAAAAAAGAAAGAAAAGAAATCCAACACGCACCAAAGTAAAATGAAGTAAAGCGACTGCCGTGAGACCAAATCAGCCAACGCACCACTCCTGCAAACCCAGAAAAGTTCTCGAAAGACAAATTAAGAGGCAGGAAGACACGTTAGACGCCCATGGTTCAAGTCACACTTTGTTCCCTGCTCCCCCGAGAGAAAGGCAGCCAAACTCTGATTAGGAAAGAAAGGAGGAGATAAGATCAAAACGTGCAGTTCACCAAAGAGCGAAGCCCCAACCTCCCCGCGTGACCCAAAAAGCAGCAGCGCCAGTGCGGGAGGACAGAGCTGCGGAGGAGTGGGCTCCCCGGCGGAGGCGCGGGCCTGCGTGCTGGCGAGCAGGGCGCCTCGCTCACAGCCGCGTGTGGAATTCTCCGCGCAGGGCCCTGCGGGGGCGGCAGCGACGCACCCCCCCCCCCAGCGATACGGGGGGGGGGGGGG
>NW_024424897.1:8682373-8683379 GCF_017311325.1 Ursus maritimus | reverse complement strand
AAGGAGGGGGGGGGGGGGGATCTGCCTCTCCCATTAACTGCGCGACCTTGAGCCAGCCACAGGGTATTCTCGGGGCTTCAGTTTCTTCACATGAAAAGCAAAGAGTAATTTCTTCCCCTCACCACCTCCCAGAGATGTCCAGGGAATAGAGTTGACGAGTGGATGTAAGGGCACTTCAAAAGCAGACGCAGGAAGCAGCAGCCAGGAATATTCATTAGCAGTGGGATTATTTTTTCAGCAATAGGTGAGAAGGAGGAGAGCAGATGAAGACGTGTGCTTTAGAGTGACCTGCACGCAGGAGACACAGAGAGGATACGGGGTGTGCTCCCAGGATCCGGGTTCTGCAGCGTGGGTTGGGTGGGGACGGGGGGCTCTGTAATAAGTGAACCCAGTCAAAGGCTGGTGAAGGGGACAGAGAGATGCAGTCCACCGTGGGGACAGAAGCCCACAGAGCGCCTTGGGCGGAGGGGGGAGAATACAGGCTCTGAACAGATTGAGGCCAAAGTGAGGTTTCTCCTCTCCAAGCTGGCACCCCGCATTTCCTACGTGGGGTGGCGGCCCGCTGGCTAGAAGACAATGCTCATTCTTGACCCCTCACTGCACGGCCCCACCCACCTGAGCAAAAAGTTTCACCCAGGAGCAGCAAAAAGCTAAGGCACTTTCGATATTTAATACTTACATAAATACCTGTTGGAATTAACTCCGCCCACCCCACCCCACCCTCAAGCCAGTGCAATAGTTCCTGAAGCTGGTGTTTCTCTCCTGCTCCCGTTTCTCATTTTCCTGCACCTCCTCCTTCTCCTCCTCCTTCTAAATCAATCACAGTTTGGATTTAGGGGCAGGGATGGAGATGGGTGACATTGTTTTTCAAATGCCTCTGGTTGGAAAGGATGAATTGCGAGTTCCCAAAGTGCTTAGGCACGCAAGTCACGTCTGTACACACACACACACACACACACACACACACACACACACACTTCCATCCTTGCTTTCCCTTTAAACCCCC
>NW_024424897.1:8680983-8682363 GCF_017311325.1 Ursus maritimus | reverse complement strand
CCCCCCCCCCCCCAGGAGGAGCCAGGGAGGGATTTATGTTTCTGGGGCTCTTGGGACTGCAGTCCCTGGGGCCATCTGGGAGTCATTAGCCTACAGATTTCAGGTAGCTCCAGCCACACGTGCAGCCCACATGACACCCCCTAATTCCATACCCACAGCTCTCCTTCTCCAAACAAACAGCAGTGCCGTTTGCAGAGAAAAGAAAATGCCTTCCTTAGAGGAGCTGCAGGGGAAAACCGGGTCATACATGTCTCCTCTGCCCTACCCCCCCACCCCACACACCCCCACACCCCGCCCACCATTCATTCAACAGCCAAACAGTCAGCCACTCTGGGGCTCATCCATGAAAGGACTCTGCTTTGTGCTTAGAAAAGCAAGCAAGAAAACCAGGAAGAAAAAAATATTTATTATCATTGTATATTTGGGTAGCAAAGTCTAGAGGTTTCAGAGGTTCTGATATGTTAATAATGACTTCGGTTTGTGGTTTGATTGTTTTCTCAAAACCTGTAAATCCAGGCCAGAAATGTGTAAAGATTGCAATCTGAAAGCTTTATGTCCATCACTGCAAATATTCTTCAAAGGCATGTCTCTAACACCCTTTCTTATAGAAAGAAGTCAGAGGACAGGAAATTTAGAAGAAGGTTCTGGGCAAGGGCAGACTTCCTTGTGAGTGGCACAGATAGCCATCTACAGGACACATTTTGAGGGAAGCCATAAAGACATCTTATCTAAATGGCCAAGGTATCCCACTATGTGCCCTGTAGCTGAAACGTACCATTAGGTATTCATTGCTTTGGCTAAATTTTGGTCAGTCGTTCCTGCACTGCACATTTATTTGGCAGAGTCTCTGTGGCGCAACAGAATGGGGTACGAAGGGAGTAACACTTTGTCATTGTTCTCAAGGAGATCACAGTTTAGGGGATGAGCATATGCACACATTAGACAAACGACAGCACAAAAGGGCATGAACAAAATGTTATAAGAACGCAAATATCTTTTCTTGGAGAGAGATCAAGTCTTCACGGAAGGTTTAGCATTTGAACTGGATCTCCATTCCTACCAGTCTGGCTGCTTCTCGGCATGAGAATAGACTGAGCCTAACAGTCATTTACTCCATAGTCTAAATGAGCCTCACATCTTTTCTAGACATCAGTAGGAGAGGGCGGCTTTTATTGGGAGAGACACCCTTCCCTGAAAAGAGAGAGGAGGACTGCGAGCAAGGATTCTAGGGAAGGCTCCCCAGTACAGTAGAAAGGAAACTCCTGAAGATGGGGAAGAAGCCAGTACATCAGTCTAGGAAGACAGGGGTAGCTCCACCCATGGGTCACTGAGAAACAACCAAAGGACACGGGAGAGACTCCAGGAGTCAGGGATGCTCTT
>NW_024424897.1:8672259-8680973 GCF_017311325.1 Ursus maritimus | reverse complement strand
CCCCCCCCCCCCCAGGAGGAGCCAGGGAGGGATTTATGTTTCTGGGGCTCTTGGGACTGCAGTCCCTGGGGCCATCTGGGAGTCATTAGCCTACAGATTTCAGGTAGCTCCAGCCACACGTGCAGCCCACATGACACCCCCTAATTCCATACCCACAGCTCTCCTTCTCCAAACAAACAGCAGTGCCGTTTGCAGAGAAAAGAAAATGCCTTCCTTAGAGGAGCTGCAGGGGAAAACCGGGTCATACATGTCTCCTCTGCCCTACCCCCCCACCCCACACACCCCCACACCCCGCCCACCATTCATTCAACAGCCAAACAGTCAGCCACTCTGGGGCTCATCCATGAAAGGACTCTGCTTTGTGCTTAGAAAAGCAAGCAAGAAAACCAGGAAGAAAAAAATATTTATTATCATTGTATATTTGGGTAGCAAAGTCTAGAGGTTTCAGAGGTTCTGATATGTTAATAATGACTTCGGTTTGTGGTTTGATTGTTTTCTCAAAACCTGTAAATCCAGGCCAGAAATGTGTAAAGATTGCAATCTGAAAGCTTTATGTCCATCACTGCAAATATTCTTCAAAGGCATGTCTCTAACACCCTTTCTTATAGAAAGAAGTCAGAGGACAGGAAATTTAGAAGAAGGTTCTGGGCAAGGGCAGACTTCCTTGTGAGTGGCACAGATAGCCATCTACAGGACACATTTTGAGGGAAGCCATAAAGACATCTTATCTAAATGGCCAAGGTATCCCACTATGTGCCCTGTAGCTGAAACGTACCATTAGGTATTCATTGCTTTGGCTAAATTTTGGTCAGTCGTTCCTGCACTGCACATTTATTTGGCAGAGTCTCTGTGGCGCAACAGAATGGGGTACGAAGGGAGTAACACTTTGTCATTGTTCTCAAGGAGATCACAGTTTAGGGGATGAGCATATGCACACATTAGACAAACGACAGCACAAAAGGGCATGAACAAAATGTTATAAGAACGCAAATATCTTTTCTTGGAGAGAGATCAAGTCTTCACGGAAGGTTTAGCATTTGAACTGGATCTCCATTCCTACCAGTCTGGCTGCTTCTCGGCATGAGAATAGACTGAGCCTAACAGTCATTTACTCCATAGTCTAAATGAGCCTCACATCTTTTCTAGACATCAGTAGGAGAGGGCGGCTTTTATTGGGAGAGACACCCTTCCCTGAAAAGAGAGAGGAGGACTGCGAGCAAGGATTCTAGGGAAGGCTCCCCAGTACAGTAGAAAGGAAACTCCTGAAGATGGGGAAGAAGCCAGTACATCAGTCTAGGAAGACAGGGGTAGCTCCACCCATGGGTCACTGAGAAACAACCAAAGGACACGGGAGAGACTCCAGGAGTCAGGGATGCTCTTAGGCATGAGCAATAATAATAATTAAAATAATAATGATAATAATTCTTTCCTTCTAAGGGAGCATTGTTTGGAATTTTTCAGAATCCAGAGAGAATCTTATCATTTCTCTGAACTCATGCTTAAGTCTCAAAGGCAACCTCACTCCCACTTCCTGGTTGGTTTGACTGAAAAATCAAAGTGTCCTTGGCAGAAGTGAAGTTGGGCTGCGGAAGCTCAGGGACAGAAGGGGGTAGGTGAGTGTTCCTTCCGTCCTCTGTCTGACCCGTGTGGTCGCCTGAGCTAATGAAACTAGCCCCGAAGTTGGCTGAAGCGGATTTCGGGCCCCACTGAGCTGAGGCAGGTGAGCCTGGAGGCCAGTACCCCCACCCGTATCACCCTGAAACCCTGCTTTCCTCAGACCTAAGTTCCTGGAGGAGCATCAGAATCCAGAGAACCTCCTAAGTGCCAGGAAAATAAAAAGCAATTAGTGACTTTTGCTTTAGGCAGAATCTGGAGGGGGAAAAGAAATCCTGGAGCCCCACAAAACCCCACCTCCCTGGGCCTCTTCCGGAACCACAATGTTCAGCCCACTCAGCGTTTGGCCAATGCCACTCTCTCCTCCCTCAGAAGATTTCTTTGCTCCTGGAAAATCATCTGGAAACTGTCATCACCACTGTGCTGGTTGGCAGATGTCCCCCAAAGAGAGAGTGAAGCGTACCACACACTACAAGGCATTTCTGGGCTTGGACCAAGAAAGGGGAGGGGCGTGGAGGTGGGAGGCGACGGTTCAGGGAAAGAGTAGCACAGCATCACCAGCGGTGGAAGAAGAGAGGTGACTTCTGGGGCCCAGGAAAGGGATGGAAAGACATTTGCCACTGAGCCAGGTGCGCCGGGACCACTCGGCCCTCCTGCCTTCCCCTCTGCACTCTGATGGAGGGCCAAGGATGGGAGGCAGCTCTCTGCGATTCACGCACTCTTTCAGAGCAGGGAAAGAGAAATCCACGGTAAAGGCAGAGAAAGAGGGTCTCAGAACACAAAATGCCCCGGGGGCAGAATGGGGTAGGGGCTGAAGGAGGCGGAATCCACCCACAACTGTGCTCCATCATCGAGAGCCTGGGAGCCAACGCTCAGCCCATCCATCCTGCTGCTCCAGGTCCTGCACAGCCTCCTGGGGTCACCCAGCCCTCAAAATCTGCAAGCACCTGCTGCCCACGATACCTCATGCCTTTATCATAGTTGAGGTTCGAAGGAAAACTGGAGTCTGGGCTCCCTTGGGAGCCAGACTTTGTCCATGAGGGACCCCAGGGAGGACCCTGGAGGCAGAGGGGGTGTCGGTGAATGCCTGGGGACAGTGTCTGTGCCAAGACCACCCAGGGTCCCTTCCTTAGCTACCGAGATAGCAACCCCAGCCAGACATCACCTTTTCTCCTAGTTGCTGAGGGAGACTCGTCACCCCTGCGAGATGTCTCCATTGCTCCAAGACAGTAGGTAGGGGAAAGATGACTTTCCCTTTAGGGCCCTCTGAGACTTTACCTTCTCTTTTAAAGAATAATAAATGCTCTGATGATTGAATCTATGGAGACCTTATCCCTAATTTATAGCAGGAACTGCTTATTTGTCTCTGCTTTGCACGTGGATATTCAGGCACACGAGGGTAAAAAGACAGTCCACTGCCAACCCAAGCTGACAATTGTGTGAACTTTCGGAGCACCCCAAAGGGAGGCCGCTTCTGCAAACAGCCCATACCTCGTCCAGACTGTGCTCTGTTGGGCCTTCCCTTGCGTTTCAACCAATCTGGAAACTGGGGGAGAAGGAGGTTCCAGTGCTAGGACTTGGTGTGAAAACAAACAATCTGCCCCTTTGCATAAGATGTTAAGACATTGTGTTCTAAAGATAGTAACAGGAACGCTGTGAGATTTTCTGGAGATTTAAGGGAGGGGAAAGGAACAAACAAAAAACTGTCCCTCTCTTCTTTGCCTGGCCAAATGTCATTCTCATTTAAAAGGAAAAAAAGTGGGGAGGAGAAGTAACAGAGGGGGAAAAAAGCATTTAAGACTCCACTTACAATTTTACATCAGTGAAAGTGTCTTGGGAGAAAGATGTTAAAGAGAAAAAGGGAGAAATGCAGGGAAGGGGGGGGGCCTGCTTTCGAAAATTCCCTGATCTGCCTGTTCAAAGCTGAGACAGTACCAGAGACAGCTCTGGCTTCCCCTTCAAACAAACCCGGAATGGAATCCTGTACTAACACTGTCTCTCCCGCAGGCTTGCAGACAGCAATGCGCACCAAGAAATTAATTTGAAATAAACAATGATATGGTAGGCAGCCCAGCGGGTCCCCGAGTTCCCTGCGACGCCCACTTTCCAAGCCCCCCGGGCCATTCTCCCTGGCTCGGGATCAGCCAACCTCCTGGTAATTTTGTGACGTCACGATCCAAGAACCCTCCGCAGACAGAGCCTCCCGCGTTAAGACGTCACTCTCCAGGAAACTCCAAAGTTGGGGGCTGACTTCAGGGCCTCAGCACTCCCGGTTCCCCGGGGCAGAAGGCACTGCCACCGGACCTCCCACCCGAAGTCAGGCAACCCAGCTGTGCGCTCACGTTTCTCCAAATCCGAGCCCAGCTCGCAGCTTCAGGACACTCGGGTTTTGGCCCCGTGAATGTATAGGTTCGAGTAAACCAGAAGATGCGTTCTCCTTGGGGAGCACGAGGGCCCGGGTAAGAGAGAAAAGGCTTGCAAGAAAGTCACAAGATAATTCGTCTATAATTCTGACAGTTACGTTTGGAATTGTATACTAATAGCATTTCTCCCTTTTCCGTGGTTTGATGGAAAAAATTCTCTGCTTAATAAAGACCCGACATAATAACCCACCTTACAGGGACGTCTTAGTGGGAGTAGCTGGTTATAATCCCTTCAGCCTGAGATGAAGTCCCCGCTATACAGCCAGTCCACCCCGGGAGAATCACACAAAACGGTTGTGAGAATCTCCGCTCTTTTCTGCCGGTGTCCTCCCTGGGACTGAATACCCCTAAACCAAAAGGGGACGCGAGGGGAGGAAGAGGCGCAGGTGCGAGCCAGAGAACTGCGGAGGAAGCTCTTGGTGCCGAAGGGAGCCCAGTGGACGAGTGGAGACCGCTGCGAATGGGAGCATCGCTGCGTTGAACTCTTACTTTATTTATATATTTAGATCAGCAAGGCAAAAAGCACCTTTAAGTGAAAATGCCTGAAAGATTTTTAAAAAGAGGAAAATTGGAGAGAGAAAAAAATAAAACTTGGCCTAAGGAAATTTCCAGGCCGTTCTAGGGGTGCTTTGAGGGAATCCGAATGACGCTTGGCTCCCCTGTACCCTGTCTAAAGATATACATTTTCAGAAAAGGAAGGGGGACACACACACACACACACACACACACACACACACACACACACGTTCCCTTTGGAGGCTCTGGAACGCACCCCCGGGCAACCCCGCTGGGCCACAGCCACCCGCGGCCCCACAACCCGGCCAGGTCACCCTGGAGCACTTTGCAGATTCACGCCTCCCTCACCCAGCACCTCCCGTCCACCTCATTCCTCTTTCTGGTAGAAAACAGAAAAGGGAAGAAAACGGAAAGCCCTTTTTGGCCTACAGTTTCAGGGGATGCCGGGACTCTACGGTCCTAGGTGACACGTGTCGGATAATCTCCCCAAGTAGGGCGCCCGTTTGGGGAGAAATCCACATGAAGGACTATACAGTCACGTGCGTTTACGGACCTGTTGCTGGGAGTTCTGGAGGCCTGCGATGGGTCCCACACCCACTGGGGCAAAATGTCCAAAGGTCGCCTTGATTCGGCGGTCCACAGATATCTACTGCGCGCCTACGAAGCGACCTGGCATTTTCCTTTTCCCTTGTGCTGTTGCTGTCCAGTCCCATGCCCGTCCTGAGACAGGGTTTACCGGCCGCCTCTCCCCAAAGAGAACCGGTGTCCGGTCTGAAGAGCGACCGGCAAACGCGCTCGCAGCCGGGTGAAAAGTACGAATTACCGAGGAGCGGCTGGGAGCGCGGGGACCCAAGGGTCCCCCCAGGAATTGGGGTCTTTTACCTCGAGGGAACCGGGCCCCAGGGAATTGGCAGAGAGAAGGGATATCCACTTCCCTGAGCACCTCTATAGAGGACATTGCCCCGGGCTGAGATATGCTGCTCAACCCAACCGAATTCTTCTGGGACATACGCCCCTGCTGAAAACGGATTTAGACACGCTCCCCACTTTTGCTTAGAAATTTTGGAGAGGGAGGTTATGGTCCCTAATTCCCTAATTCCCCAGGTAAAGGGAACCCCATTCGCCACACCTTCCACCTCCGTCCGGAGACGGAAACCACCCCCCGCCCCGTGCGGTGTGTTCACACCGCCCCACAGAGTCCACGAAACTCGCTGTAAGCCAGCATCTCTGGGCTCCGGACTCGGCGCCCGCGTAGACGCGGAGGGAACTTGGCGGCCCAGGCTAGGGAAATTGAACCCGGCGCCGGCCCCAGTCGCTGAAAGAGGGGGGAGAGGGGTGCTCCCGGGCCTCAGTTTCCCGAGGTCCGCCTTGGGATCTGCTTGCACCTCCAAGTCTCCGCTCCCGGAGGCAGACCTCGCGGCGCTTGCTTAGAGCAGAGACCGGAATGCACGTCGCAGACCGGTGAAGTGCCCTCCGTTGCCTGCCGCTTTTCGTGACCTGCGCCCTTTCCCTTCCTTATCCCCACCAGCATGAGGAGCCCAAGCGTTTGGCTCTGTGCAGAATACTCTGGCTAAAACTGAGCCAACAGCCGCTTTCCCGATCTGTAACCTGAACACTGAGAATGGGTTCCTTTCCCTCTGGCTTTCTCTGACACGGGTGCTCTGGTCGTGGACCGCGAGCGTCTTCCTGGGGCAGGGAGAAGCGGTCAGGGGCTACCCGAGAAATTCACAACGAACGGAACTCCAGAGTGGGGGTGGGGGAGTTGGCACTGGAGCCCCTACAGAAATACAGGACTAATCAACGGTGTCCACGACTCAGACTTGGCCTGGTCCTGGCACACCGATCAGAGGGCAATGTCTGGTATCTGGGAGACAGGGGTCCTTCTCCTGGACCGGATCTCCCGGGTTCGTGCAGACTAGAAACGTCAGGCATCTTGAACCCTCTTTTCTTGCCCCCAATAGACACACGCCTCCCAGTTCCTCTAACTGGGCTGCCCAGAGGTGAATCCAAACGGTAGGAAATATCGAGTAGGAATTTCTGCAGAGATAAATCTCAGCAGCAAAGCAGTCCTGACTGAGTGGAGCACACCCCCCCACCACCACCACCACAGCTTTCCTGCAGTTTCTGTGAGTTAAACAGTTTCTGGGCTTTTGGCGCCCTCTCTGGATGCAGCTGAAAATTGCACCTTTAAAAGTCAGCTGATTGTTTATCAGTTTTCAAGATTCAAGAATACAAAGTGTATCTAACGAACCTGTACAAAACACTGTAAATTTATGATTTAAAATTCCCTATACTACATACCTCCTACCACATAATTACATTAAACATATATCTATGTGTACGGATTTATCTTGACAAATATTTAGAGAAAAACTCCAAAATATCTTAAAGTCACAGTCTTCAGTGCTTTTAAGCCAGTCAACACGAGAATTACAATAAAATGCAACTAAATACAGACGCCTTGGTTAAAATTTCTGCCCGAAGTTCTGGTCTCTGAGTGTCCTCCTGGGTCAGGTGCCTACGAATCGCACAGTTATACCCACAAATGTCCCCTCCCCACGACACAGAAATCAGTTGATACTACGCGGGACTCTTTCTCCTAAGAAAGGACGATGTTGTTCTAATACTTTCCCAGCGTAATCACGGAGCCATGAATACATGGCTATTGTATGGAGGTCTCTAAAACTTGTAAACAAGCTATAGGGTACTATAGACATCCTCTGTGAGGGAGCTACATTCGTTTAAAAAGTAAATAGTATTTAACTGTAGTTGCAACTTATTACCTTCTGAAGAGTTCCGTTTCCTATAAGAAACGTCGACTTCTTCAGAAGAAAATGAGAGAAAACGAGATTAAAAAAAAAATCTTCCAGGAAAACATTCTTTTAAATCTTGCAATAGTGTCCGCAATGTCAAATTAGAAATGAACAAGTCTTTGCTATGATGCGGGCCGATGCACCATAACAATAATTTAACTCGAAGCCGACTTCTGGGAGAGCCAGAAAGGGGGAAGTTTAAAATCAGGAGATTTCCACAGTTGTGCGTTTATTTGTGATTCTGAAGACATGCAACCCGCAGGAGCCTAGGATTTTTCTTCTCTTCCAGAACTGATACCTAACCGGGCACTAAAGGCTGTTGGTGCAAACACAAAGGTTGTACTCAAATCACACTAGAGATACATCAGAGACACCCACAATCCCTCCCCCAGAACTCCTAGCCTTCTGCGAGTCGGAGAAGGACCCGACTACAGTCAGGAGACAGGAGCGTCACCCCTCCAGGTGTTTTGTAAAGGAGGGCGAAAACAGGCGAGCTGCACGACTCCGCCAAAGTGCAGTGTTTTGTCTGCGGTGGTGCCCATGTGTTTGGGCTTTTACAAACCAAGTGACCGGCCTCAGCCTCTCGGCCCGGTACGGCCACATTCGCAAAGTTCGATCTCTCAAAGCCAGAGCAGTTTGCAAGCTCTTTCCAGTAGCAACCCTGCTGACGTTTGGACTCGCCCAGGAGCTGAAAAGCAGAACGTCAAAGCAGTTGCCTGTCACTGAGCAGTGTCGCGGGGTGGGGACTTGGGGGGCTGGAGAAGGACTTGTCAGAGTTCAAGGTCGCTGTGGCGCGGGACGGCTCCCGCGAGCGCAGGGCTACTGCGGCGCCGCCGCCGCCACCGCCAGCCTTCGCCGGGACTTAGCTTTGGTTTTCATTGATTCCCTTTGCAAGAGCGCAGCAGAATCCCGACCAGCCGCACCAGCCCCGGCGAACCAGAGCATGTTAATCTATTTATATGGATTATTACAGAGTAACAGCGGGCGTTGAGTCACCAAAACATTGCTTCAAAAGACCATTTCTAAGCACTTTCGGAGGAGGCAGGCTCTAGGAGCATAAACTGGGCTACGCGTTAAAGAGCGACTGCTTTTCGAATGCTACAAACTCCAGCTAAGTCTCCGGGACCGCGCAGAAAACAGTGAAAAGAAACGCTTGGGGGTGGGGGCAGATCCTAGTCTAGACACACAAGCGCGCGCGCACACACACACACACACACACAGGCACGCAAAATTCGTGCGGAGACGGCACCAAACTTCTGACATTACGAGAGTACGGCAAACTTACACACTTGGACGTCCCGGGTCCCCCGCCTTCCCCGCTGCACCCCCCCCCCCACGCCAAACCAGA
>NW_024424897.1:8655928-8672249 GCF_017311325.1 Ursus maritimus | reverse complement strand
CCCCCCCCCCCACGCCAAACCAGAGGCAGCGCTCCCCTCCCCGCTCCTCCCCTCCCCTCTCGTCACCCAAGCCCAGTGCCACAATCCTCCTCCCCGCAAAATCCAGTCCAATCAGCTGCCTGCCAACCCCTGAAATGCCGTGCTGTGATTGGCTGGCCGTCTCTAAGGTGAGGAGCAGTAGTTTATTAAAGAGCCCCAGGGCTGGGAGCTGCGGAGCTGAGAGCGGAGCTTGAAACTCACTGGAAACTTCAGTGGCGCCGCGACTTGCCAGTTTCACTCCAGGAACTTTTCTTTGCAGGAGGAGAAGAGAAGGGGTGCGAGCGCCCCACTTTTGCTCTCTTTCTTCCCCTCTTCCTTCTCTCCAACTCGCCTTACCCCACTTGGAGCGAGCAGCTGCGGGCTGGCCACCGCGCGCCTTCCCGAGTGCTCGCCGCCGCAGCCGGGTGACGCGCCAGGCTCCCCGGGAGCCGCTCGCTCCGCGTCCGGGCAGCCGAGGGGAGAGGAGCCCGCGCCTCGAGTCCCCGAGCCGCCGCGGCTTCTCGCCTTTCCCGGCCACCCGCCCCCTGCCCCGGGCCCGCGTATGAATCTCCTGGACCCCTTCATGAAGATGACCGACGAGCAGGAGAAGGGCCTGTCCGGCGCCCCCAGCCCCACCATGTCCGAGGACTCGGCGGGCTCGCCCTGCCCTTCGGGCTCCGGCTCGGACACCGAGAACACGCGGCCCCAGGAGAACACGTTCCCCAAGGGCGAGCCGGACCTGAAGAAGGAGAGCGAGGAGGACAAGTTCCCCGTGTGCATCCGCGAGGCGGTCAGCCAGGTGCTCAAGGGCTACGACTGGACGCTGGTACCCATGCCGGTGCGCGTCAACGGCTCGAGCAAGAACAAGCCGCACGTCAAGAGGCCCATGAACGCCTTCATGGTGTGGGCGCAGGCGGCGCGCAGGAAGCTCGCCGACCAGTACCCGCACCTGCACAACGCCGAACTCAGCAAGACGCTGGGCAAGCTCTGGAGGTAGGGCCGGCGCGGCAGGGTGGGCTCCGCGGTGGCGGGGGGCGCTGGCCAGGACACTCTCTCGCGCCCCGCCTCCCGAGCGGAGAGTTGCCGGTCCCGGAGCCGGCGGGAGGCGGCGGCGGGGGGGCGGCGGGAGCTGAGTGGGGGGGGGAGGAGACGAAGTGTAACTTGGCTCAAAGTTTGACAAAGTTCTTGGATTGCTCTCTGGGGGGGAAAGGAAGGGAGGCGGAGGGGGGAGGGAAAGGGGACAGAGAGAGCCAGAGGGTGGGAGAAGACTTGTGGGAGACACGGTGGGAGGGGGCTGCCAGCCCTATCTCCCGTCGCTGTGAAGTTCGATCCCAAGTGGGGGGTTGGGTGGGAAGTGAAGTTTGCCCCTCTCTCGCTCCAACGGCGCTCTCTCGTGTAGACCTACAAACCAAGGAGGTGGGATGGAAGCGGGGGGGACATCAAGGCCAGAGAAGACTCCTGGCAGGAATGGGGGGGCTGCTGGAAATAGGTGGACACGGTTGGGGGTGCAGGGCTCCTCGCAGATTAAGTGGGTTTTCGGAAAGCTTCTAAGGGTGTTGGGGGCGGGGGGGGGGCGTTATAACTACAGTAGCAAAGGCACTTAGAGCCGAAGCAGCGGAGAGCTATTTTCATCTCCAGGGTTTTCCAAAATAGAAGGAGCGAGGGCGGGGCGGGGAGTGACCGCTCAGGTTGGACTAAAAGAACCGAGATTTATTTTTCCATTTTCCCCCCTTCTTTTCTTACTTTCTTTCTTTTCTTTCTTTTTTCTTTCTTTCTTTCTTTCCTTCTTTCCTCCTTTCCTTCTTTCTCGCTTTTAAGAAAATTATGAGCTGCAGCAGTGGCTGGAAAGCAGGGAGGAGGGAGGAAGGGGTTGTGTGCGAGGAAGCCGAGTGGTCGGGGTCACCTCCCCCTCCCGCCGATCTGACAGCTCAGCCGGTTTCACAGAACCCCCTCTGTTTCTCTCTGCGCCCCCTCCCCCGCCCCCAGACTGCTGAACGAGAGCGAGAAGCGGCCCTTCGTGGAGGAGGCGGAGCGGCTGCGGGGGCCCCTCCTCCTCCTTGGTGTGGACTCGGCGTAAGGCCTCCGGACTGTGGCAGAACCGCCGGTCTCAGGCAACGGTGTCCCTTCGCCCTCCCCCCGCTGGCCAGGCGTGTTTGCAGTCTGGGACGGTTTCGGTGTAGCTGCTTCTTTCCAACAGCCTGAGGTTTAGGGTTTGGGTGAGCTTGGTGGTTCGGCTTTTTCCCCCTCCCCCTACCTTTTTATTCACAGTTTCAATACACAAAAGCGCTTTTATAACGTCCATGGAAACCTCCGTGGCCACAGACTTAGAAAAAGACAATGACTGGCGTCAATACTTACGGGGAAGGTGTAGGCGGGTTTAGTTATGTAACGCGGATGTGTGGCTTTCTCTTTCCCTGATCAGGTCCCAAAGCGGTGGGGTTTGTTTGTCCATGTTTTGTTTGGGGGGTTTTGTTGTTGTTGTTGTTTTTCCCCACAAAGGCCAGACTGACAAAGAACTTTAGGGCTAAGACATAATGGATTTTAAAAATGCAGTTGCCCTTGGAGTTGGTCCATGTGGGTAGCTGTACAGCACGCCAGGTCTCTCTTGGACGATTCGTGAAATGTTTGTGGAATGAATGTGTGCTGCTTCTTTAAAGAGCTCTGTGTCCTTGTTAGAACATAGTGGAACCTTCCTAGAGGCAAGGGAATCTGACGTTTGAATTTGTCATCGTTCTTGTCCCCAGTAGGTTCCCTGGCTCCCCTAGAGAGCAATCTGAGCTCAGGGGACAGCAATTAAATGTGAACTTTGCCCTCTTGAAATCTGCTGTCCTCATTCTGTATATTCCTTCTCTGGAAACAGTCCTTACCAATCACCTTTATCCCACTTTCCATCTTTTCCAACCAATTATACAGGAATAATTGCCAAAAATGAAGACTGGGCCCTGTGAGTTCTGAGCTGGCTCTTGTAGAGGCATCTAGAACAGTGGGGAGAGACCTCCAGCGCCATCGTCAGGGGTCAGTATCCCTGCCCACCTTCTGTGTACCAACTTCCTCGCTCCCTTGAACCGGCATCCACAGCCTTCTCTGGGCATGTGAAACATGCCCAGAAGTTTCCAAACATCAGTCTTTGCCGTTCAAATGAAATGCGTTACCGTTCAGACCACGTTTGAACCAGTGGATGCCCAATTTTGATTCATCCCAAAGGGTCCTTCAGTTTCAGGGACAAGTCGGGAGTCCATGCAGAGAGGAGAATGGCTCATAAGAGCAAACAGCCAGTGTCAACAGCAGATTCAGACAACCACTGAAGCCGTCAGGTCACCACATTCACGGCTTGCGCAAAATGCAACATCCCAAATGTGGATCAGCATTGCTCTGCGAGAAACACGGAGTCCCAAGGAAATAAGGCAGGGCCCCAAAAGGGAACAAGGCCATGGAGTAGAGTTTCCCCCACCATGACAGAGATGATGAGGGCACAGTCCGACTGGTCTTCCTAGTATATGAATTATTACACAGCAAGCAAGCATCAAGGTTGGCAGCTACTGTTTTCTTATTCCACTGTTGTTGTGAGTGGGTTTTACCCTTAACACTGAGGATTTTGAAAGTTTGAAAGTCAGAGAATTAACCCTTCTAGACCTCAGCTTTCTCATCTGTTAAATGGGAAAAGGGAATAAGAACTCCCATGAAAGGTCTTCTGCGGGGAGACAGGTGCGATATCAGGAAAGCCGCTTCCGCCAGCACACCGTGGAGCACACCTTAGTAGGGCTCCGCATACATTCCTCTTGCTAATAAGTGTCCCACGGGCAGAAAAGAAAAATTTAGATCAGAACGATAACAGAGGGCCTGCGCTTCCCGATGAGGATTTGCCTGGATTTAAGGGTGACAACCCATTTCTGCCCATGAAACAAAATGATTTGGAAATCTGGACAGGCCTGGATCGAGGAGGTAAAAAGGCTGCCACATGCTTCAGAGGAAAAAGAAAGAAAGAAATCCAACACGCACCAAAGTAAAATGAAGTAAAGCGACTGCCGTGAGACCAAATCAACCAACGCACCACTCCACTGCAAACCCAGAAAAGTTCTCGAAAGACAAATTAAGAGGCAGGGAAGACACGTTAGACGCCCATGGTTCAAGTCACACTTTGTTCCTGCTCCCCCGAGAGAAAGGCAGCCAAACTCTGATTAGGAAAGAAAGGGAGGAGATAAGATCAAAACGTGCAGTTCACCAAAAGAGCGAAGCCCCAACCTCCCAGTGACCCAAAAGCAGCGCCAGTGCGGGAGGACAGAGCTGCGGAGGAGTGGGCTCCCCCGGCGGAGGCGCGGGCCTGCGTGCTGGCGAGCAGGGCGCCTCGCTCACAGCCGCGTGTGGAATTCTCCCGCGCAGGGCCCTGCGGGAGCGGCAGCGACGCACCCCAGCGATACGGGGGGGATCTGCCTCCATTAACTGCGCGACCTTGGGCCAGCCACAGGGTATTCTCGGGGCTTCAGTTTCTTCACATGAAAAGCAAAGAGTAATTTCTTCCCCTCACCACCTCCCAGAGATGTCAGGAATAGAGTTGACGAGTGGATGTAAGGGCCTTCAAAAGCAGACGCAGGAAGCAGCAGCCAAGAATATTCATTAGCACATTAGGATTATTTTTCAGCAATAGGTGAGAAGGAGGGAGAAGCAGATGAAAACGTGTGCTTTAGAAGTGACCTGCATGGGAGACACAGAAGAGAGGATACGAGGTGTGCTCCCAGGATCCTGAGTTCTGCAGCGTGGGTTGGGTGGGGACGAGGGAGCTCTGTAATAAAACGAACCCAGTCAAAGGCTGGTGAAGGGGACAGAGAGATGCAGTCCGTGGGGACAGAAGCCCACAAGAGCGCCTTAGGCGGAGGGGAGGAAATGAGCTCTGAGGCACAGATTGAGGCCAAAGTGAGGAGTTTCTCCTCTCCAAGAAGCTGCACCCGCATTTTCCCTCGTGGGGTGGCGGCCCGCTTCTAACTTTGATGTGGGTGAAAATGTGAAAAAAATACTCATTCTTGACCCCTCACTGCACGGCCCCCACCCACCTGAGCAAAAGTTTCACCCAGGAGCAGCAAAAAGCTAAGGCACTTTCGATATTTAATACTTACATAAATACCTGTGTGGAATTAACTCCGCCCACCCACCCACCCTCTCAAGCCAGTGCAATAGTTCCTGAAGCTGGTGTTTCTCTCCTGCTCCCGTTTCTCATTTCCTGCACCTCCTCCTTCTCCTCCTCCTTCTAAATCAATCACAGTTTGGATTTAGGGGCAGGGATGGAGAGATGGGTGACATTGTTTTCAAATGCCTCTGGTTGGAAAGGATGGTGCAGTTCCCAAAAGTGCCAAACACGCCAGTCACGTCTGTACACACACACACACACACACACACACACACACACACTTTATCGCGCTTTCCCTTTAAACCCCCCGGGAGAGGCCAGGGAGGGATTTTACATATTCTGGGGCTCTTGGGACTGCAGTCCTGGGGCCATCTGGGAGATCATTAGCCTACAGATTTCAAAGGTGGCTCCAGCCACACGTGCAGCCCACATGACACCCCCTAATTCCATACCACAGCTCTCCTTCTCCAAACAAACAGCAGTGCCGTTTGCAGAGAAAGAAAATACCTTCCTTAGAGGAGCTGCGGGAAAACCGGGTCGCCACATGTCTCTCTGCCCTACCCCCACCCACACACCCCACACCGCCCACCATTCATTCAACAGCCAAACAGTGTACTCTGGGGCTCATCCATGAAAAGGACTCCTGGCACATTGGCAGAAAACAGCCAAGAAAACCAGGAAGAAAAAAATATTTATTATCATTGTATGTTGGGTAGCAAAGTCTAGAGGTTTCAGAGGTTCTGATATGTTAATAATGACTTCGGTTTGTGGTTTGATTGTTTTTCTCAAGAGCTCCTGTAAATCAGGCCAGAAATGTGTAAGTGCAATCTGAAAGCTTTATGTCCATCACTTTCCTGAAATATTCTTCAAAGGCATGTCTCTAACACCCTTTCTTATAGAAAGTCAGAGGACAGGAAATTTAGAAGAAGGTTCTGGGCAAAGAACAGACTTCCTTGTGGTGGCACAGATAGCCATCTACAGGACACATTTGAGGGAAGCCATAAAGACATCTTATCTAAATGGCCAAGGTATCCCACTATGTGCCCTGTAGCTGAAACGTACCATTAGATTATTCATTGCTTTAGCTAAATTTTGGTCAGTCGTTCCTGCACTGCACATTTATTTAGCCAGAAGTCTCTGTGGCGCAACAGAATGGAAGATGCTGAAGGAGTAACACTTTGTCATTGTTCCAAAGGAATCACACAGTTTGGGGATGAGCATATGCACACAGTAGACAAACGACAGCACAAAGGGCATGAACAAAATGTTATAAGAGCGCCAAATATCTTTTCTTGGAGAGATCAAAAGTCTTCACGGAAGGTTTAGCATTTGAACTGGATCTCCATTCCTACCAGTCTGGCTGCTTCTCGGCATGAGAATAGACTGAGCCTAACAGTCATTTACTCCATAGTCTAAATGAGCCTCACATCTTTCTAGACATCAGTAGGAGAGGGCGGCTTTTATTGGGAGAGACACCCTTCCCTGAAGAGAGAGGAGGGACTGCGAGCAAGGATTCTGGGAGGCTCCCCAGTGAGTAGAAAGGAAACTCCTGAAGAAGATGGGGAAGAAGCCAGTACATCAGTCTAGGAAGACAGGGTAGCTCCACCCATGTGGGTCACTGAGAAACAACCAAAGGACACGGGAGAGACTCCAGGTCAGGGATGCTCTTAGGCATGAGCAATAATAATAATTAAAATAATAATGATAATAATTCTTTCCTTCTAAGGGAGCATTGTTTAATTTTCAGAATCCCGAGAGAATCTTATCATTTCTCTGAACTCATGCTTAGAGTCTCAAGAGCAACCTCACTCCCACTTCCCTGGTTGGTTTGACTGAAAAATCAAAGTGTCCTTGGCTAGGAAGTGAAGGTTGGGCTGCGAGCTCAGGGACAGAAGGGGTGGTGAGTGTTCTTCCGTCTCTGTCTGACCCCGATGTGGTCGCTGAGCTAATGAAACTACTGAAGTTGGCTGAAGCGGTTCGGGACCCCCTAGCTGAGGCAGGTGAGCCTGGAGGCCAGTACTGCCCACCCATTACACCCTAAAACCCTGCTTTCCTCAGACCTAAGTTCCTGGAGGAGCATCAGAATCCAGAGAACACTCCTAAGTGCCAGGAAAATAAAAGCAAGTAGGTGACTTTTGCTTTAGGCAGAATCTGGAGGGAAAAGATCTGGAGCCCCACAAAACCCCACCTCCCTGGGCCTCTTCCGGAACCACAATGTTCAAGCCACTCAGCGTTTGGCCAATGCCCTCTCTCTCCCTCAGAAAGATTTCTTTGCTCCTGGAAAATCATCTGGAAACTGTCATCACCACTTGTGCTGGTTGGCAGATGTCCCCCAAAGAGAGAGTAAGACGTACCACACACCTACAAGGCATTTCTGGGCTTGGACCAAGAAAGGGAGGGCGTGGAGGTGGGAGGCGACGGTTCAGGAAGAGTAGCCTGCATGTCACCAGCGGTGGAAGAAGGGGTGACTTCTGGGGCCCAGGAAGGGATGGAAGACATTTGCCACTGAGCCAGGTGCGCCGGACCACTCGGCCCTCCTGCCTTCCCTCTGCCTCTGATGGAGGCCAAGGATGGGAGGCGGCTCTCTGCGATTCACACTCTTTCAGACAGGAAAAAGAAATCCACAGTAAGGCAGAGAAAGGGGTCTCAGAACACAAATGCCCGGGGCAGAATGGGGTAGGGGGCTGAAGGGGCGGAATCCACCCACAACTGTGCTCCATCATCGAGAGCCTGGGAGCCAACGCTCAGCCCATCCATCCTGCTGCTGCAGGTCCTGCACAGCCTCCTGGGGTCACCCAGCCCTCAAAATCTGCAAGCACCTGCTGCCACATACCTCATGCCTTTATCATAGTTGAGGTTGAAGGAAAACTTTGGGTCTGGGCTCCCTTGGGGAATGCAGACTTTGTCATGAGGACCCAGGGAGGGACCCTGGAGGCAGAGGGGTGTCGGTGAATGCCTGGGGACAGTGTCTGTGCAAGACCACCCCAGGGTCCTTCCTTAGCTGCCGAGATAGCAACCAGCCAGACATCACCTTTTCTCCTAGTTGCTGAGGGAGCTAGTCACCTCCGTAGATGTCCTCCATTACCAAGACAGTAGGTAGGAGGAAAGACGACTTCCCTTTAGGGACCCTCTGAGACTTTACCTTCTCTTTTAAAGAATAATAAATGCTCTGATGATTGAATCTATGGAGACCTTATCCTAATTTATAGCAGAACTGCTTATTTGTCTCTGACTTTTGCACGTGGATATTCAGGCACACGAGGGTAAAAGACAGTCCACGCCAACCCAAGCTGACAATTGTGTGAACTTCGGAGCACCCCAAAGGGAAGGCCGCTTCTGCAAACAGCCCATACCTCGTCCAGACTTGTGCTCTTTGGGCCTTCCCTTGCGTTTTCAACCAATCCTGGAAACTGGGGAGAAGGAGGGTTCCAGTGCTAGGACTTGGTGTGAAAACAAACAATCTGCCCCTTTGCATAAGATGTTAAGACATTGTGTTCAAAGATAGTAACAGGAAGCTGTGAGATTTTCCTGGAGATTTGGGAGGAAGGAACAAACAAAAAACTGTCCCTCTCTTCTTTGCCTGGCAAATGTCATTCTCATTTAAAAAGGAAAAAAAAATGGGGAGAGAAGTAACAGAGGGGGAAAAAAGCATTTAAGACTCCACTTACAATTTTACATCAGTGAAAGTGTCTTGGGAGAAAGATGTTAAAGAAAAAGAGGAGAATGCAGGGAAGGGGCCTGCTTTCGAAAATTCCTGATCTGCCTGTTCAAAGCTGAGACAGTACCAGAGACAGCTCTGGCTTCCCCTTCAAACAAACCCGGAATGGAATCCTGTACTAACACTGTCTCCAATGAGCTTGAACGGACAACTAATGCGCACCAAGAAATTAATTTGAAATAAACAATGATATGGTAGGCAGCCCAGGGTCCGAGTTCCACCGCGACGCCCACTTTCCAAGCCCCCGGGCCATTCTCCCTGGCTCGGGATCAGCCAACCTCCTGGTAATTTTGTGACGTCCGATCCAAGAACCCTCCGCAGACAGAGCCTCGCGTTAAGACGTCCTCTCCAGGAAACTCAAAGTTGGGGCTGACTTAGGGCCTCAGCACTCCCGGTTCCCCGGGGCAGAAGGCCACTGCCACCGGACCTCCCACCCGAAGTCAGGCAACCCAGCTGTGCGCTCACGTTTCTCCAAATCCGAGGCCAGCTCGCAGCTTCCAGAACACTCGGGTTTGGCCCCGTGAATGTATAGGTTCAGATAAACCAGAGATGCGTTCTCCTTGCGGGAGCACGAGAGGCCCAGGTAAGAAGAAAGGCTTGCAAGAAAGTCACAAGATAATTCGTCTATAATTCTGACAGTTACGTTTTAGGTGTATACTAATAGCATTCTCCCTGTTCCGTGGTTTGATGGAAAAAATTCTCTGCTTAATAAAGACCCTGACATAATAACCCACCTTACAGGGACGTCTTAGTGGGAGTAGCTGGTTATAATCCTTCAGCCTGAGATGGAAGTCCCCGCTATACAGCCAGTCCACCCGGGAGAATCACACAAAACGGTTGTGAGAATCTCGCTCTTGCTTCTGCCAGTGTCCTCCCTGGGACTGAATGCCCCTAAACCAAAAGGGGACGCGAGGGGAGGAAGAGGCGCAGGTGCGAAGCCAGAGAACTGCAGGAGGAAGCTCTTGGTGCGAAGGGAGCCCAGTGGACAGTGGAACCGCTGCGAATGGGAGCATCGCTGCGTTGAACTCTTACTTTATTTATATATTTAGATCAGCAAGGACAAAAAGCACCTTTAAGTGAAAATCTGAAAGATTTTTAAAGAATTGGAGAAGAAAAAAATAAAAACTTGGCCTAAGGAAATTTCCAGGCCGTTCTAGGGTGCTTTGAGGGAATCCGAATGGCGGCTGCGCTCCTGACCCTGGATCTAAAGATATACATTTTCAGAAAAGGAAGGGGGGACACACACACACACACACACACACACACACACACACACACACACGTTCCCTTTGGAAGCCCAGTCCCTTTGGAACTGGGACTTCCCTGCCATTCCCCTCCCCCTTCCCCTCTGCTAGTCAGGTCCGGGTGAGACCAGCTCCTCCACCCTCGTCTGGCTCTGGAACGCACCGAGGCACCCCGCTGGGCCCACCACCCAGCCACCGGCCAAACCCGGCCAGGTCACTGGAGCACTTTGCAGATTCACGCCTCCCTCACCAGCACCTCCCGTCCACCTCATTCCTCTTTCTGGTAGAAAACAGAAAAGGGAAGAAAACGGAAGAAAGCCCTTTTTGGCCTACAGTTTCCAGGGGATGCCGGGACTCTACGGTCCTAGGTGACACGTGTCGGATAATCTCCCAAGTAGGGCGCCCGTTTGGGAAGAAAATCCACATGAAGGACTATACAGTCACGTGCGTTTACGGACCTGTTGCTGGGAGTTCTGGAGGCCTGCGATGGGTCCCACCCACTGGGGCAAAATGTCCAAAGGTCGCCTTGATTCGGCTTTCCACAGATATCTACTGCGCGCTACGAAGCGACCTGGCATTTTCCTTTCCCTTGTGCTGTTGCTGTCCAGTCCCATAGCCCGTCTGAGACAGGGTTTACCAAGACGCCTCTCCCCAAAGACCGGTGTCCGGTCTGAAGAGCGACCGGCAAAACGCAGCTTTGCCTAGCCGGGTGAAAATTACGATTACCGAGGAGCGGCTGGGGCGCGAGGGACCAAGGGTCCCCCAGAAAGGGGTCTTTACCTCGAGGGAACCGGGCCCCAGGGTTGCAGAGAAGGGATATCCACTTCTGAGCACCTCTATAGAGGACATTGCCCAGGCTGAGATATGCTGCTCAAGCCAACCGAATTCTTCTGGGACATACGCCCTGCTGAAAACGGATTTAGACACGCTCCCACTTTTGCTTAGAAATTTTTTGGAGAGGGAGGTTATGGTCCCTAATTCCCTAATTCCCCAGGTAAAGGGAACCCCACATTCGCCACACCTTCCACCTCCGTCCGGAGACGGAAACCACCCCCGCCCGTGCGGTGTGTCACCACCGCCCCACAGGAGATCCACAGAAACTCGCTGTAAGCCAGCATCTCTGGGCTCCGGACTCGGCGCCCGCGTAGACGCGGAGAGGAACTTGGCGGCCCAGGCTAGGAAATTGAACCCGGCGCCGGCCCCAGTCGCTGAAAGGGGGGAGAGGGGTGCTCCGGCCTCGATTTCCCGAGGTCGCAGAATCTGCTTCACCTCAAGTCCGCTCCCGGAGGCAGACCTCGCGAGCGCTTGCTTCAGAGCAGGACCGGAATGCACCGCAAGACCGGTGAAGTGCCTCCGTTGCCGCCCTCGGACCTGCGCCTTTCCCTTCCTACATCCCCACCAGCATGAGGAGCCCAAGCGTTTGGCTCTGTGCAGAATACTCTGGCTAAAACTGGGCCAACGCCGCTTTCCCGATCTGTAACCTGAACACTGAGAATGGGTTCCTTTCCCTCTGGCTTTCTCTGACACGGTGCTCTGGTCGTGGACCGCGGAGGCGTCTTCCTGGGGCAAGGAGAAGCGGTCAGGGGCTACCGAGAAATTCACAACGAACGGAACTCCAGAGTGGGGTGGGGGAGTTGGCACTGGAGCCCCTACAGAAATACAGGACTAATCAACGGTGTCCACGACTCAGACTTGGCTGGTCCGCACACCGATCAGAGGGCAATGTCTGGTATCTGGGAGACAGGGTCCTTCTCTGGACCGGATCTCCCGGGTTCGTGCAGACCTAGAAACGTCAGGCATCTTGAACCCTCTTTTCTTGCCCCCAATAGACACACACGCCTCCCAGTTCCTCTAACTGGCTGCCCAGAGGTGAATCCAAACGGTAGGAAATATCGAGTAGGAATTTCTGCAGAGATAAATCTCAGCAGCAAAAAGTCCTGACTGAGTGGAGCACACCACCACCACCCCCCCACCACCACAGCTTTCCTGCAGTTTCTGTGAGTTAAACAGTTTCTGGGCTTTTGGCGCCCTCTCTGGATGCAGCTGAAAATTGCACCTTTAAAAGTCAGCTGATTGTTTATCAGTTTTCAAGATTCAAGAATACAAAGTGTATCTAACGAACCTGTACAAAACACTGTAAATTTATGATTTAAAATTCTATACTACATACCTCTACCACATAATTACATTAAACATATATCTATGTGTACGGATTTATCTTGACAAATATTTAGAGAAAACTCCAAAATATCTAAAGTCACAGTCTTCAGTGCTTTTAAGCCAGTCAACACGAGAATTACAATAAATGCAACTAAATACAGACGCCTTGGTTAAAATTTCTGCCCGAAGTTCTGGTCTCTGAGTGTCCTCCTGGGTCAGGTGCCTACGAATCGCACAGTTATACCCACAAATGTCCCCTCCCCACGACACAGAAATCAGTTGATACTACGCGGGACTCTTTCTCCTAAGAAAGGACGATGTTGTTCTAATACTTTCCCAGCGTAATCACGGAGCCATGAATACATGGCTATTGTATGGAGGTCTCTAAAACTTGTAAACAAGCTATAGGGTACTATAGACATCCTCTGTGAGGGAGCTACATTCGTTTAAAAGTAAATAGTATTTAACTGTATTGCAACTTATTACCTTCTGAAGAGTTCCGTTTCCTATAAGAACGTCGACTTCTTCAGAAGAAAATGAAGCGAGATTTAAAAAAAAATCTTCCAGGAAAACATTTCTTTTAAATCTTGCAATGGTGTCCGCAATGTCAATTAAAAATGAACAAGTCTTTGCTATGATGCGGGCGTGCACCATAACAATAATTTCACGAAACCGACTTCTGGGAGAGCCGAAAGGGGAAGTTTAAAATCAGGAGAGATTTCCACGAGTTGTGCGTTTATTTGTGATTCTGAAGACATGCAACCCGCAGGAGCCTAGGATTTTTCTTCTCTTCCAGAACTGATACCTAACCGGGCACTAAAGGCTGTTGGTGCAAACACAAAGGTTGTACTCAAATCACACTAGAGATACATCAGAGACACCCACAATCCCTCCCCCAGAACTCCAGCCTTCTGCGAGTCGGAGAAGGACCCGACTACAGTCAGGAGACAGGAGCGTCACCCCTCCAGGTGTTTTGTAAAGGAGGGCGAAAACAGGCGAGCTGCACGACTCCGCAAAGTGCAGTGTTTTGTCTGCGGTGGTGATGTGTTTGGCTTTACAAACCAAGTGACCGGCCTCAGCCTCTCCGGCCCGGTACGGCCACATTCGCAAAGTTCGATCTCTCAAAGCCAGAGCAGTTTGCAAGCTCTTTCCAGTAGCAACCCTGCTGACGTTTGGACTCGCCCAGGAGCTGAAAAGAGAAACGTCAAAAGCATTGCCTGTCACTGAGCAGTGTCGCGGGGTGGGGACTTGGGGGGCTGGAGAAGGACTTGTCAGAGTTCAAGGTCGCTGTGGCGCGGACGGCTCCACCGAGCGCAGGGCTACTGCGGCGCCGCCGCCGCCACCGCCAGCCTTCGCCGGGACTTGGCTTTGGTTTTCTTGATTCCCTTTGCAAGAGCGCAGCAGAATCCCGACCAGCCGCACCAGCCCCGGCGAACCAGAGCATGTTAATCTATTTATATGGATTATTACAGAGTAACAGCGGGCGTTGAGTCACCAAAACATTGCTTCAAAAGACCATTTCTAAGCACTTTCGGAGGAGGCAGGCTCTAGGAGCATAAACTGGGCTACGCGTTAAAGAGCGACTGCTTTTCGAATGCTACAAACTCCAGCTAAGTCTCCGGGACCGCGCAGAAAACAGTGAAAAGAAACGCTTGGGGGTGGGCAGATCTAGTCTAGACACACAAGCGCGCGCACACACACACACACACACACACAGGCACGCAAAATTCGTGCGGAGACGGCCCAAACTTCTGACATTACGAGAGACGGCAAACTTACACTTGGACGTCCCGGGTCCCCGCCTTCCCCGCTGCACCCCCACGCCAAACCAGAGGCAGCGCTCCCTCCCCGCTCTCCCTCCCCTCTCGTCACCCAAGCCCAGTGCCACAATCCTCCTCCCCGCAAAATCCAGTCCAATCAGCTCGCCGCCCCTGAAATTGTGATTGTGTGGCCGTCTAAGGTGAGGAGCAGTAGTTTATTAAAGCCCCAGGGCTGGGAGCTGCGGAGCTGAGGGAGCTTGAAACTCACTGGAAACTTCAGTGGCGCCGCGACCTTGCCAGTTCCTCCAGGAACTTTTCTTTGCAGGAGGAGAAGAGAAGGGTGCGAGCGCCTTTGCTCTCTTTCTTCCCCTCTTCCTTCTCTCCAACTCGCCTTCCCACTTGGAGCGAGCAGCTGCGGGCTGGCCACCGCGCGCCTTCCCGAGTGCTCGCCGCCGCAGCCGGGTGACGCGCCAGGCTCCCCGGGAGCCGCTCGCTCCGCGTCCGGGCAGCCGAGGGGAGAGGAGCCCGCGCCTCGAGTCCCCGAGCCGCCGCGGCTTCTCGCCTTTCCCGGCCACCCGCCCCCTGCCCCGGGCCCGCGTATGAATCTCCTGGACCCCTTCATGAAGATGACCGACGAGCAGGAGAAGGGCCTGTCCGGCGCCCCAGCCCCACCATGTCCGAGGACTCCCGGGCTCGCCCTGCCCTTCGGGCTCCGGCTCGGACACCGAGAACACGCGGCCCCAGGAGAACACGTTCCCCAAGGGCGAGCCGGACCTGAAGAAGGAGAGCGAGGAGGACAAGTTCCCCGTGTGCATCCGCGAGGCGGTCAGCCAGGTGCTCAAGGGCTACGACTGGACGCTGGTACCCATGCCGGTGCGCGTCAACGGCTCGAGCAAGAACAAGCCGCACGTCAAGAGGCCCATGAACGCCTTCATGGTGTGGGCGCAGGCGGCGCGCAGGAAGCTCGCCGACCAGTACCCGCACCTGCACAACGCCGAACTCAGCAAGACGCTGGGCAAGCTCTGGAGGTAGGGCCGGCGCGGCAGGGTGGGCTCCGCGGTGGCGGGGGGCGCTGGCCAGGACACTCTCTCGCGCCCCGCCTCCCAGCAGGAGGGAGTTGCCGGTCCCGGAGCCGGCGGGAGGCGGCGGCGGGGGGCAACGGGGAGCTGAGTGGGGGAGGAGACGAAGTGTAACTTGGCTCAAAGTTTGACAAAGTTCTTGGATTGCTCTCTGGGGGGGAAAGGAAGGGAGGCGGAGGGGGGAGAAGGGGACAGAGAGAGCCAGAGGGTGGGAGAAGACTTGTGGGAGACACGGTGGGAGGGGGCTGCCAGCCCTATCTCCCGTCGCTGTGAAGTTCGATCCCAAGTGGGGGTTGGGTGGGAAGTGAAGTTTGCCCCTCTCTCGCTCAACGGCGCTCTCTCGTGTAGACCTACAAACCAAGGAGGTGGGATGGAAGCGGGGGGGGGGGACATCAAGGCCAGAGAAGACTCCTGGCAGGAATGGGGGGGCTGCTGGAAATAGGTGGACACGGTTGGGGGGGTGCGGGAGCTCCTCGCAGATTAAGTGGGTTTTCGGAAAGCTTCTAAGGGTGTTGGGGGCGGGGGGGGGGCGTTATAACTACAGTAGCAAAGGCACTTAGAGCCGAAGCAGCGGAGAGCTATTTTCATCTCCAGGGTTTTCCAAAATAGAAGGAGCGAGGGCGGGGCGGGGAGTGACCGCTCAGGTTGGACTAAAAGAACCGAGATTTATTTTTCCATTTTCCCCCCTTCTTTTCTTACTTTCTTTCTTTTCTTTCTTTTTTCTTTCTTTCTTTCTTTCCTTCTTTCCTCCTTTCCTTCTTTCTCGCTTTTAAGAAAATTATGAGCTGCAGCAGTGGCTGGAAAGCAGGGAGGAGGGAGGAAGAGTTGTGTGTGCGAGGAAGCCGAGTGGTCGGGGTCACCTCCCCCTCCCGCCGATCTGACAGCTCAGCCGGTTTCACAGAACCCCCTCTGTTTCTCTCTGCGCCCCCTCCCCCGCCCCCAGACTGCTGAACGAGAGCGAGAAGCGGCCCTTCGTGGAGGAGGCGGAGCGGCTGCGCGTGCAGCACAAGAAGGACCACCCGGATTACAAGTACCAGCCGCGGCGGAGGAAGTCGGTGAAGAACGGCCAGGCGGAGGCCGAGGAGGCCACGGAGCAGACGCACATCTCCCCCAACGCCATCTTCAAGGCGTTGCAGGCCGACTCGCCGCACTCCTCCTCCGGCATGAGCGAGGTGCACTCCCCCGGGGAGCACTCTGGTGAGTCCTCCCCCACAGCCCCA
>NW_024424897.1:8653713-8655918 GCF_017311325.1 Ursus maritimus | reverse complement strand
CCCCCCCCCCCACAGCCCCAGGCTAAGCCTTCCGCGGGGCCCACTGGCACACCCCCAGGTCTCCACCGAGTAGGGTCCGTTTAGGGACTTTGCGCTCCCCGGGGAGGGAGAAACTACCCCTAGCACCTAATCCCCCTCCCCTCCCAGTCCAGGGCCCCGAGAGGCCCCTACACACACACACACACACACACACACACACACACACACACACACACACACTCAATCTCTACATCCTAGCAGATTAATTTTTATTGCGAGGTAAAATGCCTTTACAGCTTTACAGGACTTCTTCCTCCTTCTCTCCCTCCGCCACCCCAAAAGCACACACAGCGTTCTTCCACAAGTAGCAATTTGGTCCTACCCACCCTCCGGACCTCAGAACCCCTCTCCCCCCATAAAAGGAGATCGCCGAATGTGTACTGGCCGGTTAATCATTTGGCGACTTATCTCGGGTGCAGCGCGCCTCCTGCGAGGTTGCGGGTCCTTCTGACACTTCAGCTTGGAGGGAGGGTCCCAGGAGGGTTCCTAAGATTAGGGCCTCTGCACTGCCCGTGTTGACTTTTCTGTGCCGCTTCTCTTTTATTGCCCGCAGGGCAATCCCAGGGCCCACCGACGCCACCCACCACCCCGAAAACCGACGTGCAGCCGGGCAAGGCTGACCTGAAGCGCAGGGGCGCCCCCTGCCAGAGGGGGGCCGACAGCCCCCCATCGACTTCCGCGACGTGGACATCGGCGAGCTGAGCAGCGACGTCATCTCCAACATCGAGACCTTCGACGTCAACGAATTCGACCAGTACCTGCCGCCCAACGGCCACCCGGGGGTGCCGGCCACGCACGGCCAGGTCACCTACACGGGCAGCTACGGCATCAGCAGCACGGCGGCGACCCCGGCGGGCGCGGGCCACGTGTGGATGTCCAAGCAGCAGGCGCCGCCGCCGCCCCCGCAGCAGCCCCCGCAGGCCCCACAGGCCCCGCAGGCGCCCCCGCAGCCGCAGCAGGCGCCCCCGCAGCCACAGCCGGCGCCCCCGCAGCCGCAGCCGGCGCACACGCTGACCACGCTGAGCAGCGAGCCGGGCCAGTCCCAGCGAACGCACATCAAGACGGAGCAGCTGAGCCCCAGCCACTACAGCGAGCAGCAGCAGCACTCGCCGCAGCAGATCGCCTACAGCCCGTTCAACCTCCCGCACTACAGCCCCTCCTACCCGCCCATCACCCGCTCGCAGTACGACTACACGGACCACCAGAACTCCGGCTCCTACTACAGCCACGCGGCGGGCCAGGGCTCCGGCCTCTACTCCACGTTCACCTACATGAACCCCGCGCAGCGGCCCATGTACACCCCCATCGCCGACACCTCCGGGGTCCCTTCCATCCCGCAGACCCATAGCCCCCAGCACTGGGAACAGCCGGTCTACACGCAGCTCACCAGACCTTGAGGAGGCCTTGCACAAAGGGTGATGATGACCGTGATGGCCCTAAAAAGAGCCGAAGAAATAAATAACCGACCAGAATTTCCTTGGGACATTTTTTTTTTTCTTATTCCTTAAAAGACATTTAAGCTAAAGGCAACTCGTACCCAGATTCCAAGACAGAAACATTAGCTATCCAAGCGCATTACCACCTTGTTGCAAATCAGTGGCCAGGCCGCTCGTGGCCAGATGGACGGGCGGAATCGCTGAGAAACCGAACTTGGACACTTTCTTCAAAGCAAGCATGGAGGATAATGGAGAATCATCGTGTGACCAATTTGCTCGATCTCTCTGCCTGTTTGGACTTTGTAATTATTTTTTAGCAGTAATTAAAGAAAAAAGTCCTCTGTGAGGAATATTCTCTATTTTAAATATTTTTAGTATGTACTGTGTATGATTCATTACCGTTTTGAGGGGATTTATACATATTTTTAGATAAAGAAATTAAATGCTCTTATTTTTCCAACAGCTAAACTACTTAGTTGAACAGTGTGCCCTAGCTTTTCCTGCAACCAGAGTATTTTTGTACAGATGAGATTTCTCTTACAAAAAAAAAACAAAAAACAAAAAACAAAAAAAAAAGTGTGTGTGCGTTGTTGTATTAACATAAAAAAACACAAATTTGTGTGATGTGATCAGTTTTGGGGGTTAGCTTTGCTTAATTCCTCAGGCTTTCTGATTCAAGGAGGAGCTGCCTTAGAAAGAAAAGTAAAGGCCTTATTTTGCAAATATGGAA